>NW_020799144.1:3584337-3623843 GCF_003259725.1 Athene cunicularia | reverse complement strand
GAGGATTCCAGGAGGCAGCTATCTTCTTCGCTGGCATCCGTCGTCTTTGCTTCACTGCTCTCTCCAGACGGCCGGGGGGGGTGGGGGGGTGGGGGGTGCAGGGAGAGGGACAGAGAGAGAGAGAGCCCTTTCTTCTCCCCTTTGATTTATACCCACTTTCCTTGGGTCCGTCCCCTAGATCAACCCACAGACCTACGAATCCCATGTACAGGGAGGGGTAAGGTGTTTCATGGGATGATGTCACTAGCATGATCATAAACTTGCCCAGGTGCCCCAGAGAAGAGCTGTCCTGTCTCCACAGGGCTTTCTCCCCCAGATACATCGGGCAGCCTTATCAGCTTGACTCATGGTTTTGTCTTGGGAGTGTTTGAGGCATATCTTCAATCAGCCTCAACTTTTGCTTTCCCAGGCTGTTTGTCTTAGTTTCTTGCAGGCCTGGTTTCTCGGCTCTCACACTACTTCATTCAAAATCATAATTTTGAATTATCTTGCTCTGGATCTGATAATAGGCCTGCAATCTGTGATGAAATAGACTGCAAAATTCATCTGAGGCTTTGTGGCTGCACAATCCCTTCCATGGTCCATTCTGTGGTGACTGCTGCTATCAGGACAATAGCTAGCTAATGTACAATGCTGGGTACATCTTCCAGAACTGCAGGCATTTCTTTAGACTACTGAAGAGATGTACCCTGAACCAGTTACTGGTTATGAGTACAGAAAAAACATATAGACCATATGGGCAGGACTGTTTGTAAATAACAAATGTCCATAAAGCAGTCCCCCAACTCCTAGTGCTTTTAGGTAACATTCTTCAAACTATTTTCCTTACATGTGTTATCACAAGGTTGAAGTTAGCTAACATTTACCTGATAAGTAGTATATGCTGATTCTTTGTGTGACAGCTCAAATACCATAAGTAAACCGGGTTTTTTAAGCTAATTGATATTAAAATAGGACTTTACCATGTATGCATATGTGAACATATTGACACAGATTGAAAGGAACAACTGCTGAAGAAGTAATGAAAGGAAATCCACAGGCTAATGTGGAGTAGTCAGGGGGTATGGTTTCCTGATCTAGGTATCTGCATAGACAGAAGACTATATTAATCCTTTTACTGTTCCCCAAGTAGTTTGGGGCTGCAGTCCCAAGCTGCTAAAAGACACGAGGAAGGAATTCAGGGTGAAATGTTAGATTGTGGTGCTTCATTAAAACTGTGTGGAGAAAGGGAGTAAGGAAAGACCAGCACCGAAATACTAGCACTTTATGACTTATGACCTTTATCTAAGGAAATGTGAAATGCTGCTGAAAATCAGTGATGCACAGAGAGCATGTGTGATACATTTTTGGACTTTCCATCAGGAATATTCTGCTGATCAGTGTGGGGAGGAGGGGTATTCCCCCAATCCTGATTTCTTCTAACCCTCCAGCGATGTTACCACAAATAACCTATGCTGACTTAATCTAGTTTAAGGTCCAGTTTAGGGTGACATGCAGCAGCAACAGCAGAAGCAAAATAGTGGTGAGACAAACTGTTTCGTAGGGCTCAGACTCTGCCCTGAGTTTTCTTTTTGATGTAGGCTAATTTTTACAGGCTTCAGGGCCTCTCCTCTGTTTCCCATTTGAATGGATGAGTTTTCTGAAAACATGCTAATTGCACAGTTGTCAGTCTTTATTATGAACTCAGTCACGGTACTATCTCTGTCAAGGGCTTCTTGTAACTTAAAAGCTTTTTTTTTTTTTTTTCCTCATTGTAGTTTTAATTTCTGCACCACAAGACTTGAAGGCCTCTCTCCTCCCAGTAATAACTCATTAGCCTCAATCTTGGATTCTTCCCAAATGTTTATAACTTATTTTCCTTTCTCACCAGTATTTCTTAGAGCCTTCTGGTGCAGTTAGCACTTTGCCATCTGCTGCCTTCGTGACACTGCAGTAGGGAACGACTGGTCTGAGTGATGTTTTCTGAACCATGATGAAAAGTGTGTCTGTGTTCCCATTTCTCTCTGTGCTACTCTTAACATACTACATTTTTTCTGATGATCCATTGCTGCCTGTCTTCAATCACTAAATGTGATATCTTTCATGCTAGACACTTCCAGTTTAAGTCTACTCATCTCATTGTCCCTTCTCCACTAATTCCTCTCATCTCCCTTTTCACCATTGAGGGGGTGGGAATGACAGTTAAGTAGAGGTCAGGCTGGACAAGAGTCCCAGATTAATAGCTTCAAAGGATCTGCCCAGAGTAGCATTAATTTCTAGACCATTATATTGCCATAAATAAGTGTCTGTGAGTCCATTCTGGCTGCTCTGGCTCCATTCTTTATATCCTAACATGGGGCTGTGTTGGGGTTAGCCTGTCAGTCCATCACTGCCCGGGACTATCTCTGAACTCCAGGCTTTCACTGTGCCTGAGAAATCCTCAATCTGATTCATGACACCATCACTTGCTCTGCATGTGAGTGTGAGAAAGACAGTCTGTGTGTAGACTTATTCTTCCACCTGTAAGAAAGAAGTAAGAGGTCCTCTGCTGCAGATCATGGTTTAGCTCATGCTGTAAAGTTTCTAAGAACTCACCTACAACACTTTGAGAGAGAGAACATTACACTAGAATAATAACATTGACTTCATGGACTATACTGATGGAACAGAGGGCAATTCAGTCTTTAACCTTTTGCTGATACCATCCTTCAATACGCAAGTACCATCAGTGACCTAAAAATAAACTTGCATGCATTTGGCAGAGTTACGGCCGGATGACATGAGGGCATACTCATATTTAAAGTTCAAGAAAACTTCAGTGTTTATCTCATCTGCTGACTTTCTTGCTGTTGAAAGCATTTCTACATTGGTCAGAGGCCAGAGGAAAATTACTTTTAAACTCTGAATTGCAGTCTTGGTTACGTTTTAATGTTTTTAATGGAAATAAGAAAGTTTTGTGTTTTTTTTTTTTTTAAAAAAAAGGACTACTTTTTCACCTCCCATCTAAGAAATTATTTGGTCTGTCAGTTTTAAACCAGCCTTATTTATGATGTATTAATTTAATTTAGTTTTAAATGTAATTCAATTGCATTATGAAACTAACATATCAATGACTGGACAACCTCTGAAATTTGATAGTGCACTGTATATACAGTGAGTTACCTTGTTAATTTTCCTGTGCTGTAACAAGAATGATAAATTTTGTTAGCTCCCCCTGGTGTGCAATGGATCCAGTTTCAATGTCATTCAAGAGAATCCTCAGAACAGAGAAAGGTTATAATCAGAAAATTATCTTTTATTTTTTTTTAAGCATTTGGTAGAATAAGACATGTATACAAGTCATGTTACTTATGAAGTCTATTAAGATTTTCAGAAAAAAATAATTAAACATGCCTTTTGATCAACTCTGCTGGTATGTGTTACAAAAGTCTAAAAAGCTGGCCCTGGCATTGTTTTTAGTCATTTGAGAAATTTTATCACTGTCATTCTATTGAGGATCATAAATTTGTGAAAGCTGTGTTTCTTCAACTTTGAAAACATTATCTCCTCAGTACCATTTCTAAGCAGTGATAGATTCTGTCCTAAAACTCTCCTAAAACAATCGTTGAATACTGTAAAAGTGATGAGTATATCAGAAGCATCTCTGAGATTTTACTCGTGCACAGAAGATCCCTCCACTGTTAAAAGAGGCTCCTGGTAAACTGAAACTGAAATTAAAACTGGGAGGGCTTCCTTCCCCAAATATCTACCTGGAGTGTAGGTAACTGGTCTTACAGAATATGACCAGTTGAGTTAGATATGCTCTCTAACTGAACACCATAAAAAATTTACTTTGGTCCTATATGACATGACAGGCCATAGCTGACAGCACAAATCTGAAATTTAAAAATCTAAGTAGTGCTACAGTTTTCTTGAAAATATCTTCAGCAGAGCCAAGTCCCAAGCAATGACCCCTTCACTATTGCACTTGTTCTTTAAGCAGAGGATAATTTCTGCTGGCAGTCACTACTGCTTCCTGTCTAAAAGAATCTTGACGCAGAACTTTTATGCAGCTGCTGTAGCTTCACCAACACTTGACAGTTTGGTTCTGCGGTACAGAAGTGGTCTTTGGTGCAGAAATGACTGCAATAGGTTCAGTTTCTTATGGCAGCATGGCCCCATAGCCTTAGCTCTTGTATATGATATTCTTCCAGTTATGCCTGTGCCTGTGCTCAGATAGTAGGTAAGGAATCTAAGGAATGACTAACCTCTAGGTCTAGATTTTTTTTTTTTTTTTTCCCAGAATGGGGAGTATGGTTTGCTCATCTTATTTCATCTGCATCTAATTGTGACTGAAAGTTAGTTTATATTTTTAATTACCTGATAATCTTAGATGCAGAATGGCTATGACCAAATGCTATTGTTATTATAAAGTTGAACATCATGAACCATTAAACCTTTGCTTAGTTATCCCCACAAAAACCTTTTTATGCTTAATATAAAAATGCTGAAATTTGAACCACAAACCAGTTTTTCTTCTAATAGTTTGTTATAATTATTAATCACAGTGTTAACTTCTTATATGCCTGCCTTTGTGTTTGAAATTTTAATTTGTTCTGAGACAGCCATGCTTTTGCCGCTATATTAGCAATGACTTGTAGTAGTGGTAACAGTAGTAGTAGTAGTAGCACTAGTAGTGATGATATTATCACTCTAAAAGAGAAAAGGCTTAAAATCAAGAATAGAGAGTAAATTTTAGTTACATAAAAAATACAATTTGAGCTATATGAATTTCGGCCTTATATATGACCTAACCTGGAGGAAAAAATGTCACATTTCGGTTATTGATCAAAAAGTTGATTTTTTAACAATTAAGAACAAATATTTAAAATAACTGTACAAAAAGAAAACATTTTTTTGTTGTTGCCTCAAAGTTATGAAATAGTTAACAGAAACATAAAACACCAGGGTATTTGGTTTACTCTCAGTAAGAAAAAAAATGGTTTTTATAGGTACTGATGAGGCATAAAATGCCAGCCACTCCAACAAGAAAATTAAGACAATGATTTAATTTCAGTTGGAACAGAATAGAGGCTTGTCTTGTAACTGGAAAGTTTAAAGTCTTGGTTTCTCTTTCCTTCTTCCTCAGAAGGAGTCTCTGTTGTCTGATAATATGATTGAGTTCATCTGTCACTCTTTGCTTTATTTGGTATATAATTTGTTTCCCCTTTCCTTTTGCAGTCAGTGGAAAGGAATGTCCTTTGAGACATCTAGCCCTCATTCAAACATTGTCTACATTATATTCAAAATTTAAATATGCTTGTCTAAAGACATAATGAATAGGTAGAAGAAGATCCTGGTTCTTAAAGCTGATGCAGGACACTGGTACTTCAAAGAAAAAACTTTCAATTTGCCTGTGATATATCAACAGACTTAAAAAAATAATTAAAGTGAAATTAAAAAAGAAGCAGTAATTATTGTTTGGATAAATTAATGAAAAATAAATTAGTTGTAAGGGAATGCAGAATGCCATCAGGGAGAAAAATTTTTCACTTCAGATTTTCGAAATTTTTGTTACAGTACTTTTACTGGAAATTGCCAAAATTTCCAAATCAAACATTCTTTGGGAAGAGAGCTTTTTCTCACAAGATATTAGTAATAATAATAATAATAATAATTTAAAAACCCACAAAAGCATTCCTGATATCATAATGACTAAGTGTTCTCATTATATCTTGAATTAAGTATTTAAATATTTTTGTTTCAAATGTTTACACTGCAAATACTGTGATAAACCTTACATCATCTTTATTTTTTTATGATGATTATTTAAATTTAACAGTCTTTATCATTTTGGACATCAGTATCAAAGAACTTACCCCTTTCATTCTTCTCTTCTGGTTCAACCAATATATCTTATAACAAGAATAGACTTTGGCTTGGAATATTAATCCTGAGTTTTGACAAGCTCTACTATTAATCATTAAAATGCTAGCAATTTTTGTACAGCAGAAAGTACACATTGAGCATAATGTAGCACATGGAAGTCACCTCAGACTCAGGAAGTCCCTGTCACACATTGTCAGAGGTTGAGAGAGAGGTCAAGAGAAAGTTGTTATAGTGCTTGCTCTCTACTTGCCACTCTCTGAAAGCATCTGCTTTTGAACATTGTTAGAGAGAAAGATGCTGAGCTACTCAGCCCTTTGGTCTAACCAGTGCCACTGTTCTAGTGTTTTATAAACTGCCACCATTTTCCAAATCAGCACACACCCTGGCATTATTATGAATTACTTTTATTTCTCAAGACTTCAAATCTTACATCCCTTGAATTTGTTTCTTTGTCTTCATTGATTGACCTTTCCCTGAAATATCAAGTTATTAACCACCGAATAGAATCCTATGAATAGAGAAATAGTATTTTGTTCTTATCTCAAGTTACATAGTTTCTAGTTTTTAAACCAGTTAATTTATTGTGTTGTACAACAAAGGATGCAGCCTTCCTTATGAAATAGAGGATGCTCAAAAAATGTATCATCAGCTTGGCTATTAACACAGCAACTTATGAATCATAGTTTCAGTAAATGCCCAGGGGTGGTAAGACTGTATAGAAAACATCTAATAACACATAGCAGGGACTACTTTTCAGGAACCAGCAGGTTTAAGCAAGGGAGTTGTTCCCAACTTCATTCTAATGTCACTTGGACATCAGTATCATCTTATTTGGCCTTTTCTGATGAGAAAAGTGAGAAGGTAGTGACAGCAGTGATTTCATATGTTTTTGCTCTAATTGTTACTTTATACATGCTGCTGATTAACAGAAGCAGTATCCTAGTGAATTTGGAGCAGTATAGACCTAATAATATTAGCTAAAATATTTCTAGGTTTCAATCACATGAAACCGCTTGCACAGATGTAGTGTATTATTGTCTGTCTGATAGATTTCACACTAACAAGAGAAATAATTTCAGCACTATTTATTGGTAAGGAAAGCATCTGGCCTTCACCTGTTAACAATTCAGAAACCTCATTTTCTGTTTGCTTGAGTCTATGTGAACTTACTGTCAATTTGTTTACCCCCAATGCATCACACTAAGTGCTGCTTTTCAAATAAAGTATTTGCTTGCCTCATAGCATTATTGTTAAAAAAAAAAAAAAAAAAAAAAAAAAAAAAAAACCAGAAAGGTTTCTAAGACAGGCACCATTGACTTTTACTTGTTAAATATTACTTTTTATGTGTTAAATGCTACTAAAACTTAAAGCCAAACCAATGTTTCAGATCAAGAGTCTGTAACCTCTGCTTTAGCATCTCTCGCCTCATTTTTATGCACTAAGCTATTCTGTGACAAAGTAAAACTAGATGTATGCCTATATAAATGTAAATTTTGATACATGTAAGAAAAAATTGTGGGTTTTTTTTCTCTAAACAAATGACCATTGCATTCCCCTTTTAGTTCCTGCACGTTACTTTGCTGTATTTTACAGTCAGATGAGAAAATGTCTCTCAACAGTCCCAAAAGAAAGTTAAAGACCTTTAATATCAGCACATTGACATTAATGTAACTGTAGCTTTCCTGTACCACATTACTTGTGCCAACTGTAGTTTTCCTGTACCACATTACTTGTGCCAAATCAGAGACATGCACCTCACTTCCAGTACCAGAGAGAGGCAGCATTACAGAAAGGAACTTAATTTATATTTCTTCTGTTTATGTAATGATCAAGAACTTGATGCTTACTTTTCCAGATCATCTCATCAACAAAAAATCTTTACTAGGCGTGTTTCTGTCTGAGTGCTGAAATGGACAGAAGCAAAATTTAGTACGTGGTCAAGTAGTATCATGGAAAGAGACTTTTTCTGTCGCAAATGCACTAATTTTCCCAGAAATTTCATAGTGTATTATCTATCTAGTCAAATATTAAGTGTGTGATCACTTACAATTCTCTCTTACTCATTGGCAAAGAAGGAGAGAAGATGGAAAACACAGAATGGGAAAAGAGTATCTCTTAGCTGCTAAAATGAACAAAATTTCACTGCCTTCCTCTAACGTGGCGAACATAGAACAATGACAACAATGAAGCTCTTCCACAATAGAACAATGTGATGCATCACTGTGACTGAGTCTCTTCATGACTGCTTGATAATGAAAAATACTATGTATCTTAAAAATTACAATGTGGTTTATGCAATACAAAGATCTGGTCTCATTGTTGTCAGGGAAGACCAAAAAAACATCCCATATTCTTTTGTATATATATATACTTTTCTTATAATGAGAAGTTCCAAAATCGAAATCTGTCACTTCAATAAAAAAATATGGTTAGACATGATTTCTGAGAGATTACACTACTTAAAAGTACCACAAACTTGTTTCACAAAGAAATGTGGTTGCTCATCCTTCCTTTCTCCCCATTTTCAATATTTCTTCCAAATATCTATAAAATTGCATATGAAACACTCTCTTCACTTGTTTCTTTGTTACTAACCTTTTCAGAAAATGGCTTTTAAAAATGCACCTTATTTTAAAATATGGTAACAAATAAAGTTCCCCATGTGGATTTGGAAATCAAAGAATATACGGAAGGGTAAATACAAGTAAATTGTAATAATTAAACTATTCATGGAAATAAACGACAGTTAAACTCTTTAGTAGCACTTAGCTAAATCAATATATGAAGTATATTCTCACCAAATTTTTAGTTTACTTTCTGGAGGTAAAGTTCTGAAAATAAAATTTTTAAAAAGTTAATATGTTTGGGTTATGTATTTTAAATAAAGATTTGTTAATTTAGATTTTTTTAAATTTATACACTTAACAGAAACATTTTAATATCAACAGTGCTAGAAAAAAGGTCAGGCCAAATTATCATAGACCTTAATAATTGAACTGAAATTTGTGGCAAATACAAGTACATTTGAATATCTCTATAATACAGCCAAGAACATTGGAAAAATGAAACACAATTTGAATTATTTTTTTGTACAGTAAATGATATTACTGATTCCTCTCTAGAAAGCCAATTCAATAGCAAATCTTTTCTTGCTGTAAATAGTACCAAGAAAAAAGAAGTCACATTATCTTCAATGGTTTACTAACCTCCTGTAATGCATCTCATAAAGGGTAGTCTGAGGGAGTGGGAAGGGGACCCTTCTCTAAAATGACAGATGGTAAAGAAGTGGGAAAGATTTGTGCCTGCTCTTGCAATTAAGGTAATTTTAAGCACAGCTTTCTCAGAAAAAGGTCCCTCCTTTATAGAAAGATATGCAGAGGAAAGGTTACAGAGATGCAATCAAAGGCCATACTAACCATTGTTAGAAAAAATGAATCCCATGGCAATGTTAAATTTTTTTAAAATAGGTTTTATAGATATATGATTTTAAAGATGGGAACATTTTAAATTTCAATAAGGCAAGTTGCTCAGACGTTAAATGACTAAATTTATTTCCTTCATTGCATAACTGCTTACATTACTGTTAGCTTTAAAACCTGCTGCCATCACCGTTCCCTGCCTGTACCACTGTGTTACAGCCAGAGGCTGCAGAGCTTTTCCTCACTGCTGGTGTTGAGGTGGAACTGCAAAATATATAGAGAGATTTGATGGGTGGTTGCCCCAAATGCAGCTACACATTGCTGTCTTCTATTGCAGACACTGATGCAGTCAAAGAGGTTGTGGAGGAGCACCCAGTGTAGCGTAGCATACCTGCTTCTTCCACTTGAATATGTCTGCATTGACTGCTAGGTTAGAAATGTTTCGGCTGGATTTATTTACTGCTTGACAAAGGCTTGGGAAAACTCCAGCTAACACAGGATAGAGAGACTCTGGAGGACAATGCTGCTTTAGCTAGGCTGTTTCCAGGACCTGAGCTAGCTTTGTATGCAGCTTGCCCAGGTATCTCTATGCTTCACTGCAGATAGACAAAACTTATGCACGATGAAAATAAAAATGTTGATGAAAGTAGGCTTTTCCATTAGTGGTTTTTCTTGAACTGTTCTCATTTAAAAGATTCCTGTAGTGGAACTGTATCAGAGGATCAGCCATACTAAATCATATGCTACAGAAATCACAGTCCAGGTGTCTAAGCTGATCTAGGCTCAAATGCTCTGTGTTCAGTGTTCTTATTGTCAGAGGAGCATTGATGCAGATATAATACTTGGCTAAATATATTTCTGTATCATGTTCATCCATTACTCCATAGGCTGTTTTCCTATCACAGATAATTTTACAGTTGCCACCTAGGAATGACAAATGGGTTTATGGAGGGGTTTTTTGCATCTGCCAACCAAAAGATATTCACTAATCCTGTTAGTCTGAAATAAATCATGTAGCTCATGGTTAAAATGAGTTTAAAAAAGGCTGTGAACATTTGTGAATTTCTTATCTGTTACAGCAGTTGTCTGACTCTATCTCTTTTGTCATTTGTTATAAAACCTGTGGAAGGACCTTGAAAGGTGAGAGAGACTTTTATTTTGAGTTTTGCTAGTATATTTATGTGATCTTTAGTAATCTTGGGGATGCTAAACAGATTTGCCTGAAATGCTATATAAATCAAAGACAAATGCTGTCTGCAGTCATAATTATGATATATCAGAATTCAAAAGCTAAGTTTTTGTTGCCTGCATAACTTTATGGTAAATGTTACATTTTTTTCATCTGACTTATTTCCAGATGTGATTATTATTGACTAGTGTGGAAGCCACAGCTTTGTGTGGCTGAAGAAATGAAGCATTTGACTGGGGCTGAGAAGACCTCTGCTCTATTAATGGTTCACTTTCTGCTTCTTCAGTGTCTTTAACTACTCTCTTTTTTTTTTTTTTTTTTTTTTTTTTTTTTTTTTTAAAGGAAATCAACATATCTGTAGCAAGTGCTTAGGCTGGGTGTACTGTGACAGGACTCTCTGTCCTCAGTAAGAATGCGATAACGGTTTGAACAATTTGAATTAGTGTTATTTCCTTCCATTACTGTGCATTAAAAACTGATATCGATTTGCTAACTGCAAGCATCCATGCATGTTTACTTTAGATCTATTCTACAGTGAACAAAACACCAGTCAAGAAGAGACTCAATCTTTGAGCTAGGGATAATGATAAATTTTCACATTTTTGGAAGGTTCTTTATAGTTAAATTGGGTGATGAAGTATTTGATATTGAAATTAAATGGGTAATAGTGTGTATTTTGAAACTGCCAAACACGTTTAAAACAGAACAATAAATTTTAAAAACGTCACTCAAAGACAATTTAAATTTCAATATTTTGACTGAAGTTACTAGTCTGAGGAACCATATTCAACTCTCAGACTTGCCTTTTTTTGAATTTTAATTTTTCAAAATCTTTCAATAAAGTGTGAAATACATTTTGCAAACCAGTTATTCACTCCTTTTCTTCCTGTCTCACTTTCTTTAGGCTGTATAATATAATAGCTGATATCCTACAGCAGTTGTGTTCATAAGAAAAAGTAAAATTCTGAAGTGTCAGATTTTTAAAAATAAAATATTTATTTTGTAAAATAATTATGAACATTTAACTCATTATTTTTAATTCTATAGAAGTATGCAATTATTTATGCAACAAATACTTTCAAAAGTCAAGAGAAAACCAGTGAAAATGAAGAAATTTAGTGTTAAACTATGAACAACTTAATTATTATACTAAACATATCACTGAAAAAAAGATGCCTGGATGTCATCCCAAAATGCTTAAGAATGGTAATATCGTTTTCAGAGCTATGTCTTGATCTGTGAAAGCCAAACAGAATTTAATATTGCAAAACCAAATTTTGAAATGAACTGGGATTATTTTCAGGACATGATATTCTTTGGTGAATGTATTGTATACACTAAATTGAAAACAAAACTAAAACATGTGTATGTGTCATATAGCAGCAGGTGCAGACAAACTGACATCATAATCTTGAAAACTTTTGTCACTGTTAACAAAGTGAATACTGATCATAGCAGTCATTAAAATGCTATGTAATTTGTAAAATTTATATCCATCAACAAAGACTGAACATTCATTCATTTGTTTTGGGAAGAGTGTTTTGCAATTCAATAATCTGTCATTGTTTTTACACATCACTCACTACTACAATTATATAATAAACACTTTTCATGATACAAACCAGTCAGCCCCTTTAAACAGCAATAGAGTGTACATTATGAATCACAATTGTATTGTTAAAATTTGGGATAGAATTACCGAGTGAAATATACTATTATGTTTCCTTACTGACAAGGAAATGTCTTGTCAAAAGACGTTGATTTACACCATTAATATTTAACCATGACAAAGGCTTAAGTTTTAGCTTGATATTTCCCACTTTTCCAAAAGTTAACAAAAGATTAATTTAAAATTATTATTGAAAAATATAGGAAGATTCTATTGACTCAATATTGACTGAAGTGAAAATTTACTGCTTAACTGCAACAGTATTTGCAATGAACTTCTTACTTAGTGCGATTATATTGATTTAGTGTAAGGAATAGTAACTGTATGTCACACACATGTATTTGTAGTCCCAGAGTGGGTGAAAATGTAGTGCATTCCCTGATCTGAGGATGCTGGTATGTATTGGATGTTCTCTGACCATATTCATTGTGAAGAGATGTAAAATTTTGGACTTAATTACATCTTTTTCAAGACTGTTAAACCAGAAATGAACTGGATGACTTCGGAAATTTACCTGATTCTTTTCAGTGTGAATAAGTGGTTTTCATGGATGTAGACTCATACAAAATATTGAAAATTACTTGAGAATAATCATCTTTGACTAAAAATGTCCTAAGTTATAGGACACATTTTTTTCTTTTTTCTTTTCTTTCTCCACTTAACCATTATTCTGGTGCTGTGAAGAAATACTGAATTTTGCTAATAATACACATAACGACATTTATTTATGAGGGTTAGGTAGAGAAAACAACAGAGAAAAAACATAGAGGCAAATCACAAGCTGATACACTCAATAAATGCTGTGGGTGAATGGGTGACAGAAAATACAGTAAATAGCTCATTATTCACTTAAATGTAAAACTCAGAAAAATCCTTACCATTGCATATATGTTAACAGATCCTGTTGAATTAGAAACATTTTTTGTACATTCTTATACTAATTTATTTCTATTTTGCCTTTTTAAAGACATTAACAAACATTTTATTCTCATGTGTGAACAGAGTTCTTGGAATTTATGTATTTTGCAGAATATGGAGGAAAAGTACAGACCTGCTATGGCAGTACAAGCTACCAGAGGGATATACTGGGCAGGGACACTTTCAAGCGGAGTACTCATTCATGGGTTTTTAGTTCTGCCATGCACCTGCTTAGGAATAAAGGTAACCCGGGACATCAACAGAGAACTCCTCAGTAAGGTTGCCCCAAGATACAGAAGCATAAGAAAAAGTGAGTTTTCTCTGGAATATCAGGTTCTGTGGGTTTTATTTTGTTGGGATTTTTTGTTTGTTTGTTTGTTTGTTTGCTTTTTTATAGTATGTGAGCAATATCTCTGCAGTCTAAGATTTCTACAAATAGATCTATATATGGGCTTACTGCTACTATATTCCATATAAAATCCTTTATGATTCTCCAAACTATGTTGTCCTTTTTTGTACCTTGCATAGGTGTTTTTCTGATTAAAAACCAGGCTAACAGCTGGCTACTTTGATTTATACCCCTGGTTATTGAATGTCAGGTGAGCAAACTTGAATTGTAAGGTCAAAGAATCTGTTTTCTGCAGCAGTGGCTTGTTCTCCACATGTGAACTGATCTCCCACTCCCTACCCCAAGTCTACACAAAACAACATAAACCTCAAATAAAATTCAGCAACTTTCTCTTTGTTTTTGCGACATACCGAGTATGAAGAAGTACACAGAATACCCAAATCCACACTATTGTTTCCATAGTGCAAAGATTTAGCAATAGATTTCTGAAAGGGTTTTCAATTAGTGACTGTTACGGCGTTGAAAAACAAATATGATCAATCACCTTCATATTTTCTCAGAATACTATCACTGCACAAAACAGACCTCTTTAGTAAGCAAAGATGCACAGAAATTAATCTTATTGTCAGTATCTAGGTGCAAAGACTCACTGTGAAGATAATGGGGTTTCATGCAAGCCATTTCAAATGCATTTTGCACAATAGAAATCCATGCACATGGATGAGGAGAAAAAGGAAAATTATTAGTTTAACCAAACTAAAAATAAGAGGGTTCTGATAAACTAGAATTTAATTGTTTGGATGCTTCAAGAAGAATCAGTCCAGGGCTTCAAAATTTAAAAGTACATTTTCGGGGAGTATTGGTAGCTCCAATAGAGTAGAAAGATAAAAATGGAAACGGAACAAGATTTATACAAAACAAAAAGATGCAACATGTATCTTCAAATACAGTCTTAAATGGCCATTTGTTATCTGCCTGCATCAAGCTTAGAAGTCAGCTAGTAAAATGTTGGGAGAGATGAAATCCCTTACTCTTGAGTATTACCACAGATAAAATATCATCAACAAGAGGGGTTATTGTAAGGAGAAGTGGATATGAACTAACTTAATGGCAGCCCCAATGGATCTTTAATTGCAGTTCAGTTTCCACTTTCTCATGTCAGGAATAAAACTCTGGTAGCTGTCACTGGGAAGCTGCACTGTGATCCAGGTTTCGGGGAGCCAGACTGCAAAGGCAAATAAGGAACCATGTAACAGCTCTCTAATTGCCTTTTGATCCATTATTATAATCTATTTTTAAAAATTAACACAGAAGTTCTCCAGAATTTTGCATTGTAAGGAAACCCATTGAGAATGCTTAAGTTTTCTGACAAGCTTCTGTAAGTCTTTCATCCACATTATGTCCTGTGATATTTTAAGACTATATTTTAGTTACACAGAGCTTTTTAGACTGATATTTTTAGGAGGCAAAAAAGTCTCAGGGTAAAAGCAATATATGAGAGTTTCAGTTAAAATTTCTGTGTCATAAGAACACTTAAAATTATAGTATGCTATGAAACAGTTATTTACTTTTGTGATTAATTTCCTTCACTATTTGGGTTTGTTTTTTTGTTTTTGGGGTTTTTTTTGGTTTTTTTTTGGTTTTTTTTTTTTTTTTTTAGGTATGCAGCTTCATGAGAATTGACCATTTTAAAGGATCAAAACCCTTACTACTCATTGACAACATTTTCTACAACTTTAATGATTCTCAGACAGGATAAAGTTCCTGTTATTTTCAGTTCTCTATGGTACCTGAACTCATTCTTTTTTCTTCAGGTTGCTCAGGCTGGTTTTATTGCTAATGATGAATTCTGTATTAAAATAAAGAGTGTAATTTCTTCATAATATAACAGAGCTGCAAAGATGAAAAGTTCCATAAAGTTGGACAGGGCCATAACTAACAAATTTTCAAAGAACATGGATCCACCCACCTTCAGATGTCCTTCTTTTCAAACAAAAAAAAACATATTAAGGAAAATAAGCAAATGGGGAAAAAATTTAAAGGGTGGTTAAGAATCTTGTTCCTCAGTTCCCTGGAACTTAAGAGTCTGCTGCGTATCTTCTGTTTTAAACACAGTGTTCAAATCTCACCAGTGAAGTTTATACAAGTTCAGTATATTTCTTCCCCACCATTCAGGGATAAATTAGGGATTTGTGTAGCCTAGGAAAGAAACGTGTAACTTAAACAGCAGCACAGGGAATAAATCTCACCCTGGCTGTCACTAAGGAAAGAGTTTTGTTCTATCCCACTAGCCAAGAGCTCTGCTGCTATCCAAGAAGTGTTGGAAAAACAACATTTCTGTGCTAATATAGCTGTTGTCCCAACTCAGCCCTCCCAGGTGCCAGCATCAGATATTTTCCCCTCATTTTGTCAGCACCAGCCATCAATCTGTGCCTGCCTTATTATAGAGTTATGTCAAAGCAGGCATACAGCTCAGCAGACTTCTCTCATCTAAATCACTACAGCAGGCTGCAGCCATGAGCCAGATCCTGAATTATCATAAACTGATGCAGCTCTATCTCAAAAAAAAAAAAAAAAAAAAGTTAAAAAAAAAAAAGTCCTCAAAAGAAAAAATGGAAAAAATGCTGAAGTCCCTCCAGTTCACCAGTGACAGGTCTCTGCCATGATGCTGTAATGACAGAAAGAAGTCTTGTAATTAGTTTTTATTTTATGAGGTTTTGTTCTGTCTTTTTTATCAAGAGGAGTCTTGCCTAAGTGTCTTAACAAGTGCATAGAAATCAATTAATATGCAGATTTTGACATTGGGGTCAGCATTTTACTGCAAGAGATGCAGATTGCTTGTAAATGCACTTGTCAAAACTTAATTTTTTACAATCTTGAACACTTCTCAAGATCTAGCTTACATTTCATCAAGACAGCCCGGTAAGAAAGTGGAAGTGACTTTTAGTGATTCAAGTCCATTTTCACCACACTAGAATGATGACATTCATTAAGTATGTCCTTTACCTTTAAGTAACTGAGTGTGAGTTCTTAGTATTGTACAACGTATCTGGATTTGCCTTTGAGCTCCTGAATCTTACTGAACATTGAGCTATCCAGGTAATAACCTAAAGAAATCAGTTCATAACTCATCATTCTGCCCTTGCCCCCTTTCCCTCCCCTTTCTACCTTTTCAATAAATCACTTAAGTGATTTATTGCTCACAGTCTTTCTAAAGTACAAGAGATAAAATGTAGAGACAGTATTTTAAATTAAGTCCTCAGGATGAAAAGAAAAAAAAGCAGAGCCTAGCTCTTTATCACAGAATGTGAGTTCTGATTGTATGAAGCTGTGTGGGTTACTAACATTTTTGCTAGCTCCTTGTGAGAAACTGTCTGTCATGGTCTGGGCCTCTATGAGGGTGATGAAGTCAAGTTTTGTGTCTGCAGGAAGGAGAACAGTATCTGCGTGTGTTACTGCCCCAAGACCTGCAATACAAGCATCCTTTTGACTACTTCTGTACAAACTCAGCCTTATCAGATGACCATCCCCCTTGCTACCATGGTTCAACATGTTATTTGAATGCCAGCTCTGTCCACAAGACAGAACTCCACTTGAGAACTCACCTCTCTCTCCAGAGGATTAGATACATGTCTATGATCAAGGATTAAGCAAGACCAAAGTCTCTTTATATTTTAAGATGCTTATTTGAGATACAGTTAAGCTATTAATGTTATGTTTTCTCTACAGAGGTGACAGATTATAGATTTTTAATTTGTGTAAGAATGATAGAAGTGTGATTTTAAATTTTATATATATTCTTTTCACTTAAAAAAAATGAAGAAGCCTACAAATAATTGTACTAGCTCACACCCTCTTATAAAAGTTGTTTAAAGAGGGAAATCCATGACAGATGTCTATGGCTAATGCGTGTGAGCAGCTATCAAAAGTAGAGTTTTGAGGACTGAAAGGGTGTGCTGTAATGATTTGTTATTTAACTGTCATTTAAATTTTGTAATAAGAGGAGAGATTAAATACTTTGTCATCCTAGTCTACACTTTGGCTTCTAAAGGGTGTTAAAGAAGAGAAAGAGATACAAGAACTAAGGCAGAGTTGAGTAAATATTATCAGGAATAAAACCTGAAATGAAAGTACACAAACATTGAAATTCCATTTTATGTGTCTAAACCAGGTGTAATTCTACCTGTATTTACCAAGAAAAAGACAAAAAAAGCTTATTAATATTTAATTCAGTTTCTTTGTCTCTCTTCTCCATAGCTGTGCACAGAAGTCTGTCTGCCTCACAGATGTTCAGTGGAAGGGAAGAAGGCCACGGTTTATGATGGTTGCTCCAAGTATTCTTCATCTCTTCTTTCAAGTTCTTGCAATATTCAATATAAAAACCAGGCAAAACACATACTTCTCTGCACGTTGAAAACTCTGCTCCATTTCTGAGCATAACTATAGCATAGCAGCTTTCGCAAGAGCTTGTTTTTGTCTATAAGCCCACATTCATCTATTTCAACCAAAATTTCAGGACATATGTCCATCTGTCTCCCACTTTGTTTAAAACAGAAGCTATCAAAAACATTTTTTCTGTTGGCACACTTACAAGTATTTTAACATAAAATGGCCATAGCACTTACTAGGCAGCACTTTCATTCTGTCAGCTCTTCTTAAAAGTCATCTCAATGGAAACTCCCCACCTGCAAACTGCACAGTCTACATGTTTTGTTTTATCAGTCTATTACATTTTGTCATTAATCATTTCAGCTTCTTTGGTGGTAAGTATGCATGCAGTTGCCTCTTACTTCAATTTGATTTTTTTTTTTTTTAATGCAGGTTAATTGATTTTGATTTTTTAATTACAACATGGTTAATTATTGAAAGACTCAAGAGAGCATATGAGTGTACTTCTCAGCTTTAGTCTCACATCAGAAAGGATAATACATACATATTGAAAAATAACCAGATAAATATTAAGTTTTGGTAGGCTGACCTTGACTTGCCACCAGGTGTCCACCAAGCTTCTCTGTCACTACTCCTGCTCAGCAAGACAGGGGCAGAAAATACAGTTAAAAGTCAGTGACTCAAGATAAAGACAGGGAGATAAATTACCAGTTTCTCTCACATGGAAAATAGGTTTGATTTGGGCAAAACTAATTTAATTTACTGTCAATTAATTTTAACATAGTATGTTAAGAAATAAGAACAAAATTAAAATCACCTTTCCCCCACCCCTCCCTTATTCCAAGGCTCAATTTCATTCCTAAGTCTTTCACCTCTTCCCTTGAGTGGTGCAGGGGAAGGGGGAATGGAGGCTGTGGTCAGTTCCTAATGCTTTTGTCCCAATTTCTCGGGATGATGACTCAGATTTGCTGATTCCCAGGTCAGGATTAAGGTGAAACAACACCAAGAATACTTTAATTCACAAAACTCAACTTTTATTTGCTCACACAGAGAGAGAGGTGCAGGGAGGAAGACAAAAAAAGAAAGATTTCACCAGTCCTGGTTCCAGCATTGGTCCTGCTAGCCTAAGGGTGTGCTTCCAGAGGGTGCACTGCCTGCTGGGGCTTTGACTTGTCTTATAATTCCTTACCGCTCCTCCAGGCAAGCACTTGGGCTCATTTGGCTAATTAGGCATCATGCACAATCTGTGCTTCTTAAATGCTTCTTGCTTTGGTGTGTGTATAGTTTGCACCTGAAGAGTTTTCTGGAAATGGGTTGGTGGGCTTGGGAGTCATTGGGGAATTACTCCTGCCTTCCTGCAGATATGACCATTGTCTGACCTTTTCATGCACCAGGAAAATGGCTCCTCTATTTGTTCTTTATGGAGTCGTTCAAGATAGGGAAGTTCAGCTTCAGAAAAGTGTGGTCCTGCCTTTGCAGGACAGCCTCGTCTTGAAGCATCTGCCTGCCATTAGCTTCACAGCTCTGGCATTTCAATAGAAACAGTTTACTTTCCCAAAATTCCTTATCAGATGTTTGAGACATTGACTATGATTTCACGGGACCATCACACAGTCTCTGCCACCTTCCTCATCACAGTCTTCCCCTACTTGCCTCCATGAACTTCTCCAGTGTGTTCCTCCATGGGCTGCAGGGTGACAAACTGATTAGCCACGATCTTCTTTCTTCAGGGCCTATGGGGGAATCTCTGCTCTGGTGCTTGGAGCACCTCCTCCCCTTCCTTATTCACTGACCTTGGTGTCTACAGGGCTGTTTCTTTCACACACTCTCACTCCTCTCTGCCAGTTTCTGTTGCACAGAGCTTTTTTACGATTTCTCAAATATGTCATCACAGAGGTGCTACCAACATTGTTGATGGGCTCAACTTTGGCCAACAGCAGGTCTGTCTTGAAATCAGCTGAAATAAGCTCTGTTTTCATGAGGGCAACTCCTGGTGGCTTCTCGCAGTAGCTACCCCTGCTACCACAACCTTGCCATGCATACCCAATACAGAAGTTTTCACTGAAGTGCAGTGTATTTGAAAGTCTTAGCAACTCTAAATTAAGTCAGCAGAGAAGATTGCCGTAATCTGTCCTAGCCCTGTTTTATAATCACTGTAAGCACTCTTTTCAGGGGATCATTTTATCATTATATTCTGACAGTCTAGACAAGTCATATTCTACTCTCAAAAGTTAAACATGAACATTAGTGATGAGGCTTTCAGTTTTTATTGCAGGTTAATGTATTTTATGCATATATTTTTGGGAAAAAAAATCATTTTACTGAAAATTTTGAAAAAGAGAAAAAAATTAAAGACTGTCATAATCAGGAGTCTATTCTCTCTCTTCTCGTTGCTTCATCAATTTTGTATTTAGTTTTTCTTTTGTATTTTGATTTACATGGGAACAGTCTCTCCCAAAGTTCAAGGCCAATGATAGTCCAGTCTTACTTAATTAAATCAAACCTTAAAACATGAAGTCAGATTTTGCCACTGCAGAACTACTGAGCACACAAGCAAATGGTACATCAAAGAGAAACACCAGGAATAAACAGTTACTACCCTAGCAGACCCTTTGAAACAGGGAAACTAAAAGTTGAAAGCTCAAAAGAAGAGTGACACAGCAAGAAGAAGATAGAAGGAAAGTTCAGAAGAAAGTTGCAGGAAAAGGCACTGCTGTGGAAGCTTGGAGGAGGTAGATTTTTTTTTAAAGAAATAAAGCACTCAATAAAAAGCTTTAGGCATATAGCAAAAGTGGATTTTTAGTTAGTTTTCCTTCTGCATGAAGAGACATCTTTCCTTTTTAAAAAGAAGCAGGGAACAGACTCAAGCAAGACTTTAAGTATTTAACGAGCTTTTTTAAAAACATTGTTATGAAAACAAGAGAAATAGATATAACTAAGCCATTCTCTAGTTTACTTTAGTATTATTACATTCTTCAGATACATTATTAGGATTAATTTTAATGGATCTTACTCATAAATACATTTTACTTGTAAATACATTTTATCAGGACCCAAAGCTGTCTTGTGCGTGAGCCAAGCAGGAATAGGCTGTACATCTGCAATAATTTTCCACCAAATGTTTAGTATAGTACTGTGCTTGAGAATAAGATTTATTTTAAAAGGAATGTCAGGGTTTTTTTAAAAAATATCCAACATGTATATTTTATTCTTCAAATAAGTAAAGCACTTTTATTAAGTGAAGTCTAATCAATCTTATTTAGGAAAATGTATTGTTTATAGATTGAAAAATAACCATTAAAATAAAATTAAATATTAAAATATCAGAAACTAATCACTTCCTCAGATTAATATGTCATAGTTTCTCAGAACCTTATTCTGATTTGCTTTGTTTGAAAATACAGCAACTCTTCTCTTATGGATTTTTATAGGTACCATTCAAAGGATTCAAAAGAAATTTATGTATTTATGCACCTCACACTGGACAAATTTACCAGAAGCAATATATGTGGGTTCCTAGATTACAGTCATTTTATCATTTTAGAAGCATTGACCACTGTTACCTTGTGTTTTTAAATTTTGGCTAATATTTTTATTTTAATTTTAGCTAATGTGTCAAAAGACAGTAGCATTTTTTAGGTCATTATATAATTACAGTATAATTATATATTATATAAATTTAATATAGCATTAGTTAGTAGTAATGAGGATTCATATTATGAATGCAATGATTTTCAACAACCAGAGAAAGCACTGAATGCCATTCTGTCACTCCCAGTTACTGTGGCTGATGTGTCAGATTTATGCTCTTGATGAAATAAAAACAATTACAAAGAAAAAAAACCTGCTAAAGGCTCAACCTTTATCATAGCTTAGAAATTTAAACAGCTCTTTCCAAACCTATGTCACTCAAAACTGAAGAAATAAAGAAGAGTTCATTTTGGAAGGAAAGTGTTGTAACTTCTGTAAATACGCAGGCACCAGAAAATGTTCTCCATTAACATCTTAGCTGTCTCTGGCTGATATACTAAGGAACACGTATAGGGCTTCAGATCAACTGCAAATATGGCTTGGTATCACATAAAAGGAAAAAAAAATCAGTCAAAATTATTTTATCAGAAAAGAATCTTCACTGATTTAATTAAGTTTCTGTTGTTTCACAAAGACGTGCTTCCTATTAAGACTTCCTCTTGATCAAAATAACTTTTCCCTTTACCACAGTTTGTTCTACTTCATTTGCCCTATTGTAATATAGATGATTCCTTAGTCAAATACCAGGATTTCCATACAGTATTGTCATCAGGAGTTTCCCCATCTTTCTTTTAATTATTCTTTTTCTACTGACTTTAAATTGCTTCAATTTATCCACTAAGTTTGTCAGTAAAAATCCCCTTAGTTTGCTTGTAAACTGCTTTTTTCCTTCGCTGGTTCCTATAGTTCCACATCTTCAGCCTTCAATTTTTTTCATCCACATCTTATTTGAGACATATTTATGTTGTAAAATTTAATTTATCAAAACTTATTTTTATCCCTTTCATTTTTTTCTCCATTTCTGTTACCATTATTTTTCTTATTTGTTCTCCCTCTTCCCTTCATCTATTATGTCAAGTCTTTTTTTTCCCTCTCCCTACAAGCTTTTTTTCTTCTACCCTTCTGTACTTCTTACCTTGGGCAATTGACTCAATTGCTTCAGGGGACATGCAAGCCCTTGCTTCTGACTGAGGAAGAGAGAACATTTTAAAAGTATGCTTAATCACTGTGGACAAATATCTTGATGTCAGAGACAGGCTACCATTCTATGATAATAATAATAATAATAATAATAATAATAATAATAATAATAATAATAATAATAATAATAATAATAATAATAATAAAAAAATCAGTGGAGCCTTTGAGAGTTCTCCAGATTTTCTGAGGAGGAAACCTGAATTTATTTTACTTTAAAGGACTGACTTCAGCAATGACACTTTCAGCATTACTATGCCTCAGAAACTCTGTTTCAGAATCAATATCACAGAATCACAGAATTGTCTAGGTTGGAAAAGACCCTGAAGATCATTCAGTCCAACCACCAACCGAACATTAACAGTTCCCAATTACACAATATCCCTCAGCGCTATGTCAACCATGTGAATTAATAAATTGAGAAGAAAACACCCATATTAGCCCACACCTGATCTCTTTTAAGTGAAGCAGTACTTGTAGCTGTAGTTATAAAGACAATTTTATGGAATGATTACCTGTATTCTTAATTCCTGCCTTACTTTAAAATCTCACTGTTGACTCATACTGTGTATTTGATATTAAACTGACAAATCCCATAACTACACATTTCAAAGCTTGAATGGTCCTTTCTAATAAGGCAAAAGCTGTAATCCTGTCTCTGATAGTCAACAAATGGCACTGCAGTATTTATTAGCAGAGAGAATCCCAAATTTATTGGGTTTGGTCTCAGTTTCACTAACCAGGCAAGTACTTAGAATAGTTTTATTGTCATGTATATCTCAATAGCTTAACAAGTAAACAGACAAAAATTCAATAGAGGGTAACATCAATATGTGCACGTTATTTAAAAGTAAGTGTTAAAAACTAGTTCCTATACACATCTAATCTCAACACTGCATTTCTTACTGTGCTGGGAATTACAAATAAATGTGAGAATCATGAGGTGTCTTGTTAATATTAACTCTTATGTACTAATCCGTCTACATGACTATAGCATTATGAAGGATTTAACTTTCAGTAAACTTGTTGAGATACAACTATTTTCTTTCATTACCAGCTTGGATTTTTCATACTCACTTGTCATTGCATGAAAATCAATTTCACTGGCTGATGAGCCCTTCATGCAGAATTCCTTGTCATTTATCAGACCCATCAAAAATAATCCACTGTAGTGTACACCAAGCACAAGACGGAAGACTGATGTATGGTAATCTAACAAAAGAAAGAATTACATTTTTTTTTTCTATAAAATCTTCATACCTCCCCATCAGTTCTGTAAATCCCAAGAATAACATGTGGGTAATATTAATGATTTTTTTCTTTTCCCACTCTTAAAAAATAAGGTCCTCAGGTGATGCACTCCTTAAAATGTCCTCTATATACAAGACACCTGGGGAAGGCAAGTGAGAGAAAGCCTGAACCCACTTGAAACAACAAAAACACTCAAAATTTCTTTAATTACAAAGACATCATCCATGTCTCCATTCATTCATATTTCAGCTGTATTGAAAATAGCTTACACAACAATAAATGAGACACTGGAATTTAATGCTCAGTAAGGATTATTTTGAATTATACAAAGGGAAATCAGAAGGGCTAAAGCCCAAATGGAAATTAATTTGGCCTCTGCAATCAAGGATGAAAGTTTCTATAAGTATGTCAGTAGCAAAAGAAAGTCCAGGGAGAGTCTCCATCCCCTGCTAGACACAGGAGAAAATTTGGTAACAAGTGATAAGAAGAAGGCTGAGGTGCTTAATGCCTTCTTTGGCTCAGTCTTTAATAACAAGACTAGCTGTACTGATGAAATCCAGCCTCAAAAGCCAGAATACAGAGACTGGGAGAACGACCCCCCTACAATCCTGGAGACAGTCAGTGCCCTGCTGCATCACACAGACACACACAAGTCTATGGGACCAGACGGGATACACCCTAGGGTGCTGAAGGAGCTGGCTGGGGTGCTCGCCAGGCCGCTTCCCATCACCTACCAGCAGTCCTGGCTGACTGGGGAGGTCCTGACTGATTGGAAATTGGCCAGTGTGACGCCATCTATAAGAAGGGTCAGAAGGATGATCCGGGAAATTACAGGCCCGTCAGCTTGACTTCAGTGCCCGGGAAGCTGATGGAGCAGCTCATCCTAAACACCATCATGCAACACATGAGGGACAACCAGATGCTCAGGCCCAGTCAGCATGGGTTTGTGAAAGGCAGGTCCTGCCTGACAAACCTGATCTCCTTCTGTGAAAGGGAGACCTGCTTGTTGGATGAGGGAAAGGCTGTGGATGTAATTTACCTTGACTTTAGTAAGGCCTTTGACACCATTTCCCACAGCATTCTCCTGGCAAAAATGACTGCTCGAGGTTTGGACAATCGCACACTTCACTGGGTTAAAAACTGTCTGGATGGCCGGGCCCATAGAGTTGTGCTGAACGGAGTTAAATCCAGCTGGAGGCCGGTCACGAGTGGTGTCCCCCAGGGCTGGGTTTTGGGGCCACTCCTGTTTAACATCTTTACTGATGATCTGGACGAGGGGATCGAGTGCACCCTCAGTCAGTTTGCAGGTGACACCCAGTTGGGTGGGAGTGTTGATCTGCTCGAGGGTAGGGAGGCTCTGCAGAGAGACCTGGACAGGCTGGAGCCATGGGCTGAGCCCAACTGGGGGAGTTTCACTAAGGGCAAATGCCGGGGGCTGCCCTTGGGCCACAACAACCCCCAGCAGCGCTACAGGCTTGGGGAGGAGTGGCTGGAGAGCTGCCAGTCAGAGAGGGACCTGGGGGGGTTGATTGACAGCCGGCTGAACAGGAGCCAGCAGTGTGCCCAGGGTCCAAGAAGGCCAATGGCATCCTGGCTTGTGTCAGCACTAGCGTGGCCAGCAGGGACAGGGAAGGGATCTGACCCCTGTACTCGGCACTGGTGAGGCCGCACCTCGATGACTGGGTTCAGTTTTGGGCCCCTCCCTCCAAAAAGGACATTGAATGACTCGAGCGTGTCCAGAGAAGGGCAACAGAGCTGGTGCAGGGTCTGGAGCACAGGTCGTACGGGGAGCGGCTGAGGGAACTGGGGGTGTTTAGTCTGGAGAAGAGGAGGCTGAGGGGAGACCTCATCGCCCTCTACAGCTCCCTGAAAGGAGGGTGCAGAGAGCTGGGGGTGAGTCTCTTTAGCCTAGTAGAAAGCGACAGGACAAGAGCGAATGGCCTCAAGTTTTTCCAGGGAAAGTTCAGACTGGATATCAGGAAGCATTTCTTTCCAGAAGGGTTTGTTAGGTGTTGGGCTGGGCTGCCCAGGGAGGTGGTGGAGTCCCCATCCCTGGAGGTGTTCAAGAGTTGGGTCGATTTAGAGCTTAAGGATATGCTGTAGCTGGGAACTGTTCTAGGTGAACAGTTGGACTAGATGATGATTCTGTGATATGCCTGTGATTTAATGTAGGAATGGGCAATAATGCAAGACGTGTGCTGTAAAGAAAATACAGTTTAACATAATCTTTACCTGGTCCCTTTCAACACTTAATTCTTAACAGCAAATGTTTGCTTAATATTAAATAGGACTTCAAAATTGTTATTTTTTTATGAAGTCTGTATTTAATTCAGCCTTGATTCAAAGACAAACAATAGCCACATTCTATAAATATGCATTTTATTCATTCTAAAAATACTTGTCAAAGAAAATAACCTGCAAGTCTTTTGTGAAAAATCAACCTTCTACTACTTTGATCCTAAATAAGCTACACAACGCCTATAATCTTGCTTAGTCACAAACTGTGAAGTAGAGATTTGCAATTTACATTTCTATTTTTATGTAACAAAAAAAAAATTTACTCGTGTCTTTACATTTTGATTACTTTGTTTTCAAAATCAGTCATCTATAACAGTATTTGCTTTTTACCCAGATAAAAAACCAAGCCAAACCAAAACAAAAAACCAACAAAACCAAATCAACATTTCAAACCCAGCTATTGATTGCATCATCAGAGAAAGAAAAAGCTAAAATGATGATTCGTTATTACTTTCATCTCTGCTAGTAATTTTTCTGTCTCAGCCAATTATATCAACAGATGAACTTTAACTTTTGATTCAGTCATCAAACATGACCTAGACATCATGACTTACATACTGTCACGTTTCCTTGTTGACTCTCAGGCCCTAATTTCAGAGGCGAAAAACCCCAGCCTTCCTGTGCTAGCCATTATTACCTAAGCTATCATGCTATGACACATCTTACGGTGCTTTATGTACCTGCCCTTTTTCTGCAGGTACTGTGGTGTAGTTCCAGTAATCCACAACTGAGAAAGATTAATAAATTAACAGTTTCACAAATTTGACTTCTCTTTGCTACAGGATCATTGTCTTCCTTCTTTGTAAACATGAAACAGCAGTTTCCAATTTACTGCTGAAGAGTTGATCACCAAGGCTGACTTTGTGTATCTCATGTGTCATCAGGAATTTTTTTTGATAGTCACTGAAATCTTGATTTAACTCAGGCTTTCTTTAACTTTTGTGACCTCTTCACCTGAACATTATGGGCAAGGATTACAACCTCAGGTTGTAATTTAGTCTGTCTCTCTTCCCAGTGAACAAACAACTTCAAATTTCTTACTGGAGAAATCTAACTTGGACCATCTGTATCTGTTACTGGCAATACAACACTGAAAACTTTCGGATGAAGAATACTGGTACTTTATTTGTTCTGAAAAAGGCTTACATATGTATCTGAGACTAGATTTTCCTAAGCTGTTTTTTTTTGTTTGTTTTTTTGTTTTGTTTTGTTTTGTTTTAATTTAAATATATTTTGGAGAAATAAATGGTGTCTAGACAGATCTTGCATTTGATAGATTAAAACCTATCTAGTGTGTCATCTGGATGACAGTGAACTTGAAGTGTTTCACAAATCTGCCAAAGAAAGTTTTGTTTGGTGGCTGTTTTAATCAATTCACTTTGTAAGTAGACACCAGGAACAAAAGACCAATGTATACAGTCATAGCAGATCCTTCTTTGTTCTTCAGCATCTCTTCAGATAATTCACAGACATTACCCACCTGGAAGATAGCATCTGTTGAACGCAAGAAAAAATTTCCTTTAGTCTCTTTATAGCTATTTCTTGATCTGGCAGAAAATGTGAATTGATTTCTTAACTTGCTGAAGCGTTACAATCAGAAAGGACTCTTGAATGGAAAGAATTTTAAAGATTAAGATATTTTTTTAAACAAGTTGAGCTTAATTTCCTTTTAACTTTTTTTTTTTTTTTTTTTTTTTTTTTTTTAGGTTTCTTTTTAGTGTAAATAATTCACTGAGATATACTTGTGAAAGGTGTTTTGGTCAGTCTGTACTGCATAGAAACAAGAATATTTAATAATTATTTCAATGTCATAGAATGACAACGAGATGAGAAGAAATTCTCTCTTCCTCAAGTGTTTAGTAGACTATTGCTGAGTGTGTAAGAGTTCAAAATCAGTTGGAGGCTTCATCCTTATTTGTACAGGTGTTTAGAATATATTATTTAATATCTAGCTTAATTTCTTGAAACAATTGCCATTTGGTAATGTTATGTAGTTCAGCTATCCCCAGGTCTTGTCACTAACAATGACCAGAGTAATTTCCTTAAATAAGCTCTTAAAGGACAGCCTGTCTCTGAGAATCAGAAAACAAAGCTATTGTTCTCTGGTTCAGGAAGATAAAAAAAAAAAAAAAAAAAAAAAAAAAAAAATTACTTATAAATTATCAATTACATCCAGTGCATTATTAGATTAATCCTTTTAATCAACAATACTCTGTAGTCATTACAGGACACAGATAAGTCTGTGTCTGAGCTGTGTTTATTTCAACCTATGTGTATATCTCAACCATTTTGGAATTTCATAATTAAGTTTTTCTGGGTTTATAAAATTTCTTCTACTATGACTTGGTTCAACTACAGAGTTAAACATAAGGAAGGCAGAGGAAGTTATATAGTAGCCCAGTTGTTCCTCCACTTGTGTAACCCTCAGCTCTGTCTAAATTACCAATAACCTTCTGGTTAATCCTTGAAGTAAAGTAAGCTGTACAAGGCCTGATTTGAGAAATAATCATGACCTCTGTATTAAATTTTACACTCTGAGATGGTATTCCCAACTTAGTTCCATTTCAACAATTTTATTTTTTTCTGGGATATGTTCAAATTTAAATGTTGTTCTTTGAGTACATCATCAAAATAAGGAAAGTGAAACCTTAAATTAGAAAACAATACTTTTCTGAAGTTTAATTGACATACTGAACCACACACAACTGCAGTAACAGAATGGCCTAATGATGCTCAAGATGTGAGATTAATTACTCCCTCATATTCATTTTTAATGAAGAATAACAATTGAGCTGACAGACTAATTATTACAGTTTTCCAGGTCTTTGCTGTAATAACAGTCATGATGTTACTCGTCAATCAAAATGTAACCCTTATAATGTTTTTGCTCTTTAAAACTCTCAACACTATTTTCTCGTCTAAAGTACAGTGACTCCTGACATTAAGAGACCAAGGGCACTTTGCCAGTTGAATCTCCCTTTCACATTTCAAGTAACTACTTCAAAATTCAGGGTTGATTAATGGAACAAACTTTCTAGATTAATCTTATAATTGTGGCTTAGCTACAAAATTTGGAACAGATGACTGTTCTTGGCTTTTTTTGCTGTTTAGAAATATTCTCAATAATATATTTGAGGAGTCCAGGTCAGATAGTTAGAGCTGGAGCTCCTGTATTTAGGTGGACGTTGTCTATGAATTCTGGGACAGAAAGCATCAATAATGATATTAAACAACTTTTTTTTTTTTTTTTCCCCACCTTTATTTAAAATTGTTTCTTTGCTTGTTTGTTTTGTAAAAGAAAAGGGTTATTTCCAGTAATGAACATAAGACAAGACAGAAATTTTGGACACAGTCTAATCAATGGTTCCCATTTAGAGGAAAGGAAGAGAAAAAATGACAAAAAGTACCTCAAAAAAATGCATCCTCAAAAGTCTAATCTTACTTCCAATATAATGAACAAAAAAATTTTGTCAACTGGTTTAGGTTCAAGACTTACAACATATTCTTTCCAACTCAATTTTTTATACTTTTTACATGATACTTAAATTATTAATTGTACTTTGATATTGAATCTAAATAAAACAGAGATCTGCAACATTTTTTACTTGAAGGAAAATAGATTTTTGTCTATGTATCATGAAGGAAATTTCCTGAATCATAGTTCTTACCCACTTCTTGCTTTGGAACATACATGACTATTTCAAGCAAAAGGAGCTTTGAAGGACAGAGACTGAATCCCTTTGTCATGCCAAATGTTCCAGGTTGAAATGCATAGCTCAGTTGTGGTCAAACAGAAGAAAGATGTTACAGACAAAAGCAAAAGTAGTTATTAACTCAGAGAGCCATGACAAAATTTTCACCAATATTAACATTTATCCAATAAATATTTTGTCTCTGTTTTCGTTTTGTTTACAAGTTTGATGGAAAGGAAAAAAATGGGCCTCTCCAATTTGCAGGTTTAAAGTTGAAGAAAAGTCTGATCTGGATTACTAAAAGATAATTGTCAGTAATACAGCTGCAAATAAGGTACGGTGAAACACTGCTCACTGTTCTAACTCTTGCTTATGAATCATAATGCTAGTGTGTGCTGATATCATTGCCGAGGTTAATTCAAAGTCACCAAAGACTACAGGTGAGACAGACTTAACGAGTTAATGTCCTTGCTCAGGCATTCAAGGAATATTTCAGGAGCATCTAGGTTGCATAGCTGAGCCTGCTGAAGCACAGTGCAGTGAGAAATGCCCCAGAACCTTTGTCTACACAAAGTTACATATGCTGTAATCCTTGGAACAGGCCTCATAAGTTATTATACCATGCTCTAGCTCTGCTTTGGCCAAAATACGCAGTGCTGAAGTGCTCCAGGCTTTTAGAGCACTGCTACTTCCCTCTTTCTCAAACAATAACTTGCATTTTACATTGCCAAAGAACATGTTTTTCATCCCTACCCCTTCTTCTGATGTCCAGACTTAACTTTCACTACCCGCTGAGAGATATGATTTGGAAGTGCCTTCTCTATGTTAGCCATTTTTACATGAGTTTACTCTTTCATAGTAGCTTTCTCCCTACCTGTTCTTTAGGTCCACTAAAATTTTTCAGTTACAATCATGTTACAACATGTTGAAGTATATTGCTTTATTAAATATATTATGCTCTACATTCTTTCTCAGTATGGCATCAGTCTTAATTTACTAAGTACCCCTGCTTGATTAACTGTTCTCTTGGAGAAATATTCAAACAACAATTAAAATAAAAGCCTTGATTAATTCATTGGGAAATACAATAAAATGGTTTTTCTCAGTACTGTTCCTTGCATTATCCTCGTTTTAAAAACTTGGCTTGCTAACAAAATCTAAAAGATAACAGAATGAAACAATTCATTAAATGTTCACTAGAAGACCGCATAAGAATTTTAGTTGCAGCAGAACATTTATGCAGTTTGCTTTCAAAGTTTTAATTCATATATTGCAAGTGAAAAAAAACAGTGTACTTGCAAGCTCTGTCTTTAACCCTGTTCAAAATCACATGTAAAGCACTTGCTGAGTCCCTCCCTTCACCTTTATCCTATATCTGTTTTGGTCTGAAGACAATATTTTGGTAGTCAACTTGTATTGACCTCATTTCTTCACGTTCTTGTTTCCAATTAACTTTACATTACACTTGGTTACCATAACTGTCGTGCACACTCAGTTAGCAGTGAAAACTTGCAAGCTGCAAGCTCCCACCACCTGTGGGAGGACATTTACCAAAGGTTGATAATCACTCAGCTTCTGCCCTAAAGCTAGCAGCAACAGCAGGCCATCTGTCATAAAGCTGAGGAATGCCTAAGGACACAGAGGTTATATCTCCCAAATGGTGCATGAGCACAAAAGCAAGGACAACAGTAAATGACAGTGGTACGTAGGCATCTCCTGCAGCACTGAAAAATGTTACTCGCCAAACTGAAGAGGTTTTTTGTTTGTTTGTTTGTTTGTGTGTTTGTTAGTGGCTTTCTTTGGAATGACTGTAATGTGCATATTTTCCATATTGTTAAGTAGAACCCAATACTTTCATTCTGAGAAATTTTCTCACTGAAGTACATAGTAAATAAGTTACAGGTTTGTAACACTCAAGAAACAAAACAAATGAACTTGTTTATCTTCCTTATTCATCCTCATCTAAATCCAGTCTTTACATCTAGTCATAATTAAGAGCAGGTTATTCTTGTTTCTTTAAGCAAGATATTTCCAAGCTTGGGATATTAGACCTCAAAAATATGGTAACACCAGAATAACCTTTGGAAAAATCTAGCAATACCAGAAAAACATTTTGTAAAAAGAAATTAAACCTTCAAACAAATATAGACTGCATTTAGAACCTAGTTCTAATCGAGTTTTGTACCTTTTTTAGACAAGTCACCTTGATTTCCATCATTTGCCAATATATAGTTACTGCATTGCTATTAAACATGATGAAGTTTAAAAGCTTCAGTCAAGAATTTGAAGGAAAAAAAATGTAGTGAGCTGGAGATGAAGGATTGTTCCTTCTGCAGAATAATTAAATCATAGGTCTGTGTTTTAAAAATATTGAAAATTAATGGAAAATAGAACTGGCCTTTCACAAGTTAGAATCTACATGGATGGATATTTTAACAGCACAGTGGTACCTGACCTTTACTTTAAGTAATCAAAAGAGTGAAAAAGTAACATGACAAGAGCTATGAACATGATAGCGTGTGCCCATGGAAAAAACAGGAAATGAGACAGATAGGAGGGGTATCACAAAATAGCAGTCAGGATATGCAGTGTTAGTCTAATGGACTGAAACTTTGGTTATCAGTAGTAGTATTAGTGACATATATCAATAGCTGTTTCGTGTACTGTGAGACCCAGTAACACATTACCTTTTGTAGGCAGACTAAAGAACTTACGAGCTGAGTTATTCACATGATAGCATTTGTACAGATGCTGGGTAAAAGGCCAATGCTTAGTATATTTATCCTGAATATTTGCTGCTGCTTATGGTCTTTCTTAGCAACAGATGAGAAAAAGAACCCTTTTGTAAAGGTACTACTGCACTGTAGTAACTTAGTAATCTGTGAAATTGGCTTCACTGATTTACAAGTACTGTCTTAGAATTTAAGTTTCAGACTTAAAAATATAGGGAAGTATACCCTCAGAGACACATGGATAAATACTACAGAGATTGCTTGTATTGAACTTTTCCTGGTAATTTTATTCCCTACACAAAATGCATGGAAAATATGGAAACTGTGATCAAATATTATAAAATCACTTCTCTAGTACAACTATTTCCTTAAGAAACTTTGCCAGCTAAATCAAAGATCAAAGAATTATTTCTTCTCCAAAAATCTAAGTCACTATCAACCCAAGAGCCCTGGAAAATATAATAAATAATGTGGCAGATTTTGTAACGTCACAAGGAAATCAGCCTTTAAAAACTAATTCTGAGTACTTTGTCTGAAAATGTTTTAGTTATTCCTCTAAACAATTGTTTATACCTTGAGTGGCTTAAAAATGTGCTACGCACATTCTTATTTTGTTTATCAGAACTAAAAATCTTTTCAGAGAATTTAAAAACCCCACAACATACTGAAGCTCATACAAAGATAAAGTTTTGAAGAACTTTCCTGAACAAAAAAAAAGGTGTTACACTTAGTGTAAGGAGAAGTATTATATAGTACATACTACAAAATCTCTATGTTCAGAAGTAATGTGGCTGAGGAAAAATTCTTGTGCACAAGGTGACAGTTAAAGTTGTATATTTAAGAATATTGCCAATGTAAAGGGCTGATTTAAAAAAAAAAAAAAAAAAAAAAAGCATTTCAAGATTATAATTGCCGCTGGATCAAACAAGTATTTTAAAAACCTTAGAAATTTTTAAAGGCTCAGTGAAAAAGTACTCAAGAGGCTATGAAATGGAGGTTATAGCAACAAAACCTTGAAATTTTCTTACTTTTAACTACTTTTGTCTGTCACCTCCGTAATGTTTTAACATGTTTTATAAATTAAATATTTAGTAAGAGATATCACTGTAATTAAAGCTGTGTGGTTGTTTTGCTGATTAAGGATATTGGTTAAACTCAGAAACCAGAGTGAAAAGAGTAGGTGTATTTTAATGGTGATAACCAAATAATGTAAGAGTGTAATACAGAAAACATGCAGTAGGAAAAGGCAGAATAGTGCACCTGAAGAAACAAACAGGAGAATACAGGGTAATGCATCAAATCATTACCACACAAGAGAGAGAACAGTGACTAAGAAAGATCCATCCCCACTCGCACATCACCACCATCCAGCCCCGCAGTGGCTGGGCAGCCGCGGTTACAGCGAGGGTTTGGGGAGCCTGTCCCGGCAAGGGGGAAATCCTACGCGGTGCCTCCACCCGTAGGTGAGGCTGCCAGAGTCACTGCAAAGGGGCCCAGCCCTATAGACCAGAGATCGACAGGCCAGAATAGCGGCACCTTTGCTTTGAGAGGAAAATTTCTGGTTTCATTCTCCTGTTGGATTCCACCCAAAGCCTGGCCAGGGCTCGGGGGTGGGGGGGGGAAGACCAAGGGGGTTTCTACCAAGGCCAGATACTCGGGTTCTCAGCCTCAAACAGGCTAAACACGGGAAGTTGGAGACATTCTCTCAGCATTTTGTCCTCACTACTGATTATATTCTAGGCTGCATCTTTCACTAGTGAGCTTACATACTTTGTTAATGATTCCATACTAAGCAGCTTCGGCTTGGCGCCTGTTGTTCAGGCTGCAGCATTTCAGTGCTTTAGCACTTTTTACATCATCATAAGTGCGTTGATATAACTTAGTACAATACATACTAGCACAGTGGTTTCAGTTATAAAATGTACAGGATTCATCTATAGGTCAACTCTGGCTTGGACCAGTTGTCCAAGCCTTAGCACTTCAATGGTAGCTTCCATTTCCCCTCAGCTTTATGTTGCCTTTAATTTTCCAAAAGGTATTCAGCGTAACATTCCATTGTTACCTTTGCTTGCTAGCTTTTTTTTTTTTTTTTTTTTTTTAAATCTTAAATTTGAGCAAGAACAGTAAAAGCATGGAAAGACTTGCAGATCTAAATAGCTGAGAACAGGAAGCCAAAATTTGGCATTGAAAATTTCTCTGACAAATATTTTTGCCCTTACATTGAAACTGTTGGGCGCTGCAATTTTCCTCCTCATCAGTGGTTTCCTTGTGGTTGTTTGGGGTTTTTTAGTGAAAGTGAGACACCTACTCAATTGTTTTGTGTGAGCACTAAATAGAATAGTAATGGAAAAGATGCACAATTGATTGAAATGTACATCTCTCTTACATTCTTGTTTTGGATTCAGCATTTTGTGACTTAAGTGCAAATACTGCAGTATCTGCAGCCTTGAGGATGAAGGCCTGTGGGAAGCTGATATTCTTTTCTTACTTTGTATTTCCACCTAGGTAAATATTCCACATATGGGTTTTGGATTTAAGAGTATATCCTGTGACAGGGAGTGAAGTAGTTTACATATGTGTTTTTAACACATTGAAAATGTTACCAATTTGTACTACTCCCATATAAGTTTGTTGCCAGTGTTCATAACTTTCCATAAAGATTTTGCTTTGATCTTGTCACATTTTTTGTGTTCTTAATCATGACAAAATTAAACATTTAAGTATTTTCACTGAAAACTTGGAAGCACATGTTATGCTGAAGAAAGGAGGGTGAAAAGAAGGGAATATCTTTGTATACAAATTTCCACAAAATCAGACAATCAACTACAAAAGATTTTGCTTGTTTTTTTTCTTGGTATCTCCCCCCACTCCGATTCTGTGGAATTAAATAAAGCCCTGTTCAAGGGCACAGCAAAATGAAGGAAACCTGAAACTTATCAGTCATTCTTTGTTTTCATTGATTCTTTAAGTATGTAAACACATTTTTCCAGTATAAATATGAGGGCAGACTTCAATAGGACAACTCATTACAAGTAAAATTAAGCACAAATATTGTAAAGTAATTATTGAAAAATGTTAATAAGGAAACGTCTTAATGTTTTGTTACTTTTTGATCTAGGTTACTACTTATAGCCTATCACTACTTTTAAAAAAATGTTTCAAATCGCTTCTGGCCAAACTTAAAAAGACATAGTACATGAAATCCACCAACTGTAAGCTTCATTTATATCCATTTATGTGAGAAATACAAGAGCTTGGTACTGAGATACATTTTTATCCTAGCCTAAAATGAATAAGCATACCTTTACCTCCGGATGAACTGAGAGTATCTTTTGGTCCAAAAGTGAAAGAAAGCTTGAATTCATGCTTCTGTACTGTAGCCAAATTCCTGAACCATACTGTATGCAAACTCCTTAACAGAAAATGTACTATACAAATAATACAGAAGAAAATGTTGTGTTTAATGCATGAATATATTTTATTAATTAAGTTCTGCATTGCCAGAAAAGATGACGTTGCATATTTCTTAATCCTAAATCAATATTATATTGTATAAAGTAAGGACATATACTTTAGTTTTAAGAATATGTAATTCAGAATATCACATTTACATAAAATATTTTGTGTGTATGCTATGGACTAATTGTTTAAGTTACCTAAGACTTCTATCAATATAATTAAAAATAAGTTATAAAAAATAAAGTAGCTGTACCTGTTTCTTTGACAGGAAGAATATAGAAATACAAGTTGTGGAAAAAGAAACATATTTAAGCTAGAAAATGAAAATATGCATTGCTATGGGACTACATCAGTGCCAATGAAACAGGAGTTATTCTAGGGAGCAGATGGATTAAATTAAGCAGTTTTATTTTTCCTCTGAAAACCAGTGGACAGCTGCAGTTGAATCTCCATGCAAATTCATCTTGGTCCATAGAATTTGCAAAGTTTCATCTTTCCTGTTGTCTTATAAAGATTTGCTTTTCTATGGGAAAGGCTTATCTTCTATGAACTTTTTAATTATCCTCAGTGGTTGCATGAAGACAGCTTTTAACTATGAAATATGTCTGTTCAACCAAGATACAGCAATTGATATTGAAATAAATTAACAAGTGAAAATTCCTAACCTTTACCATTGACTAAACATTTGGAGCAATTTATAATGAATAGCATCTGAAATTAGGAAAATTATAGAAAATTTTGATGTGACAAGTTGTTAAGGAAACTATGCTTTGCATGCATGGCATATTAAAATCAATGAAAAGAAAATATTTGCATATATGTCACCTCTTGAAATCATATGTGAAACAGGACTTTGACTAGGCTGTTTTTCAGAGAAGTTCAGTTTACTTTCAATATTCAGAACAGATGATCTGCATGATAAACAACTCTGCAGAGATTAATGAAACTGATGTTCTGTTCCCCTGTGGGGAACAGACAGCTCTTGAGATGCGGATGCTTTTCTCCATTTCTCCAGTTTTAAAATTGTGGTACTAATATTTAAAGTCTAAATAGCCCAAACAAAGTGTGAGTACATACATTATGTTAGAATGTAATTCACAGACTGGTGAGAAACTACCTAGAGCACTAAATTACTTGAAATTAGTTGGAAATTTCATTTCAGCAGTTGACTGGTTTCATGTAAGTATTTAAAAAAAATCCCAAGCTAATAAATCCGGAAAGTTTAAACAAAACCATTTCAGTTTGAACTTTGTGGAGACTACTGTATGAAAACTGCCAGAATGCCATTATGGTATTTACTTAATCTCATCTATGTGCCAAGTGATTTTGATAAATATCTTCACAAGGCAAGATAAAGAATTAAATATTTTATATGCTTGATTGAGGGCTGATTGAGAAGGGAAGTCTGTCTTTCACAAGGATGACCTGAAGGGTGTTTTGCCTTTATCTAAATTACTTTATTATTATTTGATAAATATTAGGGCAAGTTCTTGCTCTACACAAAAGCTCTTAGTTTGTGATTTTTTTTTTGTTTGTAATGTAGTCATTGGAAAAAAATATTTGCAGTTCCTGGTGTATGTTTAGTAATGCTTGCATTACAAGGGTTCTATCCTACATTGCGACCATTAAATGGCAAGAGACTGTTGGTAGACAACAGAAATTCATAGTACAGAGTTATGACTATTTTCTGACATTTTTTTCTATTTTAAGTTTGCAAGACAATGTATATGCTAACCAAGTGAATTCTGGGCCACAGAGACAATATTCTGGAAAAAAAATACATGATTATCTGCAGAGTTGTTCGTTTTCAGTGCATGGCTATTTGTTTCCCATGATGGCTACCAGTGCATGGCTATTTGGAATTCAGAGGGTGTGAAAGTTCGACTAGAATGTGCCGGACTGTTAGGCAAGAGAAAAGTATGTATAAGCACATTTTCATTTTTGTTTCATGTTCTGCTACTATTATTATGCTACTTTGCTTTATGAGGGCTTTTGAGTCACCCTGTTTACCCTTACCCTTATCATTATTCACAAACAGCCAAATACTAGAAATTCCAAATAGATCAATAGCATACACATGGTGTATATTTAGGAGAAGGTAGATCCAAAGTCATCACAAGCATAAGAGTCCTTGTGAGAGTAAAGAGTCTGGTCTCATTACAATGAGTAGTGTACTTAAAGACATTGGCGAAATAACAGTGCTACACATTGCCCTACCATGAAGAGACCAGTGGTTTACATATTAGCATTGTAAAGTCTATGAGTGGAATAAATGCAAAGAAATTATATCTGCTTTAAAACCTTTTCTAAAATTATGCAGCAATAAACATTACAGAGATATTTCTATTCCTGTAATTAAAAAAATAATTAAGAAAAGCTCATAGATATCATCAATGAACAAAATACAAAACCAGAAAACATTGTGCAATATCTGTCCTCTCTATCCATGTCTGGGTGAAATTAATTTCATTGGTTAGCATTTCATTTTCCTCGTATATTTCTGTCTTGTTGCAAGTGGTGGGTTACAAGGGGGATGAATCTTTTGAATTGCCCAAGAGCCTGTGTGTCAGCTGGTAGGGGAACAACGGGGGAACAACTAAAGGCACTTTGGTGATGACACTATTTTCCTAATAACCTATCAACAATCAACAAATTTCAATTCAATTTATATGAAAATGATATGCATGAATATATGTGAGAAAGAGAGAGAGAGAGAGTACATAAATGAGAAAGATAAAAGAAAGATAAAAAAGAGGAGGAGGGCATAGGAAAAGGTGAATCACCACCATGGATCCTGCATTGTCACAAGAGTAGCAAGCTTAGTCTGTAGGTGGTGGGTCAACCAAGACACATGTGGGGTGTTGCCTTTATATAATCTTTCTTAACACACACACAATAGGTTGTCCCAGAAGGTTCTCATTTTCTCTGGCTTGTACCTGTGCAGTTAGGCAAGTTTTGTCTCTGAGCAACAGGAGGGAGGGGAGAGAAATGACCCACTGCCCCATGTCCACAGAGCTTGCTCCACTTCTCCCCCACAGGGCATCCCTGAGTTTTTGAAACATCCTCTTTATGAAAAGTTTCTTGTTTATGAAAAGTTTGTAACAATTTCCAAATGGTCATTTTTTTATACAAAACTTGTAAATAAATAATAAATTACAAAACATAGGGCTGTGTTTTTTTGTGTGTGTTAAAACTAGTATGTCTTCACATTCATACAGTTTGTATAAAATTCTTCATAGTGATTTAAATCAGGGTTTTTTTAATGTCAGATTCTATTCAGCCATAAACGGTACATTTTCATGCACTATCTAATTTAAGTGATTATTCTCTATTCATGTAGACCAGTGGTATACCGTGTTTTAATCTATTTTACTGTATTGAAGATACAGGCAAAAGAGCCATTCACTTGACTTGGTAAAGGTCATGAAAAGCCAATATAAAAAGTGTAACTTCTCTTTTTCTTTCTTTCTCTTTCTCTTTCTCTTTCTCTTTCTCTTTCTCTTTCTCTTTCTCTTTCTCTTTCTCTTTCTCTTTCTCTTTCTCTTTCTCTTTCTCTTTCTCTTTCT
>NW_020799144.1:3531414-3584287 GCF_003259725.1 Athene cunicularia | reverse complement strand
CCTTTTTTTTTTTTTTTTTTTCTTTCCCATTTTCCCTTTCCCTTTCTCATTTTAAACCCTGTCAATTTACTCTGTTGTTTGCACTCTTATAAATCAAATGTATTAATCAAATAAATAAGTACATCTGTTTCAGGACAACTCATATTTTCCATGCCCTGTCTGGTGTCAGAGTTGAGAGTAAATAGTGATATTTTTTTCCTTAATTTTAAAAATATTTTCTCTAGAATGGTAATGGGTTTCAAATTGATGTTTTATCTTGCTCTATTTCTCATAGGCAACCTCCTTAAATCTCACTAATAATTATTGTCTGAATTTCTGTGTTGTTTCTCATTTTACAGGATAGAATATATGCTGAAGTAGCCTGAGATGGGAAAGAAACTGCATTACAAATTGGCAAAGTAATATCTGGAATCTGACTTACCATAAGAAAAGTTCTCAGTACTATGTGGTAGAATCATAACTGTGAAGACAGAAGTCACTTTTTTATCCATTTCAACAAACATTTTAAAATATGTGCCTTGCAGTTATCTGCATCATTGCTGATCCCTAAATCAAACTGATGACAAACTCCATTGCTCTCAGTGGAATCAAGATTTCATTCTATGAACTTGATTCCCTCTCATGCAAGTTTTAAAGTGATCATGCAAGTTATAACCAGTAAATGTTAATTTTACATGAGTAACATACAAACAACATAGATGAATTAATGTCTGGGTGAAAATGTGTGTTTGGTCATTGGCCTGATCAAAAAATATTTATCACAAATAAAAGCAAAAACTGGGTGGAATTTTATATTTGTCAGTCATCCACATGAAAAAGAAAATAGACAATACTCATGATCCTATATATCCTCAAGTATAGTGGGAAATTGAACAAATAAGCAAAAACAATTTTGCCATTTAGTTTATATAGCTAGGCTCAACTAGGCATAGGTTATATCTATGTCTATAGCTAGGCATGCTAAATACCTAAACACATCAGAATTGGATTCTACAATTCTTGACATTGACATGTGTAATTTGTTGACTCCACAAGTTTGCTGCCTAGATTAGACCTGTGCAGTGCAAAGTATTAGCAACAGATTCAGTTTTAAGTGTTCAAAACATACTGCAAGCATAACAATATCTGAAGTGTTTTCACAAAATCAGCATTATCTTCCTGTCTTTTCTTCTGCGCTTCTGCGAATCTAGTTAATCAGAAGTCATATAATCATAGAATCATTTAAGTTGGAAAAGACCCTTAAGAAAATCAGTACCAACCGTTAATATAACACTGCCAGGTCTACCACCAAACCATGTCCCTAAGCACCACGTCTACACATGTTTTAATCACCTCCAGGGATGGTGACATAACCACTTCCCTGGGCAGCCTGTTTCAGTGCTTGACAACCTTTCAGTGAAGAAACCTTTCCTGGTATCCAATCTAAACCTCTCTTGGAGTAACTTGAGGCCACTTACTCTTGTCCTATCACTAGCTACCTGGGAAAAGAGACCTCATTACAACCTCCTTTCAGGTGGTTCTAGAGAACAATAAGGTCTGTCCTGAGCCTCCTTTTCTCCAGACTAAACAACCTCAGTTCCCTCAGTCAATCCTCATAAGGCTTGTGCTCTAGACCCTTCACCAGCTTTGTTGCTCTTCTTTGGACATCCTCCAGCACCTCAATGACTTTCTTGCAGTGAGGGACCCAAAACTGATCACATTATTCAAGGTGCGGCCTCACCAGTGCCAAGTACAGGGGAATTATCACTTCCCTAGTCCTGCTGGTCACACTATTTCTGATACAAGCCAGGATGCCATTGGCCCTCTTGGCCACCTGGGCACACTGCTGTTTCATATTCATCTGGTTGTTGACCAACACCTCCAAGTCCACGATGTGGAATTTTTTTTTTATGCTTAGAGTTAACCACCTCCTGTAGAACTGGTCTCTACTGATACTTTAACCTGTTTATTCTGTTTCAATATTTCTTGTCTCTTATTTTCTATAATTTGCCTATGAATCTACATTCTCATTCAATATATTAATTTAAGCTAATTTAAGATGTGTGTTAAAAGCAAGGAGAATCAGTATCACTTGTTTACTTAAACCTGCATGTTTAAGGTTGAGTATAATAAATTAAAAATACCATACAATATGTGAACTAAGCTATTTTGAAAAAAAAAAAAAAAAAATATAACCCTAAACTAAATTAGCATTTTACTGAACTTTGGTAAATTTTTCTGCAGACAATCACAGAACTGAAGATAATTCACCATTACAGACAGACCATCCATCTGAAGCATAATATGGAAAGAGCACTTCAGTAGGGAGCTCTGTTGTCCACACAGATCATGCTTTCAAACGTTTTTTTTTTTCACCTTTGATATGTAGATTTATCATATCAAACTGAAAAGAGTTTTGCCCTTGAAGTACTATCCCCATCCAAAACATCTATTTCTATCATTTTGTGTCGTATCTTCATGAATTGAAGATGTTCTTCAAGCAAAAGATCTGGGTAGACTTATTCCCAAAATCCAAACATCTCTGTCCACTTTCTGCATTCAGATGGACACTTATATATGCAGAGACACAAAAGAATTGCCAGTTCAAAAGCTTCCCTTACAGCAGCTCATACCAAATTGTGTCTCCTTATCCCCCTCCCTTACCTCCCTCACTGGGTCTTGATCATCATGTAGGAGCTCACACTCACTTCTGTCTTACAGGCACAATCAGAACATGCACATGTTCCTTCATGTGCGAGCACTGATAAAATTGAGGACAGAAAAATTCAGGGTGCTGTTCCCATAAGCACAGGATCATGTAACGTTTTCCCTATAGTTTTCAAGAGGTTTTGTGGGCTCTAATTGTCTTGATCTATTTTTTATTTAAGAAGTTTAAATTAATTTTAATGAATATATGTATAACTTTCCTACCTGTGATGTCCCAAAGATCTGTAGGCATGCAAGAAACTAGAGACACTTGGTGCTACATAGTGTGTACATAGTGCTATTGTAAGCGTCTTCATAACATACTTATAACCAAATGTTAACATTTACTTATTTGTATAAACAGATCATACATGTTTGCCATAGTCTAAGATTACTTTGATGTACTTTTTTTTTTTTTTTTTTTTTTTTTTTTTTTTTTTTTTTTTTAATGTATTTATTTTACCTAGAAACAATAGATACTGAAATTAGGTCCATTTCTGACCCTCTCAATAACTGACAGTTGTCTTCCTCCATTATGCAGGTCTCTACATAATGGGAGCATTGGAAGCAAGTTTCCGCTCAGCATAAAAGAGCTGAGTTTAGAATGCAATTTGTTGTGTTAAATAGGTCTAAACTAATTTTCTTCTAATTTTCATTCTTTTTTTCTCTTTACCTACAGTAAGTAATTGTAACTGTATAAATGATTGTTGCAGATGAAATTATTGACATGGTAATGATTTAGTAGGAAATCTAGATTTATTAATAACAGCAATTTATCATTAAAAATAATTCAGAAATGTTGAAAGAAAGAAAAGTCTAAAATTACAAGATTCACACTAACTTGCTTAATGGTACGTTAATTTATAGATACATACATACATGAACATGCACAAAAGATACAAACAAACACACAGAAACAAAAGTATTTGGATCCAGTATAATGAAGTATATACCCACACACCAATAAACAGAGGAAGAATGGGTGAAAGAGAAGCTAGCTCAAAAAAAAATTTCCCTCTTCTTAAGTTTAGAGCAAATACAATGCCATGGCATTCCTCAACAGGCAATAATTGACACTCGATTGGGTTGACTTTGCCTTGGCTTTCCATCAGCTCTGACAGTAGACTACACCTTAAGAGTTTTGGTACTTGAGAGGCATCCCAGCTCAGGGGAGATGCTGGTTACAGCCTGCTGCAATCCAGGAGAGCTCAAAGGGTCTCTCTGGTGGGCAAATTTATAGGGTCCAAGATAATTGTCTTTTGTCAGATACCTTCTGGTGCCTTCCAGCAGTTGCACATGAACCTGATAAATGTGCAACTCTGTTATTGTTCCCATTTGACCCCATCCCAGGCACAGGTATGTCAGGCCCCTAGGAGATGGTGGGCCGTTATAACCATTTCCAAGCAAGACCAGTCAGGAGGGGCAGGAGCCAGGCTCGTTAAGGGGGGACCTTTAACTTTATCAGTCCTTATCTCCACAGATTGGTGTACAGCTCAGGGGATGTGGGTGGAACCACACCTAGCAACAAGCAGCCTAACAAGGAGGGGTGGGGAGGGGTGAGAATTGCACCACCACAATGATTCAAGTAGAATTTGTAAGATTAGGGAAGCCTGAGAGATCACTCTTCATTTAATAGCAAGTCTGGATGCTTTTTCTCACAAAGTCAATACCATCAACATTAGTTAATGCTGTTGGCTGTTTACAATGTCACTTCCCCTTTTTTAACATCATTCTACTTATAAAATATAATTATTTGTTTAGCAAAATACTACTTTATCAAAAACACAGCCTGGTAAAACCTAGGAGGAAGGAACTTTCAATTTCAACAAGAAATTATGTGGTTGATATAGCAATTATTTTTTTATGTCATAAAGGAGATAAAATTTGGTGATTACAGTTAGGTTCCTTCCATTCTTAAAATGTATTTATGAATCACATATTATTTGTCTGAAAAGCATTTTGCCCTCAGCATCCTTGTGAGCTTTGTATGGAGTATTAGGAATATTTAACAAATGAGGCTGCCAAAATAACTTTGTATCAGCAATTTTCTGAGAGTGAGTTCCTTTGGCCCTAATCATATACTCTGCACAAGGCAACAGGATGAAAACTGAGTAAGAGGATGTTATGGAGGCTCTCAAATAACCAAAAAAACGCCAAAAATTTAATATATATTATCAACACAATTATCTAGCTCTCTACAACTATTCAATTGTAGGTTCAAATGACCATGAGAGGAGAACAAAACAACTTCCTAGGGTTTAAAGACAACCCAAAATGCAGACAAAACCTCCACTTTCTAAAGTTTAACGATAACCCAAAACACTCTATCACTTCTAGGGTTTAACAACAACCCAAACACTCTATCATTCATGTAAGAAGTGAGGGCTCTCAACCTTGAGGAACTTCTTAGGCCAATGTCCTGACCCAGGTCACCTTGAGGAGTTTCTTTGGGTGGCATCCTGACCCGAGGCGAGAGTCCTCGACTGCAGCACACTGCTCCAGGTGACAAGCTCAAAATGGCTGCCCCAGGGGACTCCATTGATACCCAGACCAAATCTGATCTGTGGTCAATAGCTGATGCTATTGGTTTAAGGGACCCAGCTACTGTGAAGTCCTGAGAAAAAAAAAAGCAATCAATAGCTGCTATACTTCAGCAACCAAGAAGCCATATTTTCATTGGTTGAGTGCACCTGCCACAGGGGAAGAGTGGTGAGGAGAGGAAGATTAGTGACTGTAGCTTCCTAAGCCCGCTAAAAAATCCATACCTGAGTGTGATTCAGGAAGTCTATGGCAATTCAAGTCATGCTGTGTTTAAATTGCAATGTAAAAAGTGAAACTTCACATCTTTCTGAGTATTGGTAATGTTTTAATTAGTTGTAAAAGACATGATCATGAGAATAAGATTGCTGATGTAGAGTTAGGTTTACCCAATTATTTGTCATGTCTCCACAGAATTCTTCAAGGGAGTAGATATACAGGAAAATAAAATAAAAGGTGACAGCTGTTACTTCTTTTGTAAAATTTTTAAAACTTTTGAAAAATTTCACTTACTGGATGTGTTTACTTAGACCAAAGGAGCATTTTTTCAAGGACTTTAGTTATAAAAATAATTTATCTAAGGCTTCAGAAATCATAGCAATCTTGCATTAACTTACAAAGTGTGCTGCCTCGATTATATCATATTTGTCAGTTTAGAAGCAGTGACAGGTAAAAATCTTTTCTGCTACCATATGTCTTTATTTACAAGATAATGAGAAATTTGATACATTGGAAAAGTTAATGCATGTTTTGAATTTTAAAGTATAGTCCTACAAGGAGCGAAGGAGTAGGGAAGACTCAAGACAGTATGTTAGAAAATGAAAAATGCATAACATGTTTAACTTCTGAAGGTGAATAGATGGTAGGTAAACTCTCCATCTGAACTATAAGGCAGAGGTGTGTCCTCACCATACCTGCAAAGTAGATTTTTCAGTTCGATCTTATTTCAAACAAACAGGGCAAGAGAAGCTTAGAAATGTCATTTTTACAATGGATAACTTTCATACTGTGTTCGCATTTTATTAGGCAATACTGCAGTTCTCTGCCAGATCTGGAGACAGGAAAAAATCTTCAAAGTCTCTATGGTAGAGGAAACCTACGAGTTTGAAGGAGAGACTGACAGCATCAGCTTCAGGAGAAGTTCAGGTGATATCCTAACCTCTTCTTCACTCCATGTAGGGTCTGACATGCCTATTATTCTGACATGCTATTTTCTTCTCCAATTCCTTCTGCCTGGGTCTATGCTGCCAGATCTCTAGTGGCCTGGTTAATTCTCCATTTTGCCATATCTTATTTTCTAAAACATATCAGGTACTTTAGAAATTCTGCTATTCTGAAATTACACTTTAACCTCATGTTTTCCAGCATAGCTCCATCCTTCCACTGCCTCCTTTCTGATTTCAAAATGGATCACAAAACTTTTGGCTGAAAGAGTGTAAATAATGCCCCTTCTTTCCTTGTGTGTTTTCCAAGCAATGAATTTGATCAGTGGTTCAATTATAAAGGCATCAGTACAGTAGTGCCAGCTTTGAAGATTATTACTCAGTTTGGGACAATGCATCCATTATAGGCAAAGAACCTAGGTTTTTGTCCTCAAATAAAGGATAGATTAGGCAATAGAAACTGATAAGAAATTGAAACCAATTTTCTATTTAATTATATTTAACAAGGCAACCAAAGCAGTAGTGAATATTCTTCTACATATGTGCTACACACCTTAAAAACAATACAGCAAGAGTAAATATTTGATCCTGAACAAAATACACTAGACATGCTATAAAACTGATGAAAAGAAGGTGACCATAGTGATATTCTAATACTGAGATTAAAAAAATGCAAGAATCTTTGAAATAGGCCATGCCGGTTTTGAGTAATTTTCTGTATCCATGGGATCTCCATATCAAGTCCAAAGAAACTGATCACCTCAATGAACAATTCCTGGAGAATAAAGGACTTGGGCAGGGAGATGAGTACTGTTCTTCTGATCAGGATAACAGTGGTAACTGATGTGTAGATTAAAAGCCACTTCAATTCTGATCTTAAAAAAAACAGGAAAAAAAAAAAAACAAAACCAAAAGAGCATTTAACAGAAAAAGAAGGAAGCTTGTTGAAAATAAGTTAATTTCTCAAACTCTTTAAGAAAACAGGGGGGATACTTGAACACAACTTATATTAGCACCTCATAGCATATCTAGGATTATTAAAAAAGGGGTTGAGAAAAAAACAAAAGGAAGATAGTATGGGTTCCCAGTAAGGTAGAGGATGCTAATTTGAACCAAAAGGACAAAGAGCTGAAGTTGTTTATGTGCTAGCTTTGGCTGGGATAGAGTTAAATTTCTTCACAGTGACTAGTATAGGGCTATGTTTTGGATCTGTGCTGAAAGCAATTTGATAATGCAGGGATGTTTTAGTTACTGTAGAGTAATTCTCACACAGAGTCAAGGCCTTTTCATACCACTGGTGAGAAGGCTGGGGGTGCACAAGAAATTGGGAGGAGACACAGCTGAGACAGCTGACCCCAACTGACCAAGATGATATTCTATGCCATATGATATCATGCTCAGGATATAAAGCTGGGGGAAGAGGAAGAGGGGAATGTTTGGAGTGTGTCTTCCTAGCTAACCATTACATGTGATGGAGCCCTGCTTTTCTGGGAATGGATGAACACCTGCCTGCCAATAGGAAGTGGTGAATGTATTCCTGATCTTGCTTTGCTTGCATGTGTAGCTTTTGCTTAACCTATTAACCTATCTTTATCTCAACCCAAGATTTTTCCTACTTTTACCATTTGTATTCTCTCCCCCATCCCACTGGCAAGGGAGTGAACAAGCTACTGTGTGGTCCTTAGTTGCTGGGTGGGGTTAAACCATGACAGGTTTTCATTAGGGTGCACAGTGCATCAGTGTCCATTAGAACTTATACTTCCGTGGGTATAAAATGCCAGGCCATCGAGTCTACACAGTCCAATAAACTTGTGTGGTGGGTCGACCTTGCCAGGACACCAGGTACCCGCCAATGCCACTCTATCACTCCCTTCTCAATTGGACAGGGGAGAAGAATTACAATGAAAGGCTCACGGGTAGAAATAAGGACAGAGAGAAATAATTCACTACCTACTGTTGTGGGAAAAATAGACTCGACTTGGGAAAATTAGTTTATTACCAGTCAAATCAGAGTAAGCTAATGAGAAATAAAACCAATCCTAAAAACACCTTCACCCCACCTCTTCCTGATTCCCAGGCTTATCTTTACTCCCAATTTTCTCTACCTCCTTCCCCCTCAGCTGTGTAAGGGGAATGGGGAAGGGGGGCTGTGGTCATCACATGTTGTCTCTGCCACTCCTTCCTCCTCAGGAGGAGGACTCCTCTTTCTTTTCCCTTGCTCCAGCATGGGATCTCTCCTACAGGAGACAGTCCTTCACAAGATTCTCCAACATCAGTCCCTTTCACAGGCTGCAGCTCTTCACGCCCTGCCCCAGCGTGGGTCCCTTCCCCGGGGTGCAGTCCCTCAGGAACAGGCTGCTCCAGCGTGGGTCCCCCACGGGGTCACAGCTCCTGCCAGCAAACCCGCTCCAGCCTGGGCTCCTCTCTCCATGGGGCCGCAGGGCCTGCCAGGAGCCTGCTCCAGCACGGGCTTCCCGCGGGGTCACAGCCTCCTTCGGGCACATCCCCCTGCTCCGGGGTGGGCTCCTCCCCGGGCTGCAGGTGGAGATCTGCTCCCCCATGGACCTCCCTGGGCGCAGGGCACAGCTGCCTCACCACGGCCTGCGCCGCGGGCTGCGGGGGAATCCTGCTCTGCCTCCTGGAGCACCTCCTCGCCCTCCTGCACTGACCTTGCTGTCTGCAGAGTGGTTTCTCTCTTATTCTCACTCATCCCTCTAGCTGCTGTTGTGTTTGCACAGTTTTTTTACCCCTTCTTCAATATGTTATCCCAGAAGTGCTACCACCATTGCTGATGGCCTTGGTTCTGGCCAGCAGCATGTCTGTTTTGGAGCCGTCTGGCATGGGCTCTGTCAGACATGGAGGAAGCTTCTAGCAGCTTCTCAGAGAATCCACCCTTGTAGTTCCCCCACTACAAAGACCTTGACATGTAAACCCAATACGACCTGGTTGTCCCTTTCCCCCAGCTGGTTGGATGCATGGCTCCTCTAATACTGGTCATAGTATTTGTTACTAACTTTTTGTAAACATGAATCAGAAGTCCCTTCAAGAGGATCAGAAGTAAGATCAGACCTTCTCCTCTCTCTGGGGATTTGCCCACTGGGAACTGAAGAGGCATTTTCCCTGGAAGAATCCCTTTTTTGATTATTTTTCCTTGTAACTCACAAACCTGTGCCTCTATGGTTGAGGTAGGTTTTCCATACCACTTCCTCATCTCCTCTGCGTGGTCATGCAGGTAAAACCACAGTGTGCCACATGGTGTGTACCCTCTGTAACCACTCTCTTGAGCAGAGGAACACTTCTAAGTGCTGAGACACTGGTCTGTCTAGGCAGGAAGAAGGATCTATCCTCTTTGAGTTGCTGAAGCAGTTTCTCCACAGAAGAGATGACAGAGAATGGCAGACTTTCTCTGTATTTCCGGACTCAGCAAGCCAATTCACCCACTACTGGTCCCTTTTTGTCTTTCCAGTCCATTGCTGCCAATGAGTTGACATACAATGATGATGCACTCTGTAAAAACATATGCCACATGAGTCATGTTCATGGGACTTCATATGGATCTGTGGGTAACTGCTCATTATCCGGGTCATAATAACCACCTCCCACTCTCTAATTCCCTCAGGTACTGGATACCTTTTTCCATGGTTGTCCACCTGCCAACATGCCATCAAAAGTAAAAGGGAGATATCATGTCTTCCCAGCAAGGTAAAGGGTGTTAATTTTAAGCAAGAAGACATCCTTCAAAAAAGCTGAAGTTGTTTACAAATAAAGAAGAAATAGAAAAACTGCAGCAGATAAATAAATAAATAAATAATTTATTTATTAAAAATTGAAGAACACCTTGCGAAATAAGACTAATACTAAATCCTTCTTCGAAAACATCAGGAGTGGAAAGCCTACCAGAGCACCTGTAAAGCCAATTGATTATCAGAAAAGTCCATTACATTGAAACTCAATGTAGTTTTTGCATTGGAGTTCTCTGTGGGAAAAAAATACCCCATTCAAGAATTGTTTTTCAATGGGATAAAGAATATATCTGTGAATGAAATGACAGTACCTGTTAGGGAATAAATGACAGTATGAATAGCCAAAAATATTTTTCAGAAACAGATGGTACTCAGCCCAAAGGTCTGTAGGAGTTCAAGGAGAAAATAACTACTAACAGTGTATGATGAAAAAGTGCAGAACTGCTTACATACAACTAATGAATAAATAAGCTGGGACTCTTCAGACAGGAAACCCAGATAACTTGTGGACAGGTGGGGAGACATGACAGATGTCTACAGAAACACAGGATGCCTGGAGAGAGATCAGCTGCTCTGTGCCTCCTCCAGTGCAGGAAAAGTAATAATATAAAGCTGTTAGGAACCAAGTTCAAGATAAAGGACAGGATATTTTTCATCCTGGGGTAGTAAACATGGAAAACTCATTGACAAAGGTTGAAGCTTACAGGAGTTCAACTACTTGGAAAGGAAATACATTGGGGATTCTGAATTACACAGAAAAATCTGGGGAGTCCCACAGTTGAAAACAGTCAGATTAGTATTGCAGACAACTAACAGTACATCCAATATCAGTGCCAAATATAAGCCAAATATATCCCTACCAAAATTGGACCAAAGGATGAATGCATTTCAGAGCTACAGTCAAATGAGGGAAGGGGAATATGGAAATACTGCACTAGAAGAAAGTGATATTTCTGCAGCAGACAGCAACGAAATACATAATTTAAGAAAATTAGCAAGAGAAGATTCTGTGTACATGTTAGGAGCTCAGACAGAATCATTTATTTTCCAGCAACAGCAAAACAGGCTTGACATTTTTAAATAATATATTGTAGCTGAGATGAAGGGCCTTTCAAATATGCTTCAGTGCACAGCAGCCTGAGCAGACTGCAACAAACTGAGTCAATAGGACTCTCAGCAAGGGAATCGATGTGATTTGCAGTGTTCCTGGTAGAAATGTCATTCAAAATTGATGACAAGATTTCTGACCAAATGCCATTTTAGAATAGTCTTTATCATTCTCTTTCTGACACTGCATCTGGTGACTTTTGACCTTCCTCAGAAAAGTCCTACTTCCAGCTGAAGACTGAGCTAATCTCATGCCAACGTGTGGAATTAACTTAATGAAACTGTAGGAAGATAAAAGATACTTTTGAAAGCCCTCTGTAAAATAAATGACTGTGAGCTAACAATTAGAAACTCAGTACTTCATCTGCTACTGAAATACAGGAGATAATAGCTCCTTTTTTCAATCGTTTCTTCCTCACAGATGGAAGAATCTTAAAACTTTATGTTCTAAATTACTTTGGAACCTTTATAAAAATAATCACAGATGCTACAAATACCATTTAGAATATAGTATTATTAAGCCTATTGGTTCTTGGCTAGAAAATTGCTCAGTCTGCTGTAAAAACCCACATTACTTTCCATAAAAAAGTTACTTTATTGCTACCACTGTGAGCATTTTGCACAAGAAAACTATTTCTGCTACCTATAGTTGAAAGAAAAGCTGGTAAGAAACTGCTTTTCTCTACCCTGGAAATCTAGCTTTTTGTGAACTGTTACTCAGCATTTGAAACACCTTGGATTGAACTCTGCAGTGAATTTGGGTGGGGTCTTGGACTGCAGCTCCCAAAGCCACTGGTCAGACTCGCCAGCCACTGCATGGGACCCTGAGGAGGGAAAATGAAAAAAACCCCAATGTATACAGTTGACTGAGGCCAGATTTGTGAATATTTTACCCCTCATTCAGAAAAGAAAACCGCTTTTGGTGTCCCAGTTCTTAAATACAGAAAACTGCTACGAATATACTGTAATAGAAGTCAGTTTTACATAACAGAGAAAAGACATTATTTAGCTGATGAGTATTTTAACACAGATAGTTTATAAAAAATTTCAGATCAGTAAGTTATACTGTTTTAGAGGGCACCTACTCTTGCTCTGTGCATATATTGCCTCTGTTCTGTATTAATTAGTTCTAAAACATGAATGACTAACCCCTTCCATTAGCCCCCTTCCGTTCATGATTTTTAGAAGGAACCTAATATATTTAATATGGAAATGCTGAACAGAAGGGCACTTAAATTCTTTATTCTCCTGCTAAAACTGTGCAAAAGTGGGAAAAGTATGTACATCCAAAATCAAAGAAATATTTAACGATGAAAACAATGCAATGCTAAGTGTGAGTAAATAAGTGAATTATTACAGAAGGTCCTTAACATATTTTCTGTATATTTTAAATGGCTTAGCCTCAGGGCTGTTTGACAGTTTGGGTCAAGGTGACAATACTGTATGTATATAAATAAAAAAGCAACAATATACAGCTGAGCTTTACTGAAAGAAGCTGATTCTTCAAGTTTGTGGAATGCTAGCTTCTACAAAAGACAATTTAAAAATGACCCCAAGGGGACATTTGTTCCTATGTGACAAAATAATTATCTAGAACATCACATACAATACTACAATACTACAAACACTTCAGGTGAAAAAAAGAGAAACTGTTAAAGCAACCCTAATATTACACCATCATGGAAAAAATACACAGCAGGCCATATTGTGCCATCTGTTTTGAAAGCAGAATATGATATGAGTGGGGAGATACCCTTAAAAACCAGATGGCACAACGTGACCCATTAATTCTCATCAAGTCTGAAAAAAAAAGTGTTTCATCACAGCATAAAGACTTTAGCCGTGACCCATAAATCCTTGCATATTTAACATGTTTTTATCTTTAAGACGGCTAAATATTTTCCTTAAACCCTTATTGTTTAATGGGAAATAATTAAGAACATTGATCAGGCAACAGTTACTAATTATTTTTTTTTGAAAAATGTAAGGCATGTTTGAAAGTTAATCCAAAGATGACTGGAGAGAGAAGTGAAATAGCTGTGAAGGACCCTAGTGAATTGTGCTATGCCTGACGAGTCTCCCTTCAAGTCCAGCACGGGGATGCTCTTATCATAAACAATAGCAATCTCAGATTTTTCTGGGCAAGTTTATGTGGTTTGTGGTTTGGTGGGTTTGTTTGTTTGTTTGTTTGTTTTTTTACATGAGGAATACGGGTCATATTTGAAAATATTTATTCACAGCATGTAAAGCAAGGTTTGCAGAAATAATTATTTATTAGATCTACAGCATGTAAATTATAGTTGTGGTTTCTTGCTTCTACTGAAGCACTTCTTCCATTACTTGTACCACAATAAAATTGTTAAGCAATGTAAATTCACCTGCTATCAGACAGCATACCACAAACACCATCTAACTTTCAGTCATAAAGGAACGAAGCATAACATTAGTTCAGTGCACAGTAGAAGATGTTTTTCTAACACCTTCTTCAGTAAAACAGTATTTAGTCAACAGAGGTCTGTTTTCACCTGGAAATGACCTAAGCCCCCTTTGAAGTTCCCATTAAGGAAAAATAACAAACTCTTCCTTTATCTAGTGAACTTACCAAAAATCAGACTGTAGTCTCCTAAGGATCTCCTAAATAATCTTATTTGCATTGGGCATTTCTATAATTATAATAATTTATTCTGCTGATTTTTACCATAGATTTAGATGTTTCTGAATTGTACTTTTTGTCAGGAACCTTTGTTAAGTTCATGCTGATGAAAAAGAAATACAAAGATACCTCAGTCATGGAAAAAAATGCCTGCCTTGAGGGAAGTGTTTGTCCTATGGTACTCAAGAATGGGGGGAATGGAGTGGAAGAAAAGATGATACAACTATGAACAGGGAAATAATTCACTCTAGCAAGCTTTACATAGCAAGAACTGGATGACTTTCCAACTATGATGTTCTTAAGAGTGCAACCATTGCAGAGCACCATTCATTGTACCTCTTTATCGACAGTTTGTGCTCAGGTGGTCTTAGCTTTTAAGTCAATATATGTATAACTGATACGTAAAGCAGATTTGATGTCTGCCTTGAAGAAGAGCTGTCCCATGCTTTTATAGTGTTAGCGATTTGTCTTTCACCAATGTTTCTAATCTCACAGGTTTTGTCTTAATAAAAGTAGAAAGATAAGCTTGAATGAACAGGGAAACTCTGCAATTTGATGTAGCATAAACCAGACATTTGAGGTGCAGCTGAATAGATTTTCTTCTCCTAGTGATGTCCTCAAAGAACATAAAAGTCTTTTACAACATAATTTTAAAAACTCTAAGTGTTTTAATCGACTATGCATTGTCTATTGTGTACTTGCACTTCTGCCAGCTTTAACTTTATTTCTGCACTTTGTTTATTGTAGTCTCTAGGTGGTGCCCTCTGCTCCCCATGCAGTCTGTAGTTTCTGAAGTCTGACTGTCTGCTCATCCAAACAGCTTCTCTGCTTACCTTGGAGTGCAGTTTCCTTGCTTGGTGGTGTAATTGTGTCAAGCTCTTCTTCTTCCAGATACTTTCTTTCAATGCATAGGCTCAGATTTTCTCCTGTGGAAGAACAGTCTTTCCCTCCTCCAGAAGGTCTCAGATAACCCAGACAATACTGGGTTACACAAAACACAGAAATAGAGTTCAAAAATATAAAACAGACATTACCTGTCAAAAATATAAATATGAAAAGCCTCTGCATCCTTGAGAAAGGGCAACTTTAAATTTGTTTTTTTAGTCAATAGATTCTGAGCAATATTATTGTTAAATCTACTCTACAGTCATCTCTGAAAGCTTAAGAGAACCTTCTTTCCATTCCATTCAAGACCTGGTTTAAAAAAAAAAAAAAAAAAAAAAAAAAGAGAATGTAACTCCATGCTTGTTCACTGAAACGAGGAGCAAGGATTTGTGTATTTGTGTCAGCAAGTAACAAAAATTTTTGATAATTACATCCATTATTTGAGCAGAATAACTTCTTTATGCATATTTTCTTTTTAATATTTCTATGGAACCAGGACAAGATAGAATATCTGCACAAAGGTGGCAAACCCACAGATATATTCCCATCTGCTCCTCATGGCTTGTTCCAGATTGTCTGCAAAAACGCCTGACAAAAATGCCCTATTAAACTTAATTCATATAAAGTCCAAGAACATCTTAACTGTCTGTGACAGTGTATGATATTTTTTCCTTACTTCAAAGTGATCAGTTTCTTATGAAGCAGCTCTTTCTAGGAGTAGGATCCTCCAAAGAGGACATGCTGTCTCACTATTTTTTAAGATACTGTAAGTGATATGAGGTAATGAAATTAATGCTGGGTCTATTATAGATTTTATTTTTAAAAATAAATTATTTTGAAAGATTTAAAATAATTTTCTAATGAGATCATAAAGATTTGGGGATTCAACTAGATGACCTTTAAAGATCCCTTCCAAACCAAACTATTAACTGATTTCAATTAAGTCAATACTCAGATGCAGGATGAAGTTTACTGACAAAAGACAGTTCTAAATAGTAATGAGACTTATAGTTTAGGTTTTGACATATATCATAGAAACATAGAGTCATACAACGGTTTGGGTTGGAGGGGACCTTAAAGATCATCTAGTTCCAACCCCCCTGCCATGGGCAGGGACACCTTCCACTAGCCCAGGTTGCTCAGAGCCCAGTCCAGCCTGGCCTTGAACACTGCCAGGGAGGGGGCAGCCACAGCTTCTCTGGGCAACCTGTGCCAGTGTCTCACCACTCTCACAGTAATGAATTTCTTCCTTATTTCTAATCTAAGTCTATCCTCTTTCAGTTTATCCCTCATGGTATCCCTACAATGCTCCCTGATGCAGAGTCCCTCCACATCTTTCCTGTAGCCCCCTTTAAGTACTGGAAGGTCACTATAAGGTCTCCCTGGAGCATTCTCTTCCCCAGGCTGGACAACCCCAACTCTCTCAGCCTGTCCTCAAAGGGAGGTGCTCCAGCCCCCTGATCATCTTTGTGGCCTCCTCTGGACCTTCTTATGTCCTTCTTATGTTGGGGGCCCCGGAACTGGACACAATACTCCAGATAGGGTCTCACAAGAGCGGAGTAGAAGGGGAGAATCACTTCCCTCGATCTGCTGGCCACACTTCTCTAGATTCAACCCAGGATATAGTTGGCTTTCTGGTCACACTGGTTACTCATATTAAGTTTTCCATCCACCAATACCCCCAGCTTGCATTCAGAGACATTGTTTTGGCAGTCTCTCAGTCTGCAGGTGAATGTCTTGTGTACCTGTTAACACAAAGGTCTTCAAACAAAAGGGTTTTTATAACTGTATCTTACATTGTAAAAGTTTTAGAGGATGGAAAATATTATCTTGAATATAGTTATCTGTTTGAGGAAAACCTCAGAAATATTTAGCCAGCTAAATACAAATAATCAGACACTTCAGCTGAATTTCAACTCACTATATGCAAACAGTTTTCAATTGTATGTGTAAGTATCTGTGTCAACACGGGAAAATATTGAAGGCACACACATACCAGTTCAGCTCCCAGAAGAAGTTCATTCTCATAGCTAGCCTGGGTGGACCTCTAGGCATACATTCATATAGATAAGCACTTTAGCACTTTTTCTTGGACTGATATTTGAGCTAGCTTTAGATTGATAAGGGGAAAAAAAAAAAAAAAAAAAAAAAAGGTAGTGTTATAGTTAAAATCATGTATCTTAAAGTCAGAAGTCATAGGTTTTGAGGGTTTAGGATTTGTCTCTTGGCATCTTGTTTTCAGCAAGAAGAATAAAATATCTGAAAGGCAATGTTTTGAACCTAACCATAAGAAATATGGTTTCTGGGTTGGGATTTGACACACACCTAGTTTCAAAGGAGCTATATACAGTCATTTTAGAGAACCTTTTTCTCTCCTTGACTTCATCAGAGATAAAACTGTGCCTGGGGAAACAACTAAGGAAGTCCTTTAAAAAATCAAAGGCATGTCTTTGTAAGATATTAAGCTTGGAACGCATCACAGGGAAAACTCAGAGACTCAAAATATGAAGGTAAAGATATCTACTACAGACTAGCCAAAAAAAATTAGAACAAAATCAGAATTTGTTTTAGGGAAAATAATTAAAAGCATGAATCCTTTTCAGTTAAGTAACTTCAAAGTGTGTTTAGTATTCTATCAAAGTCATTTTTCTTTTAACAAGCATAGTTTCAGCCGGTTAATATCATTCCAGTAGGGAAACATCTTGAAAACTCTTTTGACATATAATTTGGTAAACTCTTAACCTTAAATAAGGAGAGAAAAGACAACATTGATTTCTGAAAAGGCAATTCCCAGTCCAAGAAGGGGAAGAGATGAAGGTGTTAACCTACTCTAATTAGTGTGGCCTATAGCCTTGGCAAGATGATGTTTATCCTCTAATATCTGAATATCTGATGTAGTTCAGAAAAGTATTGAATTACTAAGACATAGTCTTGACCTTCCAAATAAGTCCTTAACACTTCTGTGAACCTTTACACTAGGGATTGTGCTATGCTGTAGAAAGAAATGATAGTTCTCATTAACAACACAATTAATACTTTCAAATTCAGATCGTAGTTTCTGGTGTAAATAGTCAAGCTGGCACTTGCATAAGTAGATAAGAGAAGAATGCTTTTGTTGCTGGTATAATATTTTAATCTGTGTACAAACAAAAACATTGAGCTATGCTTGTTTCTCATCTACATTAAAAATAAGAAATTAGAAAAAAGGAAATGGATTCTATTTGCATGGATAATTGCAGACATGACTTGACCACTAATCACTGAATCACAGATTAGATAGGTTAGAAAGGACTTCTGGGGTTCATCAGGTCCCCCTTCTTGTGATAAAGATTTTTGAGGCAGAATTTTTTATACTCTACATGGCGGTCATTGTTTTTCACCCTTCCACCATGCACTTTTGAGCAGGTACAGCCACTCCACAGTCTCCCAAACTTGCCTGCATCTTTCTATCATGTAATTACAGACATCAGTGAGGTTTCCCCTTCCCATACTCTTCCCCAGCCTGAGACAGTCCAGTGCATTCTGCTTCCTCTTGTGCATTCTGTTCTCAAACAATAACCATCACAGGGACCTTCTGCTGAACTCACTGCTGTACATCAGAGTAGGTCCAGCACCAGGAGCCCACACCTTGGGACAGCACACCAGGAATGACCTCACCTGTGCCAAGCAGTGGGGCAGGAGAATTCAGTGTTTTCTGCTGGTCACCCTTCCTCATACAGTCAAAAGGACAGTGCTGTTATTTCTCACTGTATATACTTGAGAAATGTAAGGAATATGAGACTAAAAACCAGACAAAACCCCGCGAATTATAGTCTTATTTTCTTTAGTGTTTGTAGTAGTACCCCTCATTTAAAAAAAAAAAAAACAAACATTAAGCCTTTGCCCTGAGAAAAAATACTTAAGTATAGTCCTGATTAGAACTTTGGAAGCCTTTTTTTTAACCTTTGATGTTGTTTCATGAAGTTCATAGGCAGAAGAGCTTTGTTCTCATTTATACTGAAATAAAATTGGTGTTTTGGAAACTGAAAATTGAAAATAAGCTCCAATTTGGTTCACATAACTTCAAAAATTAAAACATTATTAGGTAGTGAATCTATGTATTGTTTCAGGTGATTAATGGTTAAAGGCAATGGGAATTCGTTCATCACCACAGTTACCTGCTCCAGTGAGTAAGAATTCTGGTTTTTTTTTTAGAAAAATTTCTAAGCAGATAACATATAAACATATAGAACTTCAGTCTTCCTTAATCAGAAGTCAGGGTTAAAAGTAATAATTTTGCTAAAAAGAAGAAGAAACAGTTGTTCATTGTTTATTATAAGACAATGTGGCAGAAGCAGGATGAGATAATTAACACAGGCATGACTCTGAAGAAAAGTACAACCAATCACTTCCTCTAAAGCATACCTTTTATATTTTGTGTCAAATGTACCTACTGCCTTTGTAACCATTGTTGTCCTATAGGAGAAATACAGTAGTATAAAATTCTGACTGGCTAAAGAAATTGTTTTCATGACACTTTCCTTCAATATGGTAATAGCATTACAATGGAAGTTGTAATTCCTCATTAGTCAAGTTTATATTGATTATGTAGGTTTTATCAAAAAAAAAATCAATTTAATAGAAGTTATGCTTGATTTTCTCAAATCTGTAAGGTTTCCATAAACTTTGTGGCCCAAAGAAGTACTAAATTACAGATACGTTGTGTACAAATGTTGCCATTTATCAGGTAAACTTTTTTTGGCCCCAATTTTCCCTCGTAATTCCCTCAACATCTGTATGAGGCAAATGAACACCATTGTAGGAGAAACTCAGATGCAGCTGAAAATCCTGAAGTAGAGAGAACTAAACCATGAAATTATGAACTTCTGGGTACCTTAAGACACCAGAAAGCTTTCATAAATCAATACATTTTATGCTGATAACTTCTGCCTTCCGTGAATTGAATTCTTCTGGAAGAAAGTTTTTGAGCAAAGACTTAGAGTCAAGGTTTTCAATAGGAAGTCTCTTTTTGACTAACTATGTGCTGTTTTTCCTATAAAAATTTTAGAATTTTTACTGAATAGATTTTAACTCCAATGACATGCATGAAATGATAAAAAAAAATTATTACTTTGAAAATTAGACACCTAATTTAGAGTAGAAATGATATTGCTTCTTGACTTTACTGATGTCTACCAAATACCTGCTTAATATTTCATTGTATCAGTACAAAAATATTTTCACTGTTTACAGACCCAACTCATAGTGTTCTACCAAATCAGTTCAGCTTTTCTTCCAGTTGTCTCTGGTGTCAGAAATAAATGATAAATAAGGGTCTGCAGGAGGAATATGATAGAAACCATCACCGATAAATCATACTGATAGGTACATGTCAAAGCAGCAGTTCTCGGATTAACAGATGTGGTGGCATCAGGACTCTCAGCAGGAACAGATTGTTTTGGGTTGCAGATGAGAAAATAATTCACAGATAATTATTTAACTGATGATTTCAGCTATTTCTTTCAGTTCACAAAACATCCTCTGTCTCTGTAGATGCATTCCAAAATATTTCTTGCTACTTCTCTTTATTCAGGGGTGGAAGGGTTCAGATAACTAGCAGTGAGGCTTTAGATTGCTCAAGGAGCAGCAATAGATAGAAAGAGGTAAAGGCATCATTGTTTAAAACATGTTTTCCTAGGCCACATAGACCTTGCTTGATTCAAGCTTGGGAGCGTATTTATTTTCTGCTGCAGAGTTGCAGTTTTGCCACATTAAGTGGTGGATTGTGCTTTAAAAGGGTCCAAGGTTTCATCAGGTGGTATACCCTTACATGTGCCAGAGACTACTTCCATGTGTGGTCCAGATACTTTCTTTCTATCAGAATGTGCAATAGTAACAGAACAAAAGCAAAAAGAAGCTTCTTGAGAAATTAGTTGTGAAAATATCTATAGGCAGGAAAGCAGTACGGCAAGCTGATCCTGTGCTCTCAATTTCCTTGAAACTGTTGACTCCCTCCATTTCCCCTCTTAAGGGATTGGACTCTCCTCCAGCAGCACAAGCTTCTGCTAAGTGATGAGGGAACTGTGGTTGATCATAAATATACTGCAGTGGAAAGGGGAAGAGAGGTACATAAAATGAAAGAGATTGTTTTTTTCTCTGAGGATAGAATAGCAAAACAGATATGGCGATTTAAATAGAAAGCAAAGGAATTATAAATAAAATTGATTTGATCATTATTCCTATATATTCACAGAGAATATAAATATTAAGAAACACTACACCGTGTGCTTTTACAAAGGAAATGAATAAGACATTCTCTGATTTTTATTTAAATCACAGTAAAGCATAGTTTAGGTATTTTTCAGCAATTCAGAATACTTCACAAACAAAAGATCTGCAAGGCATATAAATCCAGACCTACAGGAATCATTACCAATTACTATTAAGCATTAACAGTTAACTAATAGCTACATACTTCCAAAACTTCTGTAAGGCAACCTTATCACCATAACACAAGGAGAGAGTACTGAGATAAATAAGACAATATTTTTCTAATCATGTTTAAAGTTGGAGATGTGCCTAAGCATTACAGAATAGTATAGAATAGTATACTTATATAGAAGGTGATTGTCACGGTGGTTCAGTGATTAAAACTTGTATTTAGTTGAATCAAATTAGTTGTAATGTTCAAGCTGTGATAGCCTAGCAACACCATTCATACTGGAATTTAAAAAAAAAAATAGTTCTGCTAAGATATTTTGTTGAATGGCAAATTAAATCTTTCAGAATTTATATTTTTTTTCTGTTCATTATTTCAAATTTGCAAAATCACCTTTCCATTAAATATTATTAGCAGAAAAATTCTAAGCAATTATTGTAGAAAGATACTCTAATGCATTTTTCCATAAAATTTGATTCCGTAAATCATGCTTTCCATAACATTAATATACTTCACAATAAGTCAATCAATATGGGTCATTTTGGTAACTTTGTCATAAAAAACACTGTAATGAAAACTTGTGGTTTGGTTTGGAGTGATTTACTTGAGCGATATGATTGATACTTGGGAATATAAATATTTCACATAAAATGTTATTTAAAGTTGTCTGAACTTTTATGAGAAGAATATTTTGCCTTCTTATCCCAAGTTCAAAGGAAAAAGACGTGCAAAGGTTTATATAAGGAACCTCTTGGAAAGGTCAGGCTCTGTAAATCTGAATTCCAGAATAGTCAGTGGCGAATATAAGTTATCATACAATACACCCAACATTCTAGACACTTATAGTCAGCAGATAAAATGCAGATGATAGTAAAACCAGGCTCTCTTATCATAAAACATGTCACTATTTGTTCAGAGTGGAAAACAGTGCAAAAAATGTCAACTATATCCAGCAATGACCATTCACACTCAAGTCTCATTTTCAGTTTTATTATTAGCAATAATAAAAATTTGAGTATTCATGCAATGGTTTCATAAATGTCTACAGAAAGTATAATTTAGACTAATAATCTCAGCCAGAAGAGGAGTGACACACAAATATTTATGAAACCTGTGTCTCATGCCAGATTCTTGCTTGTTCAGAGACAAGCAAGACAAGCAAAAGTACGTCAGCCTTTGCAGACAGGATTTCACGGATATTGCATTTTTATGTTTGGAACTGAATGACAAACAAACCAGTCTGATATATTTAATGTGGGATGGATTTTTCTTTGATTTAATGAGGCAAACATGTCTTCACAGAACCATGCGGGTCAATTTGGGCCAGTAGGGACTCAGGAGGTCTCTATTCTGACCCACTGCCCAGAGCAGGCTCTGCTGTGTGGTCAAAGCTGCTCAGGGCTTCATCCCATGGAGGCTGGAAACCTTGGCACCACCTCCTTGGGTCTGGACCTGCTGCCTGGCTTGTTTCGTGGGAGAAAATCCTTTCCTAGTACTTCTTGAGATTATACTCATGGTGAATGCACTTCCTGAAAACAATTTGGTATTGCTTAATCAGCAACTCTTATGTTGTGTTATATTTAATTCTGGAGTTGATAGTCATGCATGATTTGTTCAGCATATACTCAGAGGCAGAAGTTAGGCTTTATTCTGTGTTTATAAGGAACCCAGCAAAGTTCTAGGCCCTATTTTAGCCTGCAAGTCCCATTTTGCTACAAGACAACAAAAAATTTTCAAGTGTTAGGGATCAAACATTACTATCTCATGCTTAGGCAACATGAATGCTGCATATGGTAGACTTCCATAAGGACTCTTAATGTTTTCACTTTGGGAGAATCCAAACAGGTTCAGCAGACTAAGTCAAACTAGTAGAAGCAAATATATTTAAATACTTCTACTCTGCCACCTCCCAGGCTGTGCTGAAATTGCTGTAGCAGGTATGACCCCATTCCAGTTGAAATATAGAGGTTAGTTTACCCAGTGATGTCATATAAGTCTTTTCAAAGCAGAACCATGATTTCTCTGCTTACACCTAGAAAGAGACACATTCCCCTGGCTCATAATGTGGTTGAAACATTTGTTTAAGCTCAGACTGAGGTTAAAGCAATATGACTTATTGAGAAGAAAGTTATGCTATGGCAGGCACTGACACTACTGTGTGACTGTAGTCACATCAGTAGAAGCTTGTATGGACATAACTGAGAAGTGGGATATGTTGTATGGAGGACCAGGGTTTTTAGGAGAATATAGCTCAGCTCTGTTTGCTTTTCCTCTGAAATTTAAGAACAAAGTCTCTCAGCCCTTTTGACAGCATAATGTTCATTTCACCATAAGAAAAATAGGACAGAATCTAAACTACACCATGCATCTGTCTCCTCCAAACCTTTTTTTTTTTTTTTTTTTTTTTTCCCCCTCCAGGTTTTCTGTTCAGAGAGAATGAAACAATTCTAAGCACCAGTATCCTAACCACCAGTCTTCTCAGGACAATGCTGCTATTCTCTAGATCAGAAAGATCATGAAATATCATTGTTAACCTCCTGGACATGTTGCTAGGTCTCTGTGTCCCAAGTCCCTCCAAAATCTGGAGCTCAGATGTATATCTAGTCAGTATTCACTGATTTAAATACTGCTGGTCTGGCCTTAATGAGGAGACAAAGCTCTGTGTTTAATACATAGATTGGTTGTGTTGACTGAAGAAGACTCTAGCAATCATTTTAAATTCTGCATGCCTAGCAGGCAAGTGAGCTGCCTGCATTCTTCACTCTTTTCTTCTAGACAAGCCACTAGTTACATATTTGGTATCTGATATCTAAGACAGCAAGAAATAACTGCAGCAAGATTTTCCCTTTGAAGTAGTTATCATTGGCTTTACTGAAAGAAAAAAAAAAAAAAAAAAAGGAAAAAAAAAGACGAAAAAAAGGGTGGAAAAAAAGGAAGAAAAAAATTGCTGTGCTCGTTTGGGAATTGTTGTGGTTTAACCCTGGCAGGCAGCTAAACCCCACACAGTTACTCATTCAGTCCCTACAGGGAGTCACAAATCAAAACACAGAAAAATATGAGCTGCTTTGAAGAAAATTAACTTTATCCTAACCAAAACCAGTATGGGAATATGAAAGGGAAATAATGGTTTATTTCTGCACAAAGTTAAACTGATTTTTCATACATCATCTAAGTCTTGTTCTTAGGAGCCTAAACTCCTGTTCCACTTGCTGCTCTCTGTGGTCCCTGTTGTACAGACATATCCTCTGCTCTGCCCTCCCACATCCCTGCTCAATCTTTTTTTCTGGAGGCAAAGAAAGGAAACAGTGCTGCATACAAATTAAGATTATCAAGAAAAAAAAAAAAGATAAGCAACTAATAAAAAATGTTAATTGAGATGTTTGCACCCTAGTTTGGTCTCACAGTGTTTCAGAGACCACTTCATTTTCATTTTTCAAAGAAATAATACTAATTATATTTAGCACTGAAACAAATGCATTTGAAACAGGATGAAGACAATCTGAAACCCATGAAAAATAAAGAGTATCTTGATCGTAATTACACTGTTCTGATAGAGCAGACATATATATATACATATATATACATATACTGAAATAAAGATCTTAATCAACACTACATTTATCAAGATGCTAAAAATATTTACTGTAGATTTGAGCCATATGTTAGTGAAACAGCAAAAATACAGTCAAAAAGCATGTAGGAGACTAGAATTTGGACAGCAATAATAGATTTCTTCCTCTTCTAATTTCCACTAAATTCTTATTAGCCCATGTAGCATTCTTTATATGTTCCTGTGCTATTTCAGAACTGATTCTTCTCAGAATAACTTCTTAATGCCTTAACAATAATAAGCAATCAGAATATTTTATAAACTTAATGAATACTTTAGCGATCATGATTACAAAACACTTTAGACATCAGAAATACTAACTTCCTATTAAATGCATGTGTCTAAAAGATTTTTGTTATTAAAAGCCTAATATTTTCTTTTACATTGCTCTAAGACAGGCAGTATATGTAAACTTTTTTCTACATAATACAGATGAAATTATAGTTTAAAAAGAAAAGGTTCTTTTCTTCAAATCCTAAACACAGTATCACTTTGTATTTAATCAAACTGGAGACAGATAATATTTATGAGATCATTAGGGTCTGCATGAATACTTCATTGACTTAAACAGAGCTTGGATTTACCCATTACTTTGCTGGCTTTCTTTTTTCCTTTTTTATATATTATATTGTTTATTCTACATAATTTAAGCATCTCTGATGAAATCTGTCATTTTTCTTTGGAGACTGTTCTTCATTCTACTTTGTTGTTAGTAGAAGTGGGAAGCAGAATAGAGGTGATGAGGAAAATATGCACGGGCACAGAGCAGTTCTTGAACCCTATGAGGTTTTCCAAGTGCTTCTTTGGCTAAAAGAGCACTCCTTACATTATTTGATTTTCACTGTAGAATTTCTATCAAATTGACGACAAAAATTAATTTCTTCAGAAACTTCACAAACCTTTTTGGGTGTGGTTGTTTACATTTAGTATAAATGCAGAAGTTAAGCAGCATAACCAAACAGCTGTGCTGTTAGTGACAGAAATCACTGTAAGTCTTAGTCATATGCCAACATTACTGAAGACTGATTTGAACAAACTGAAAATAAATGGAAGTTCTATCACTGGAAAGTCTGCAGTCTTTCTCTAAATGTGCTTCAAATAAGAATAATATCAATGTTTTTCACATTGCTGAATCCTATTACTCCTCTCTAGACCTGGGACTGCAGCCACTACCTTCCTACCACCCCTCAATGTGTGACAGAGCTTCTTATCTCGGGCTGTTTGCCTCCGCTAAAGCAGGCCCCTGGCTTAGAATCTGGGAAACAGAGCTCTATTGAATCTTCACTTGTAGAGAAGGAAACTGAAAGACCAAAACTCTTGGTAACTAACAAGAGATATTCACTTTTCCTTTCAATATACTCTGTTTTGACCACCAGTATAATATTTTTTTTTTTTTTTTTTTTTTTTTAAATGTTGAAACTCAAAAAATAAGGTAAAATAAAAATGATTGGAAATAAAAGAAAATGAGGAAGAAATTGCATTTCTACTGCCTTAACTGACCTATGTTATGATTTATGATTTACTTCTTGGAGAAAAAGGACAGCTCCAAGGTAAGAAAGAGAGGATGCATGTGGAAATATTTAGTTTTCCAATGGCATAAGCCCTTCAACTCAGATTTACAAAATTTTTATTCTAAGATAAAGCCTGAAGTAGGTGTAGGCAACTAAACCAGTGAGGGAGTTAACTGTGGGGAAAAGACATCTTTAATGAACAGCTATGCAATTCCTGAAGGTAGAAAATAGCAAATACCTGGTTGTGCCCGCTTGTTTTGTGTATGTGACCAAAGCATGCGAAAGAGTATGCACTCTTTCACCCCCAACTTGACATCCATTTTTCTGCAAGGATGTGTGACATATTTATGCTATTTTCTTTCTTCTTGTGAAAGACCATCTTTCAAGTCAGATGTCTACACATCCCACTGGTGGCTGCAAATAGAATTCCAGCCTGCATTTTGTTTTTTAGAGTCTGCAGCTTGTATTATATTTTGGAGGACTATATTTGACACATATAAACTCAAAGGATTATAAAACTTTATTTCTCTTGACAGCAAAAGTAATTTCTATGACATGCAATAAGACTGATAGAGAAGTTCAGATCTGTTTGCTTACCCCACTTTATAGCACAATCTTTACTGCAGATCAATGTTTTGATGGATGAATGCAAAAAAGGACTTTTTTTTTTTTTTTTTTTTTTTTTTTTTTTTTCTGGGATAAACACATATGGAGAGATTTTATCTCATTTAAACAGGTGTAAATCTGTCCCAACTTCAGTAAAGTCGGACCATTTACCTTGGGATTAGAATGTAATGTCTTATGTGAGAAGATAAATAGTTCACAACTGCTTACAAAGTTATCTTTGTTCCTAACTTTGCATTGCTTTTAAGAAATTTAAATTTCTCTTTACATGTTGAAAGTATCTGTTGAAGAAATATTCATCAACACATTCATTTTACATTTTAAGCAAGTCTTCCATAGTGAAAAATGGAAGGCAGCTAACCCTTCACCATCGATGAGGTTTGTTCTTTTTCACTGATCATCTGCCTGTATGATAGATACTACTGGTTCTTTTGTTGTGGAGTATTAAGAAGTAGAAGACATGTATTCCTATACAGAGACAGAAAAACACATCACAAAATGCAGTCAAAACACATGTCAACTTGTGTCCATCCCACTCACAGTACAGGAGGTGTTTGGATTATCAGTAGAAGCATGGAGCAATACCAAGGAAGTAATTTTTCTCCCCATTCCCATTGTTCTGACCACAGGAGACAAGCAGCTGTTGGGAAGACTGATTTACAGAAAAGCAATGGTAATATCTCTGATTCCTGAATATTTTTCTTTTTCTTTCTTTGGTGTGGGTTTTTGTTTGTTGGGTTGGTTGGTTGGTTGGTTTTGGTGGGGTTGTGTTTGTGTGTGTGGGTTGTTTACATCTCAATGTATACAATTTGTTCTGTTAGGTTGACACAAGAAGTTCTGACATGTTGACATCAGTTCCTATAAAATTATTCAAAAACTAGTAAAGTTCTTTATCTAATCTCTCCCCTGGCAATCCAAAAAGTGTATAAAAGAGTCAATAAAATATAAAAAGTAAAATAGCAAAAGTATCCAGATCCCACTCAGCATAATTCTACCCACATTTACTACAGAAATAACCGGTCTGTAAAGGGTCACATATATAAAAATTATATTTCATGACATTATTATGACATTTCCATATGTGAAATGGAACATCAAACATGTAAGATAAAGGATGAAATAATATGTTAAGGAAAACTCATACTTTTTATATTTTTTAAGCAGAATTTACAATAACATAAAGGATTTCTGAACCTTAAAGATGACAAAACTCAAATAAAAAAATTTAGACACACAAATACTCACAAATCCACATATCTGCTAAGTTCTGCCCTGAGAAATAAAAGACTGAATTTGTGTCATCAGACTTTGCTGCTATGAATTACTATGCTCAGCAGAGTGTTGAGAAGCTTTTCAAATGAAAAATGAGTATTGAATGAACCTCTAAAGCAGGTTTATTTTGCATAAACATATGAAGTTATCCTAACAATCAGCCTTTAGGTAATCAAAGTGGAAGGGATGAAAGATGCTCCCTTCCATCATGACTTCAACTAAATAATCTTATGTGTGGCAAAGCTTTCTTTTATCTTCTTGATGTAATAAGACACCCAAAGGATGGTTTATAGATATTTCTTTTTTAACTATCACTTATGTTCCCGCTCCATTCCCCGTCAGGGACTGCCATCTTTGTTGAGTATGGGTAGAAGTAACAGCAGGTGCCTATAAAGGGGGAAGAAAGCTATGCCTGAGCTTTTACAACTAAATTATTTTCAGGGGGTGGGGCCATTCAACCTCTGACTGTTTGTCTTCTTAGAAAGGCTGTTAATGGAAAGAAAAACAGGAAAGTGTAGAAGAATGGCATGCCTTCTCCTTAGCAAATAAATCTGCAGGAAGACGTGGTTAGGCTGGAAGAGTGGGCTAACAAGAACCTTATGAAGTTCAACAAGGCCGAGCATAAGGTCTTATACCTGGGAAAACATAATCCTGGAGTGCAGCACAAACTGGGATCTACCTGGTTAGGGAGGAGCTCTGTGGAAAGGGACCTGGGGGTCCTGGTGAATGACAAGGTCAACATGAGTGTTGTGCAGTGTGCTGCACAGAACAGTGTGCTGCAGTGTCAAAGAAAGTCAACAGAATGCTGGGCTGCATCAACAAGGGCATCACCAGCATGGAAAAGATGTTATTATCCCACTCTGCTCAGAACTTGACAAGCCACACGTGGAATACTGTCTTCAGTTTTGGTCCCTGCTCTACAAAAAAATGTGGATAGGCTGGAGGGGTCCAGAGGAGGGCCACAAAGATGACCAAAGGTCTGGGAAGTCTGACATATGAGAAAAGGCTGAAAGAACTGGGTTTGTTCATCTTTGAGAAGAGAAGGCTTAGGGAAGACCTTATCTCCATGTTCCAGTATTTAAAGGGTGGCTACAAAGAAGATGGAGGCTCCCTTTTCACAAGGAATCATGTGGAAAACATGAGGGCAATTGGTATAATTACTTCTGGGGAGATTATGGTTCTACATGAGAGGAAAATTTTTCATACTAAGAACAATCAGCCATTGGAATAATCTCCCCAGGGAAGTGGTAGTTTCCACTTTAGATTGGACACTTTTTAAGATTCACCTAGACAGGGTTCTAGGCCAACTTGTCTAGAATACTTTTGCCAAAAAAGGTTGCACTGGATGATCCTTGAGGTCCCTTCCAACCTGGTAATCTATAATCCTATGATCTAGAAAACCCGTAGGAATTGTTACCTGACGTTTTGGGGGTTGACTTATTTGTCAAATTAGCAATTAATAAGCCTTAGGAAAGACACTTTAATGCCTGGAACTTTACTTCCATTCCCTGAATAATGAGAATAACCCAGCTTCCAGAACAACGCCGTCAGTTCCACAAAGCAGCAGCATGTTTTAGGTCCACTACTTACCTATGCATCCAAACAAAGAAAAGGGCTATGACTCATTTACATATTTGTCTTGGAATTGATATTTCAACAAGAAAGATTAGTGAAATTTTATACTATTTAATGAAAGACTTTTCCCCATTTTTACTTCTTAATCTTGCCAACATGTTTCTGTCACATCCCGCTCAGATGAGCACAATTGCAAATCCCCAATGGAGTGGACAAGTCTCCAAGCCCAAGCATTTATTAACTGCCCACAATGTACTAACTGAACACACGATAATTGGCTAAGTATATAGCAAGTTGTGGCAAGCAATGCAATATGCCTTGCATTTCTTAATGGGAAAGGGAAAAGAGGGAGATAGAGGGAATGGGGAAATACAGATCACCGGTCTGGGTTTCTGCGCTGAACACTGCCGGAGAGGGTTCCAGGTGGCATCCTTCTTTTTTTAATTGTATCAGTCTTCTTCCCTTCACTGCACTCTTCAGGTCCCCCCGCCCCCTTGATTTATACCCACTTTCCTTGGGTCCATCCCCTAGGCTGACCCACATACCTACATATCCTGTGTATGGGGACGGGTAAGGTGTTTCATGGGATGATGTAATAAGCAGGATCTTGTTAGACTTCATTAGCATATTGAGGGATGTTAACTTTAATATGCATTTAGTGGATAATGAAGCAAAGTTCATTGACCGAACAGATGGCCCCTGAAATTTGCCCAGGTGCAGCAGGAGAGCCGTCCTGTCTCCACAGGGCTCCCCCCTCCAGCTGCATCCTGTGTTACTGGGGCAGCCTTACCAGCTTCGACTCCACAGAATGCACCCTGTGACTCACACTTTTGTCTTGCGAGTGTCTGAGGCATTTCTTCGATCAGCCTCAACTTTTGCTTTTCCAGGCTCTTTTTCTTAGTTTCTTGCAGGCCTGGTTTCTTGTCTCTCATGGTTTCATCCAAGTGAATATGATGGATATCATGGTTGAGCATAGTACTTCAGTACCTGAACTTATGATGCTAATAATGAATGCCTACAGAAAAACTTTATTACTTTGACAGTTGTGAAGCTCAAGAGTGGACTTAGCTGCAGTGACCATGAAATGATGGAGTTCAAGATTCTTGGGGCAGCAAGGAGGACACATAGCAAGCTCACTACCCTGGGCTTCAGGCAAGCAGATTTTGTTATCTTCAGCAATCTGCTTAGTAGAGTAGCATGGGATAAAAACCTGGAGGGAAGAAGGGCCCAGGAAAGCTGATTAGTATTCAGTGATCACCTCCAAGATTAGTAGCAATACATCCTGACAAATAGGAAGTCAGGCAAGAACACCAGGAGTCCTCCGTGGATGAACAGGGAGCTCCTAGACAAGCTCAAACACAGAAGAAAGCCTAAAGAGGGTGGAAGCAAGGACAGGTAGCCTGGGAGGAATAGAGAGAAATTGTCTGAGCAGCCAGGGATCAGGTTAGGAAGGTGAAAACCCTGACAGGCTTAAATCTGTCCAGGGACATCAAGGGCAACAAGAAAAGCTACTATAGGTATCTCATGGATAAAAGGAAGACTGGATAAAATGTGGGGTGTCTCCAAAAGGAAATGGGAGACCTGGTTACCCAGGATATGGAGAAGGCTGAGGTATTCAATGAATTTTTTGCCTCAGTTTTCACTGGCAAGGGATCCAACCACACCATCCAAGATGCAGAGGGCAAAGGTGGGGACTGGGAGAATGAGGAACCACTCACCATAAGAGAAGATCAGGTCTGAGAACCTTGTAAGAAACCTGAAGGTGCACAAGTCCACGGGACCTGATGAGATTAATCCACAGGTCTTGAGGGAACTGGTGTATGAAGTGGCTAAGCTACTATCCATCATATTTGAGAAGTTGTGGAAGTCGAGTGAAGTTCCTGCTGACTGGAAAAGGGGAAACATAGCCCCCATGTTTAAAAAGGGAAAAAAGAATACCCAGGGAACTGAAGGCCAGTCAGACTCACCTCTGTGCCCAGCAAAGTCATGGAGTGGATCCTCCTGGAAACTATGCTAGGTCACATGGAAAACAAGGAGATGACCGGTGACAGCCAGCATGGCTTCACAAAGAGCAAACTGTGCCTGACAAATTTGGTGGCCTTCTATGATGGGATTACAGTGTTGGTGGATAAGGGAATAACAACTGAAGTTATCTGCCTGGACTTGTGCAAAGCATTTGACATGTCCTACATGATATCCTTGTCTCTAAATTGGAGAGACATGGATTTGATGGGTGGAGCACTTGGTGGATAAGGAATTATCTGGATGGTTGCACTCAAAAGTGTTGTGGCAATGGCTTGATATCCAAGTGGAGAGCAGTGAGGAGTGGTGTTTCTCAGGGGTCATCACTGGGACCAGCAGTGTTTAACATATTTGTTGGTGACATGGACAGTGGGATTGAGTGCACCTCCAGCAAGTTTACTGATGACACCAAACTGTGTGGTGCAGTCAACATGATGGAGGGAAGGGATGTGGCATCCAGAGGGACCTGGACAGGTCTGAGAGGTGGGACTGTGCAAACCTCATGAAATTCAACAAGGTCAAGGGCAAGGTCCTGCATGTGGGTCAGGGCAATCCCAAGCACAAATACATGCTGGGTGAAGAGTAGACTGGCAGCAGCCCTGCGGAGCAGGACTGGGGAATAGTACCAGATGGAAAACTGACTATGAGCCAGCAATATGCACTCAAAGCTCAGAAAGCCAACTGTATCCCGGGCTGCATCAAGAGAAGTGTCACCAGCAGGTCAAGGGAGGTGAATCTCCTGCTCTACTCTGCTCTCATGAGACCCTATCTGGAGTATTGTGTCCAGCTCAGGGGTCCCCAGTATAAGGACATAGACCTGTTGAAGTGAGTCAAGAGGAAGGCCACAAAGATGATCGGGGGTCTGGAGCACCTCCCTTATGAGGACAGGCTGAGAGAGTTGGGATTGTTCAGCCTGGAGAAGAGAAGGCTCTGAGGAGACCTTGTAGTGCCCTTCCAGTACTTAAAGGGGGCTACAGGAAAGATGGGGAGGGACTCTTTAGCAGAGAGTGTAGGGATAGGATGAGGGGTAACAGTTTTAAACTGAAAGAGGGTAGATTTAGATTAGGTATAAGGAAGAAATTCTTTACTGTGAGAGTGGTGAGATACAGGCACAGGCTGCCCAGAGAAGCTGTGGCTGCCCCCTCCCTGGCAGTGTTCAAGGCTGGGTTGGACGGGGCTTTGGGCAACCTGGTCTGGTGGAAGGTGTCCCTGCCCATGGCAGGGGGTTGGAACTAGATGATCTTTAAGGTCCCTTCCAACCTAAACTATTCTATGATTCTATTTATCACTCATAAATACATCAGGGGGAGGGAGAAATGACAGATTATCCAAAAATTTCTTCCTCAAGAAGAATACATTATATAAGGTATTTTCAAAAATTCTAAATTATTCCACATTACCTTAAATTAAAAAATGAATGTTAACATTAGCAAAAGAATACTTACCATTTTTTAAGCTATAACGAATCAATTTTTCTTGCTGTTAACTGTGTTAATTTTGTTATTCAATTTTTTGTTATTATGTAAAGTAACTGTTTCATTTATTTAAGAAGTGATCAATAAATCGACAGATTTGATATCACAATAACTCTATCTGTTGCTTTACAGAGTTTCTTTTCATATAAAATCTGTGAAACTCTCAAAGTTCTTTTTCTAATTTGAAAATGTTTGCTGTTTATGGTAACAAGAACTGTGTTGACTCTTAAGCTGTTGTTGTGGTTTGAACTTGGTCGGCAGCTAATCACCACACAGCTAGTGTCTCACCCTTTCCATGGTCTGGGAAAACAGAGAAGGGACAAAAAGGGAAAACTTGTAGGTTGAAATAAGAAACAGTTTAGTGATGGTAACAAAATAACAGTAATAAAAGGAAGTCCAAATGGGTAATGCACAATGCAATTGCTTATCATCTGCTGGCTGCTACCAAGCCTGCCCAACAGCAAACCTAGCAGAATGAAGATCCTGATCCTGTTGTGTGGACTCGAAGTGAGAACCCACCACATAATAGCACATGATATGGAATACTCCAATGGTCAATCCGGGCCTAGCACTCTAGCTGTGCTCCTTCCCTGCTCAAGGAAAGTCAGCTCGATCCTGGCCAAAATCCGTGTCTGGTTCTCTGGCTATGCTCTCTCCCAGCTCAAGAAAATTAACTGTATCCCAGCTGAAACCAGGACAGCTGTGCCCAGTTATTTTTTCAGAAGTGCTTTGGACTTCCTTGATTTAATCTAAGGAAGTTTTCTTATCCTTAATTCCAACATCAAAATTGCTAAAACTCCTCAATATTGTAATTAATATTTTTTTTTGTTTCACTTTCAGACAGAATAATTAGCTTTGTTTAAGTTTGGTAGTTGTCTATGGCTGGAAATTATAGAAATTTTATCTCTATACTCATTATAACCCAGCTTCATGTGTTAGCCAAGATCTTAATCTACACGAAATTTCTGGTGATTCAGTTCTCTAAGTACAGACCTGCCATAATGATTTTATCCAACAACAAGACTGAACTGTTTTTCTTTTAGAAAACAATATCAGATGCACATATATTTAAGGTATTTCTATCATTGATCTTAATACCCTTGTAAAACTTGAATTTGATGCATATGATCACAATATACAGTTCTGGTTATAAGGCCTTTTTTTTCATTTTTGTAGTAACTCTTTATGTTTAAAGGAAAGTGATTTTGTGTACAAACAGATCATTTTGCCCCCAGACAACTTAAAGCCACAGGCCACAACAGGTTCAGGCATTCTACTTCTCCTGTGGGAATGTTGACATGGAGGACTGCAAAAAGACTGTGTTTGACAAGTCCAGCTAGTATGGAATATTTACTTACCTTTAAATTTATAAAAAATTCCCCCAAACCTCCCTAACCAAAATTCCTACAAAAAAAAGCTATAAAAACACCCTAAACTTCAGGCTCCTAAACAGATGAAACCTCTAACAGCTGAAACTGCTTAAATTCTGTTTCAAATCTTCAGGATAGTATTTACTATTTTTTTTTAATCACTTATCTTATACATTCCATGCACTTTAATGATTATTCCTTTAAAAATATATGTTCCAGAAGTATTTGAATAAATGTTACTGTCCAGAACTGGAAGGCTCTTCATAAATATGAACTCTAATTCCTCTCTAGCTAAGGCTTCATCAACTGCATTTCCAGTGTTCCACTATGTGAGATGTGGAGTGACCAAATAATGAGTGTGAAGATTTCTGTAGTGCAAATAGATTCCTCAAAGATTTCCTGCTCTTAAAGAACTGGTAAAAACACCAACATGTACAGGGGAAAATGCAAAACTCCTGTTTTTCACAGGAGAATAATAAAATAGCACTATAAATAATTCATAATGCATAAATGTTCTGTAGGTGAAAGGAAATAGATGGTATTTCTGTTTCATGAAATAATATATAAGGAGAGTCCAAGATCCAAAATACTGTCATCTCAACATGGATAGATTAATGCTGGTTTAGATTCATTTACACTGGAAAAACATGTTTTCAGCTTATTTGAGAGGAATGTGTTTACTGGTGCAGATATTCCTGTATTTCTTGCAAAGAGGTTACCCCTGTTTTCACTGCATTACAGTTGTTGTGTTGTCTTTGTTTTCATTTTAACTGCAGGGTAATAGTCATTATGTGTTGTATTTACACACAAAAAAATGCCCTTCTGATCTAGTCTGTAGTCTGTAAACATCTTAATTATCTGCTCTTCAGTAGACTACCCAAAAGAGAATGAGGAAAGATCAGTGTAAATTATTGGATCAAACCATCAAACATTATGGCAGATGTCACTTTCCTGATTTGGTTATACTATCTGAACAGTACCACCTTGTCAGGCTTATGTTTTTTTCACTGGATAGAAAGCACCAGAATCTTGGGTCTAGTGCATGCTTCCCAATATACCTCAGAGTTAATTGTTCAACTTACCTTCACTGACTTATTTTAAAAAATAACTCTTCTCTCCAATGTAGTTCAGAATCAATTGATAAATTTACAAGTGGCAGAAGTTAGGATAAATAATCTCTGCAGATACACAGTAATAAGTAGCTGAAAGTGGTAATTTGTTTATCTGGTGCAACTACTTCCAAAGCAAGGTATGCCAGTCATTCAGAGAAATTTAAAAGTTACTCAAAAGCTGCAGTGGTTGTAGGTCATTCCAAAAGATGTCCTAACAAGAAGATCAAGTCAGGGTCAACTCTTATTTCTGTAAAAAGAAAAGGTTATAATACAACAGTGTATAATATTGTACAGGTGTACTTGCAGATGGAATGAAAATATCATTTTTGCTGCAGCAGTGGTCAAACAGGCCAAATGTAACAGGGCAAACAGCAATAAAGGGGAAAAAAATGGCCTAATTGCCAAGGTCCTACGCCTGGGCTGTGACAACACCAGTTACAAACTTGAATATCTTGCTTCTTTCCAACTACCAGGCTTGATCTATTGTACATGGGAAAGGAAAAGCTGATAATGAAAATTAGAAATTCCTCAATCCTCACTTTCTGTTTGTAGTTAGATCAAGCTAATATTAAAGGTAGGATTGATATATCTGAATCTTTACAGAAAATGCTGCAGCTTAATAAGGTGAGTTCCTTTTTTCAGCTGAATTTCTGTTATCACACTTGCAGGTCTGGATATGAAATGACAGTACCATTATTGTTATCACTGTTCTTTATCTGCTGAAGGACATTTAAGCTAAAGCAGTGCAAAATTGTGACAAATTCCAAAACCATGGTTAACTCACCTAACTTCAGATTTTATTAAAAAAATGAGGTTTTTGCTTCTCCTGTTGGCATTTTTTTTTGAATCTTAATAATTTTAAGACTTTCTAGGAATATTACACTTCTCCTAACTACATTTTTCTCCAAAGAGTTATTTTACTGCAAACAGTCCTTGTGATCTCTTCTTACTTACCACTGTCTTTTGAAATACAGATAAAACAAAAAATCCTTTGCCCTACTGCATGACAATTTTTCCCCCATCCTCTGGGATAACTCCCCAATTCCATACTTCTTTGTGAGCTAATCCAACACCTGCAACTTGAACCCAGTTTAGTTTGAATAACTCTTGTTTCTTCTGCCTCATTTCCTAATCTGTTCTTGCCCAGGTTCCCTCTGTGAATTACCCTGCTCTTTCAGTTCTTCAGCCACTATCATTCTCTTTCACCTTAGTTCACATTCATTCATATAAGTGACTTGAATTCATTGCTACACATCAATGTTTACTTTATGTTCTGATTTACTGTTTCTTGTCATCAAATCCTGAACTTTCATCACAAAAATTCAACAGAGTTCAAAGAAAAAGAAGCGTATTAAAAAGTTGTCAACTGTAGTTTTCAGCTTTACAGAGAAAGTAGGTTGTCAGTATGGTCTTGAAAAATTATCTTTGTAAGTAAGTTTACTTCAGGTTTCTAGCAGGAATGTGGGGGGTTTGTGCTCAGGAGAACATAGGCACAAATAATCTCATATTATATATACCATACAGCTCTAGTTTTAATTTCCTTTTGCCGGAGGTATGGACATGCATATGACCAGTATGATCAAGCAATGCCCATTTATTGAAGGTAAGCAAGCCCTTTTATAGCTTTCTCCTGTGCACGAGAACGGTATGTGGTGCAATCCTTATGACTGGACAGTTAGCTTTGTCCACGCACTTCAAGTCTTCTCACGATTGGATAATAAGCGCCACACTCAATGGCTTTCTCCACCCAACCCATCTCCTGGAGTTGGTTGCTGAGTTCTTTGTTCTATGTCCTTGCCGAGGCGTGCACATGTGTAGGATTGCTCACTTGTCCATTATCTCCCAACATCCTTTAAAATAATCTAATCTGAAAAATATTTCAAATTATTCATTAGAATAAGAACAATGAGTTTGCTTTCATCTTTGTAGTCACTTTGTTTCCTGTGAACATTTTAAAGGAGAGCCGTTTGGTCTTCAAAACCATTCCAAGAATAGGCCAACATGATGTAATTATTATTCGTGTCAGTGCAAATGCTTAAAAATAGTGTGCCCAAAGTTATCGTAAAATCTCTTTGATCTCACTACTACATTTGAAAAAAATTTGAATTCTCCACTGCAAGAGGAAAAATAATGTCCTCTGATTTGTGATGCAAAAGAAGCAAGGGCTCTGTGATGTTAGCATGTGTAACGGGGAGTTACTGTGTTTTTATGAATAGTGTAAAAAATGAGTACTGCCACAGTATTCAGTACTTCAGGGTACACAAAGCAGATAGTAAGTATAACAAGCAGGTAATTTCCTACCCTTCTTCATGATTCTTAGTCCCCCTTGAGCCTTCTCTCTTCATAAAGTAATCCCCTCTGTCTGAGTTCAAGTGTTGTCCACATCCAATATTGCATGAGCTTATTTAAATGTATTTTTTTAGATACTGGTATTTTAAGATTGAGGGTTACACTAGTCAAAATGTAGAAATGAATATTTTTGATCAAATTACAGCATTTGTGGAAGGCAAGATATATCAATAAAAAATTCACTCTCAGAAGAAAGTTCTTTGTGAAGACTACATAGATCAACCTTTTTTCTATCTTGTTCTGGGACTTCCCCCAGAAAACTAAACTTCAATTTTGTCATTGTAATGTAACAAGTTATTTTGTGTGAAGAATCCAAATCCTGAAGCTCCCACACTGAAGACATTCAAGGCAAAAGCTGGGTTTTGACTTGTCCATTAGGATTAAGTTCTAAGAAAATGTGGAGAAAAAATCGGGAAAACATTTCTAAGAAAATCAGAGTAAACCAAAGGGAAAGAAAAGCATTGCATTAAAACTTGACTTCTTTCTCCACATACAGTAAATTATATTTATCTGTCAAGGTTTGAGCCCAGGTGGCAATTAAGCACCATGTAGCTGCTCACTCACTCTTCCCTCTCAGGGATGGGAGGAGAAAATGCAACAAACGCCTCAGGAATTGAGACAAGGACAGGTCACGGGAAAGATAGACTCTTTTGGGGAAGAAAAGGAACATCAATTTAATTTGAACACCACCACCACTTAATTCACCAATCAAACAGAGTAGGATAGTGAGAAATATAACCACACCTTAAAAAAAAACTCCCCCCACCCTTTCCTTCTTCCCAGGCTCAGCTTTGCTCCCAATTTCTGTACTTTCTCCCTTACAGTGACACAGAGGGGCAGGGGATAACAGTTGCATTCAGTTTGTCACCTGTTGTTTCTGCTGCTCCTTCCTCCTCATGGGGAGGACTCCTCACACTCTTCCCCTGCTCCAGTGTGGGGTCCCTCTCACAGGAGACATTCCTCCATCAACTTGTCTGACATGAGTCCTTCCCACTGGCTGCAGCTCTACATGAACTGCTTCAGTGTGGGTCCCTCCCACGGGCTGCAGTCCTTCCAGAGACAAACTGCCCCAGTGCGGGCTTCCCTCAGGGTCCTGGTCTTCTCCAGGCACAGCCCCCTGCTCCAGCGTGGGGTCCTCCACGGGCTGCAGGTGGGATCTGCTCCACTGGTGACCTCCATGGGTGCAGGGCACAGCCTGACCTCTCACCATGGGCTGCAGGGAAGCCTCTGCATGTGTGCACCTCCCACAGTTCCTCCTCCTTTCTTCCACTGACCTCAGTGTTTGCATAGGTATATATACCTCACAACTACTTCTCCCAGGTTCCCCTTCTTGGCACAGCTGCCATCACTATTTGGCTCGACTTCGGTCAGAGGTGGGTCTGACTTGGAGATGGGGCAGCTCTGAGAAGCTTCTCACAGGGAACACTGCTACCCCCTCCCCTGCTACCAAAATCCCACACAGATCTAACACACACAAATCTAACATGCATGCAACATCTGTTGTTTCCGTAAGTATTTCAGAGATGACCACACATAGCAGCACTCTTCCTTTGGAAAAAATCTGAGGATATCATGTTCTCCTTAATTGTACAAGGTATCCAAAGACAGGAGAAAGTTGCCTTCCAGGTCTTTTAAAAACAAGTTACTTCAAAATCATGAGAGGGCTTCTCATATTAGTGAGTACAATATCCTTTTTAAGAATGAAACCAAACCATGATTTTGGAATAATAAAGTAGAATAAAATCTTGTTTACAGTAAATTTTACTGTGCTGTGATATGCACAGTGGCTTATGTCTGTGCTGCCCTTTATCAGATGACCATCATCACAAGCAGATGTAGTTATGCCACTGGCAATGAACATCTTTATCTCACTGAAAATGACTTATATTTTTTGTTTCTCAGTCCCCAAATCTTAGTATCTTTGAATTAATTATTTTTTTTTTTTAATTTATATGACTGCCAAGGTAGAGAGATTTCTGTTTTGGGAGACCTTCCTGATGTGAATGTGAAATTATATTCTTCATGTTGATATTGAATAAAAAAATTGTTCATGTTAAGAAAAAATAAATTATAAAAATAACAAGATTTGCAGAGAAAACATTCCAAATTTGAATATTTTTTTTTCCCTGATGAAAGACTTTGATATCTGTAAGATGCCCACTGCTTTTCCTCTCCTGTAAAACTTCTATTTTTATATATGTGAATAAGCAGAACTGCTATTACTGTGGCAATTTCTGTTACAAAATTGTGCACAATTAATACATTTAATGAAGTATCCTGTTTTAGTTCATTCAGACCATTAGTTCATCTTTTTGCTTTTCTCTTTAATCTTAAATCTATATATTTATTCATTCATTTTTCTTGCTTTAAACCCCAGCTTCTCTGTCAGTTTCAAAGCTCTCCGTAGCAAAACACTACCTTCATTTTCGTGTTTATCCTTCAGTCTAATGTCTACACAAGCTTTCGTTTAATTTCAAGCTTTTCTTCATAGTCCAACAAAACAGCTCCCCAGATAGTCTTCATTATTCTCCCACTCATTCATTCTTGGGAAAAAAAAAAAAAAAAAGCTTCATTTATACCAGTATAAGTGTTATAGCAGAGTTAATATTTCAGAATAGTATTTTGTCAATGTTGTCAGTGTTCATCTGAGCAATTGAATGAATTCGGATAAACTATTAGATGCTCTTTTTGTAATTATGGTATACAAGTATTCTTGCTAAATATATCAGCAAAGGGACATTTTCTGAATCGGTGAATTTACAGAAGATATGCACCAAATTTTAGAATTTTTAATTGTTAGATTTAGAAGGATGCTCAAATATCATTGAAATATTTCATCACTTTAAATAGATATAACTTCATATAAAGACTCTGAGGTTAGGAAGTTTTATCCCCATATTACAAAACTGGAACACATTTATTAAATCTATGTTTCTAAGCAGGACAGTATCAAGGACTGTTTTCTGTCTGAGACGCTTCATGATGGGAAGGCCATGTCTGTACTATAGTGAATCTAGTCTGTGTTTTATAGGCCTTGGTGACCTTTAGTGATTGGGTTTGTGAGTTTTTTCAGTGTCTGGGCAGCAGCACTTCACATTAGTATAAAAGTTATATGTGTTCATGAAGGCAAGAAGAGGCATGCAAAACCTTTTGCATTAATATTGTAGGATTGCATAGGGTGGAAAAGACTGTGATGGATTTGGACTAATCTACTCTACTTATTATTAACAGTTCCTGACATGTCCCTGTAAACATGCATTGAAACCTTGCCAAGGATCTTGTTTAAAATTATATAGAGAATTGGAAGATTAGAGTATAAAGTTGCTCGTTGATCTTTTTCTACCTATATTAAAGAAAGAGCAAAAGAGTGTGGGTAAGCTCCTAGGACATCACAGAATCACAGAATCATCTAGGTTGCAAAAGACATTGAAGATCATCCAGTCCAACCGTTAACCTAACACTGACAGTTCCCAACTCGACCATATCCCTCAGCGCTATGTCAACCAAACTCTTAAACCCCTCCAGGGATGGGGACTCCACCACCTCCCTGGGCAGCCCATTCCAACACCCAACAACCCCTTCTGTACAGAAATGCTTATTAATATCTAGTCTAAACCTTCCCTGGTGCAACTTGATGCCATTCCCTCTTGTCCTGTCGCTTGTTACTTGGTTAAAGAGGCTCATCCCCAGCTCTCTGCACCCTCCTTTCAGGGAGCTGTAGAGGGCGATGAGGTCTCCCTCAGCCTCCTCTTCTCCAGACTAAACACCCCCAGTTCCCTCAGCCGCTCCCCGTACGACCTGTGCTCCAGACCCTGCACCAGCTCCGTTGCCCTTCTCTGGACACGCTCGAGTCATTCAATGTCCTTTTTGGAGTGAGGGGCCCAAAACTGAACCCAGTCATCGAGGTGCGGCCTCACCAGTGCTGAGTACAGGGGTCAGATCCCTTCCCTGTCCCTGCTGGCCACGCTAGTGCTGACACAAGCCAGGATGCCATTGGCCTTCTTGGCCCCCTGGGCACACTGCTGGCTCCTGTTCATCGGGCTGTCAATCAACCCCCCCAGGTCCCTCTCTGACTGGCAGCTCTCCAGCCACTCCTCCCCAAGCCTGTAGCGCTGCTGGGGGTTGTTGTGGCCCAAGGGCAGCCCCCGGCATTTGCCCTTAGTGAAACTCCCCCAGCTGGGCTCAGCCCATGGCTCCAGCCTGTCCAGGTCTCTCTGCAGAGCCTCCCTACCCTCGAGCAGATCAACACTCCCACCCAACTGGGTGTCACCTGCAAACTGACTGAGGGTGCACTCGATCCCCTCCTCTAGATCATCAGTAAAGATGTTAAACAGGAGTGGCCCCAACACCCAGCCCTGGGGGACACCACTCGTGACCGGCCGCCAACTGGTTTTAACTCAGTTCACCACAACTCTCTGGGCCCTGTCCTCCAGCCACTTTTTTACCCAGCAAAGCCTGTGCCTATCCAAGCCAAGAGCAGCTATTTTTGCCAGGAGAATGCTGTGGGAAATGGTGTGAAAGACCTTCCTAAAGTCAAGGTAAACAACATCCACAGCCTTTCCCTCATCCAATAAGCAGGTTGCCCTGTTGTAGAAGGAGATCAGGTTTGTCAGGCAGGACCTGCCTTTCATAAACCCATGCTGACTGGGCCTGATCACCTGATTGTGGGAGATCTAAGCACGCACACGACCAATGTGATCAAGCAATGCCCGTTTATTACAACTAAGAAACCCTTTTATAATGTTCTCCCGCACACGTGAGTGACATGCAGTACAAGTCCTCAAGATTGGACAGTTAACCTAGCCAGCTCTTTAAACCTTCTTAGGATTGGATAAGAAGTGCCACATCAGCCTTGCCAGGCTTCCTGCCTTGTGTAACTTCCTCTTCTGTCCCAACCCCTTCCGGGGGTTATTTGTCTTGTCGAGTTTCTCCCCCCTCATTCAGGGTCACATCCTTATCACATTCTTGCTCAGTCTGAGGCTCTTATCAGTCTTGTTCTCAAGCAGGATTGCTCACACGGCCATTCTCTTCAGAAAGTCCTCTAGAATCCCAACAGTTGTCCCTCATGTGTTGTGTGATATTGCTCAGGATGAGCTGCTCCATCAGCTTCCCGGGCACCAAAGCCAAGTTGACAGGCCTGTAATTTCCCAGATCATCCTTCCAACTCTTCTTATATATGGGTGTCACATTGGCCAATTCCCAATCTGTCGGGACCTCCCTGCCCAGCCAGGACTGCTGGTAAATGATGGGAAGAGGCCTGGCGAGCACCCCAGCCAGCTCCTCTGCACCCTCAGGTGTATCCCGTCTGGTCCCATAGACTTGTGTGTGTCTGTGTGATACAACAGGGCACTGACTGCCTCCTTCTGCAATGTTTGTGTGTGGGTCGTTCTCCCAGCCTCTGTCTTCTGGCTGAGGAGGCTGGATTCCCTCAATACAACTAAACTTGTTATTAAAGACTGAGGCAAAGAAGACATTAAGCACCTCAGCCTTTTCCTCATCACTTGTTACCATGTTTCGTCCTGCGTCAAGCAGGGGATGAAGACTCTCCCTGGACTTTCTTTTGCTGCTGACATACTTACAGAAACATTTTTTGTTGTCCTTGACTGCTGAAGCCTGGCTTTAGACCTCCTGTTTTCCACCCTGCATAGCCTCACAGAATCTTTGTAATCATTGTGAGTTGCTAGCCCTTTCTTCCAAAGGCTGTAAACTCTCCTTTTCTCCCTGAGTTGCAGCCAAAGCTCCCTCTTCAGCCAGGGTGGTCTTCTCTGTCACCAGCTTCCCTTCCAGCACCTGGGGACAGCCTGCTCCTGAGCCATTAACACTTTCTTCTTAAGGAGTGCCCAGCCTTCCTGGATCCCTGAACTCTTCAGGACCATCTCCCAAGGATCCTGTCAAGCAGTTGCCTAAACAAGTCACAGTCAGCCCTTTGGAAGTCCAGAATGTCAGTCCTGCTTAGCCCTCTCCTGCCCTCTCTAAGAATAGGGAACTCTATTATTTCATGATAGCTGTGCCCTAGTCAGTCTCTAAATGCCACATCATCCACCAGCCCTTCTCTATTCACAAAGAGGAGATCCAGCAGGGCACCTTCTCTGGCCAGTTCACTCACCAGCTGTGTCAGGACATTATCTGCCACACATTCCAGGAATCTCTGGGACTGTTCCTGCTCTACTGTGTTGTATATCCAGCAGATGTCTGGGAAGTCTCCCACAAGAACAAGGGCAAGCAATGATGAGATTTCTCCTAAATACCTATAGAATATTTCATCCACCTCTCGTTCCTGGGTGGGTGGCCTATAGTAGACTCCTACTACAACATCTGCCCTGTAGGCCTTCACCCAAACATAGAGATACTCCACCCTGTCTTCACCACACCTGTGCTCGAAGCAATCATAGCAGTCCTTAACATACAGAGCCACCCTACCACCTCTCCTGCCTTGTCTGTCCCTCCTGAAGAGCTTGTAACCATCAACTGGCACACTCGACTCATGGGAGACATCCCACCATGTTTCTGTAATAGCCACTACATCATAATTTTCCTATTTCACCATGGCTTCAAGCTCCTCCTCTTTGTTACCCATGCTGTGTGCATTGGTATACATGCACTTCAGATGGGCTGATGTTTTGCCCCCTTCACCCTTCAAATATAGTTTAAAGCTCTCTCAATGAGCCCAGCTAACTCCTGCACCAATGTCCCTTCCCTCTTCCGGGACATGTGCATCCCAGGTAATGCCCAAATGTCTTGCATCCTGTATACTAACCCATGACTGAAAAATACAAATCCCCACTGGTAACACCAGTCTTGGAGCCACAAGGTCAGCTGTTGAGTTCTCCTGTATTCTTCTTCACCTATCCCTTCAACTGAAGGGATGGTGGAGAACACAGTTTGTGCCCCCACCCCCTTAATCTGTCCCCAGTCCCTGAAATCTCTCTTCATTAATTTAGAACTTCTCCTGGTAATATTGTCGCTACATACCTGAAAAACCAAAAGAGTGGTATCTGTGGCAGAGCAAAGAATTCTGTCTACATTTTTCAAAACTCAAACAAAGTCTTAAATGTGCCCTTAAAATCTTACCTCAGTCTTAAGTGCAGGCTCCTGGTTGTGAGATGGCATTGAAAAAAATTCAAATACAAATGATGCTTTATAAATGCTCAGCTTAGGAGTCCAAGCAAAAGTGCTTCAAGTTCTATATATATAATGGTGATAGCATGAAAGTTACTTTAGTTAATGGCACAGATTAAAACTACACCAAACAGGCATTTTTTCTTTTGGCTAACTGATATGAGTAATGTGGGCAAAGTAACAGCACTTTGCTGGAGCTTAAGTTATATTGGGAAGTTGTGCAAGAACATCTGTGTTTGCAAATCCTAGAAAAACATGTCAGTCACTTCTGGCAGTTAAAGAAGAGGTCTTAGTATGTTACTGAAAATAAACATTGCCTTTCAATGTAAGTAATTTATCTAGGTCCAAACAGCTCAACAAATTTACTCTGCTTTGCACACAGCCTTCTCTGTAGTGCTGTTGCCTGTTTTCCACTCTCTTCCCTTTAATAGATAGTAGCAAAAAACTACTGTGCTAAGGTCTCATATGATGTTATGATTTCATGTTCTACTGTGTTGAAATATAGCAGCTGCTAGTTCCTACAGATCTTCTATGAGATCTTCTAAACAAATCACTCTCAAGAATGACATTATTTTGTGTCAAGTTTTGCCAGTTAAAATAAATTTTCAGACAAATAAAAAACTCACCTCTCTTTGGTCTACAAAACTAGGAGTGTAAATATTACCAGTTCACTTCAAATTACTTGAGTTGTGTTAAATTTTAGTTAGCATTAACTTCCCCTACAAGGATATATCCCAGACTTTGCTTCTCAGTTGTGTTCAGTATCTAGCTACAGCTGAAATGTGGTTGCTACTACAAAGCATGATTTTGTATTGTGGAGATGGTTTAAAATCAGATATCACTGTACATCAGCACAGCTATGGAGTTGTACCAGGTCACTTACAGATGACAGTGACTCACCTCCAGAAACACAGAATCAAAAGAAATGTGGGAAATAACTTTCCACATTGTTTTCTGTTGTTTCTCAAATTCAGATTGGATCATGGATTGAAGTAGTATGTGTATCACTGAAATAGCAGAAATTACGTTAATATACCCTTAATTATTTCCAGGTTCTCAGTACTTATTGTCACTGATTTCAAATAGTATGATGTGTTTAGAGAGTGAGACCATTTTTCTTTCAACTCTTTACTAATTCTTATCTGGGGAAAATGGGTGCATCAGTGAAGCTTGTGAAGGGATATGCAGGAGGAAGTCCAGCTTTTCACAGAGGCTAGATCTACCCCATATCATGTCCCCTTTTTTTAGAACCACGACTTAGATTTATTGATTCCCAGGTCAGGACTTCAATTCACAAAACTCAACTTTTATTTGCTCATAACAAATATTGTCATGAAACTGTCAGTAAGCCTTGCAACTTCTACAACAAGCAGTAAACATCATAACATACACCAAACCACAAACCTCATAGCATATGCCGACAAGCGGCAGATCTTATAACATGCCCCAACAAGCAGCAGACATGCCAAGCCTTGCCTTATACACAGGGATAAAGGGATAGAGAATGAGAGAAAAAAAAAAAAAAAAAAAAAAAAAAAAAAAAAAAAGAAGGAGAGAAAAAGAGAGTGAGAGAGGCAAAGAGGGAGAGAAGACAAAAAGGAAAGATTTCAACAGTCATGGTTCCAACATTGGTCCTGCTAGCCTAGGGGTGCACTTCTGGAGGGGCACCACACTCTGGGACTTTGACTTGTCTCTTTTTTATAGTTCCTTGCTCCTCCTTCAGGCAGGCACTTGGACCCACTAGATTAATTAGGCATCATGCACAATCTATGCTTCTTGAATGCTTCTTGCTTTGGTGCACTTCTAGTTTGTACCTTCAGAGTTTTCTGGAAATTGGTTGGTGGGCTTGGGAGTCATTGGGGAGTTAATTCCACCTTGCTGAGGTACAACCATTGTCTGACCTTCTCGGTGCATGTGTCACGAAAATGGCATCTCTATTGGCTCTTTACAGAGTTGCTCATGATAGGGAAGGAGGTTCAGTCTCAGAAAAGTGTGGTCCCACCTCCACAGGATCCCCGCCTGTCACCACATCTTTCTGATGCTGCCTGCACAACCCTGATGTGTCTACAGACCTTTAAAGACTGATAAAGGACCTTTACCAAAGTTTTTTATTAGATGTTTGAGACATTGGATCATCACACCCCACATGCTGCAAAGGAAGAAGCAGAAGGCCTAAGCTCTGCACCCAGAAACCAGAATCCCGTTTGCCTTTGTACAAGTCACTTGCACCCTCAGCACAACTGTACCATGAGCCTGTGCCTTAACCAAATACAACTTGCAGCATTCAGGGGTTTTTTTTTGTATTTGTGGTTGTTTTTTGTTTTTTTTTTTAAAGCCTGCGATTTAACATTCTCTACAGCTGACAGTTGTAGGTTGTTTGTTTTCCACTTGCTGTTCTGCTGTGGATACTTCTGTGTACTGAAACTAACTTTGCATTTTTCTTTAATTTTTTTTTGTGAAGGTCCTTGCCATCCTGGCAGTAGACAGTTATTTGTGTGATGGGTGGTCTTAAGATACATGTAGCAAGTAAAGCTGCTGGTCTGGTCCACTTACTGAGTGATACAGTGCTACACAACAGGCAGCTTCAGACAGAAAGCTTCAGTGATGCTCCAGTGCTGAAGCAATTTCCCAGTCATGCATCCAAGTTGTGGATTTTTCATGAGTTATGATTGGCACATGGTTATATACTGCTGCCTTAGTCACCTTTGATGTCTGGCTGTGTCTATTTCTTGAGGCACCTTACAAAACAAGGAGACAAGTAGGCAGAGTGAAAAGCTTAAACTTGTGGGGTGTTATTTGTGGAAGAGAGTATCAGTTTATTCTGTGTCCAGAAAATATTAGTTAGAAAGGAAAAACCAGTACTCATCAAATGCATTAAGAATATGTCTTTCTGAGGTCCATGAAGAAGTTTCTTTTAGAGAAAAATAGCTATGGGAATCATACATTGCACAACTTGAATGCCTTACCTGCTCTTCTTCCAACTCAAGATGAAGGACATTTTCTGTGTAGTTACAGTCTCGTAGATATTGTCCAACACAGCTGATTATACTACGAACTTGGAAATTCTGGAGACTCCTCTGCCTGCATGCTAAGCACTTCCTCCTATCCCATGTACAATAACATGTTATCAAGATTAAGCATGTAATAACTAAACCTTCACAAAACATATGATATAAGCACCCGTTATCTCCTTTATATAAGGAAGCTGAAGTAGATTAATCATTTTAAAGGCATAAAGAAATATTAAATTTGAAAGCAATTTAAAAAGAGCTCAGCATGCCAAACCATGTCACGTATTCTTGATATTTTAGATTTATAGATATTTAATGCAAATTAATGGGAGGTCCTTAAGAGGTTTTAGGGAACTACAGCTCCTTCCTCCTTTGCAAGTAACATTTCCTTAAGAATAAACCATATTTTCAATGTCACCAATAGTTCTTATGAAATATTTATTTTGAAATATTTTGCAGTCAGATCCCAGCATCATCTATTTGATTTCATCCCATGGATTTTCTATACCACAGTTTAGCTACCTCTATTTCAAACTGCTCTAACTGTCACAGCATTTCTGAACTTTCAATCTGAGAAAGTGATTTGTCATTCTGAAGATTGGTCTGCCTACAAGCATTTCATGTACCTAATCTTGATTCAGAATTACTTATTTAGGCCTGCTACATTAGCTGCAACTTGACAAGGGGTTGTGGTGGAAGCTGGGCTTTTGGCATGGTCTCGTTTCTTTTGGTGTGGTATAGTAATGGTGTGAAAAAATGAAGGATGGAAGAAATATGGGTAATACATCTGATTTTGGAATGGGATGAATAAAGTGGATTTACTTGTGTTACTACTAATATTATTTTGCAGGTTTGGAACAACTTTTTGATTTTTAAAACAAATGTTTACATTGTCTTTTATGTAAAGCTCCTTGAAAAATCAGTGAATCTGTGAAAATGAGGACTGATATTTTACTTTTATCAAATGTTCATTTAAAGTTACAGGAATTCCACTCCCTCACCCCTCAATAATGTAGTGTATTTTCAGAAGATAATGAAGACCATGGGAAAGCATACTCATTTAGTGCAAGCAACGGATTTATGCATTGATAGGGGATAGATGCCTCTGGATAAGTAAACTACAAAATGAAAACCTCATCAGAGGTTGATGAAATGTCAAAAGATTTGCAGGCAGGAAATAAAACTGCCCAGAAAGACATACTACTGCACTCGAACAGGTTCTAGGAGACTTTTGAGATAATAGCAGCAGCAAAGATCAAAGTAACATGTACTTTAGGCTAGGAATTAATATTCTAGCATTTGCATATATTATGTTGATTGATGAACTTCAGTCTGATGTCTCTGAATTCAGCATGAATGCATAAGGTGAGGGGGAGTACTTTCAGAGACACCAGAGGATTGCATGCTGCATATAATTCTTTGGACCCCAAAGTATAACTTTAGAGTTGTCTTTCAAAAGAGCATTATAGAAATATGCAAGATGAAATTTAAGATTTTTGCCAAACAGGAATAGCATTCCGAGACTTTGAGAAGTGATATTCATCCAGTTTGCTGGTTATTCAGTTCTCTGTACCTGACTGCCATAACCTCTGCACCTTGGACACACTTGCAGTTTTTGTGAAGGCATCCCTCAACTGTGCAAGGCTGGACAGAAGTCCCTTTTGTCAAAGAGTTGTCAATGAAATCACTTTGCTTTTCTAACTACTCCTGGAGCATTTTATGATGAATATGGTACAAAACAATAAATTATACTGAAAGAATGCTGGGATTAAATGTCATAACTTGTAAAGGAAAATTAAAAGCATACAGATTTGTGTTCTCCAGCTTTTGCAACTGAAACAAAGGAAGAAAACATAAAATAAGTGTTTTACACATTCACAGTGTAAAACTGTGTTTTTCCAGCTCAGAGAGTATGCGTTTCTCCTGCAGCATGAGAGCTGTGGCAGCATCACCTCAGGCAGTGACTAACGCATTGACTTCTACAGGTGACAAACAAGTGAGGGGGAAGAAAAGAGTAGTACAAAAATGTTTTTTTGAAATACAGGCACTCCATGGGTCTCTTTATCCTGGCTGAGCAACTAAGTGGGCTGGCTCATCACACAGATATTCAGATGAATGAGGGAAACAACGGAGAGAGTGATAAAGAGACCAAAGAGCCATCCACTAAGTCACATAAGCAAGATTGTTGCATTCAAGGCGAGGAATTAATTTAGTAAGAGATTAATCCCCTTGCATTCTAGCCGGTCCACAAAGATTAGAGGGGCTAGGGGCAGCTGGATTTATTACTTAATAGGTATGCCAGTTATTGCCAGAGGGCTGTCCTCAACAACCCACTCCAATATTCAATGTTCAAGATACCCCTGGGCTAAATTAAGGTGATGTAACACCAAATGATTGATTGAAAAATGTTGTTAACAGCAGAAGCTATAGTTTAACAGAAGAAAATTAAAGCTTATTAAAACCCAGTGAAGCTGTGTAAGCAGTTTTCAACAGTAGATAGTAAAAGCTGTTATTTTAAAAAAGGACTGGGTGAGGATTTTAAGTCCTGCCGGGACCGGAGACCACGTTGCCATTGTCCCTCCCCCACCCTTGGACACAAGTAGGGAACAAACCCCGGGTTAAAATAAGAAGAAAATTAATACAACAGTGTGATAAACAATCTGAACAGCAACAGTAGCAATGATAAAAACAATAAACAGCAATAACTGTGAACAAGACAAAAGATATACAGAGTAATATCACAAATGGTTGCGGAACAGCCCCCCGTCACCAAGACTGCCAAGGAAAAAGTAAAAAAAAAAATATTCCCGCGCCGGACCTGACATCAGTATAGTATGAATAACCCTGCTGGAGATCCCTTCCCCCTCTCTTTCTGCTAGGAAAACTTAACCCTATCCTAGCTGAATCAGGACATAATCCACCCCTTTATTCTATACCATCTGCGTCATGTCCAGCTGCCATTTAGCAGTTAACAATAACAAAACAACAATTTAAAAAGGCACAGCATCGTTCACCGCATGTTCTCGCCCAGAATCAAGTCCCCCTGTGGTACACATTGGACCTCTCCATTGTCCTGCACCACCCACCAGGTGCACCCAGGTCCCTGGGCAAAAGCAATCCGGTGGATGCGTTTGCCTTTACCTTCTCCTTCGCCTGGTGCAGGACTAAACCAGACTATTTTTCCCAATATATTCCTCATGCGCACCACAGGGACTTTATTTACATCTACAGCACGTCGAGGTCTCAACTGAGCCGGGCCGGCTCTTGTGTTGACTAGCCAGGTGGCCTTTGCTAGATGCGTGTCCCAGTCTTTGAAGGTGCCACCTCCCAGTGCTTTCAATGTGGTTTTTAACAGTCCATTGTAGCGATCGATCTTCCCAGAGGCTGGTGCGTGGTAGGGGATATGGCAGACCCACTCGATGCCGTGTTCTTCTGCCCAGGCATTTATGAGGTTGTTTCAGAAGTGGGTCCCGTTGTCTGACTCAATTCTCTCCGGGGTGCCGTGTCACCACAGGACTTGGGTCTCAAGGCCCAGGATGGTGTTCCGGGCGGTGGCGTGGGGCGCTGGGTAAGCTTCCAGCCACCCAGTGGTTACTTCCACCATTGTGAGCATGTGGAGCTTCCTGTGGTGGGTCTGTGGCAGTGTGATGTCGTCGATCTGCCAGGCCTCTCCATATCTATATTTCAGCCATCGCTCTCCATTTTGCTGGGGCTTCACCCTCTTGGCATGTTTGATTGCAGCACACGTCTCACATCCATGGATGATCTCTGCAATGGTGTCAATGGTGAGGTCCACCACTCGATCTCGAGCCCACCTGTATGTTGCATCCCTACCTTGGTGGCCCGAGGTCTCATGGGCCCACCGGGCTATGAACAGTTCACCTTTGCGCTGCCAGTCCAAGTCCACCTGAGCCACTCTGATCTTAGCAGCTTGGTCTGCCTGCTGGTTGTGTCGATGCTCATCAGTGGCCCGACTCTTGGGTACATGGGCATCCACATGGCGCATCTTCACAATGAGGTTTTCCACATGGGCTGCAATGTCCTGCCATACTTCAGCAGCCCAGACGGTTTTACCCTTACGTTGCCAGTTGTTCTGCTTCCATTGCTGCAGCCATTTCCACAGGGTATTCGCCACTGCCCACAAGTCGGTGTAGAGGTAGAGCCTCGGCCACTTTTCCCACTCAGCAATATCCAAAGCAAGCTGGACGGCTTTCATCTCTGCAAACTGGCTCGATTTACCCTGTCCCTCAGCAGCTTCAGTGACCTGTCGTGTGGGACTCCACACAGCAGCCTTCCATCGTCGATGTTTTCCTACAATGCGACAAGACCATCAGTGAACAGGGCATATCGCTTCTCCTCATCCGGCAGCGCGTTATATGGTGGGTCCTCCTTAGCACGTGTCACCTCCTGTTCTGGTGACATCCCAGAATCTTTGCTCTCTGGCCAGTTCGTGATCACCTCTAGTATCCCTGGGCAGATGGGGTTCCCTATTCGAGCCCGTTGTTTTATCAATGCAACCCATTTACTCCACGTGGCATCGGTTGCATGATGCGTGGAGGAGGCTTTTCCTTTGAACATCCACCCCAGCACCGGCAGTCGGGGTGCCAGGAGGAGCTGTGTTTCAGTGCCGA
>NW_020799144.1:3517341-3530018 GCF_003259725.1 Athene cunicularia | reverse complement strand
GTGGGGCCATGGCTGTGATCTTGTTTATCACCTCCATTGGGATGTGGCGATGCCCATCTTGCAATTTTATCCCTAGGAATTGAATTTCCCTTGCAGGCCCCTTGACTTTCTTTTGCTTAAAGGCAAAGCTGGCCTTCAGGAGGATTTCAATTATCTTCTTCCCTTTCTCAAAGACTTCCTCGGCTGTGTCCCCCCATACAATGATGTCATCAATGTACTGCAGGTGTTCTGGAGCCCCACCTTTCTCCAGTGCAGTATGGACCAGTCCATGGCAAATGGTGGAGCTGTGGTTCCACCCCTGGGGCAACCGATTCCAGGTGTAATGGATGCCTCTCCAAGTGAATGGGAACTGTGGCCTGCACTCTGGCACTATCGGAATGGAGAAGAATGCATTAGCAATGTCAATCGTGGCGTACCACTTGGCTGCCTTCGACTCCAGTTCATACTGGAGCTCCAGCATGTCCGGCACTGCAGCACTCATTGCTGGCGTAACTTCATTCAGGCCACAGTAGTCCACAGTCGGCCTCCATTCACCATTAGGCTTTCTCACTGGCCATATAGGTCTGTTGAAGGGTGAGTGAGTTTTGCTGATCACCTTCTGGCTTTCTTGTTGTTGGATCAGCAGATGGATGGGGACCAGGGAATCTCGGTTGGTGCGGTACTGCTGCCGGTGCACCGTCCTGGTAGCAATCGGCACTCTCTGCTCCTCAACCTGAAGCCGCCCCACCACTGAGGGATCCTCTGAGAGGCCGGGTAAGGTGGACAACTGTTCAACCTCCTCCAGGGCAGCTACACCAAAAGCCCAACGGTCCCCTTTTGGGTCTTTGAAGTGCCCTCTCCTGAGATAGTCTGTGCCCAGGATGCACGGGGCATCTGGGCCAGTCACAGTGGGGTGCTTATGCCAGTCCTTCCCAGTCAGGCTCACTTCAGCTTCCAGTAGGGTCAGCTGTTGGGATCCCCCTGTCACTCCGGAGATGCAGATGGATTCAACCCCACTGGAGCTCGATGGCATCAGGGTGCACTGTGCGCCAGTGTCCACCAAAGCCTTATACTCTTGTGGGTCTGACGTGCCAGGCCATCGGATCCACACTGTCCAGTAAATCTGATTGTCCCTTTCCTCCACCTGGCTGGAGGCAGGGCCCCTCTAATCCTGCTCAGCATCACTCACTTCTTGCAAGAATGATTTACTAATCCCCTCAAGAGGGTCAGTCATAACGTTCACCATTCTATTCTCCGGGGGGATTTCTGACTGGACACTGGAGCTGCGCTCCTCTTGGAGGACTCCCCTTTTGTGATGGTCTTCCCATTCAGCTGCTCTACTCGTGCAGCCAGGGCAGCAGTGGGCTGTCCATCCCACCTCCACATGTTTTCTCCATGGTCACGGAGGAAAAACTACAGGGTGCCTCGTGGTGTGTACCTTCTGCTGCCTTTCTCTTGGTTGGGGAAACGTTTACTTCTAATGGCTGAGATATCGGCCTGTGTAGGTGGAACGTAGGACATGTCCTCTTCCATTTTCTGGACCCTCTGAGACAGTTCCTCCACAGCTGAGACCAGGGAATGCTGAGATGAAGGGAGATTTCCCTCATATTGCCAGAGCTTGCCAACCACTCCATCCACTGTTAGAGTGTGGGTGTCTGTCCACCAGGACATTATTGCCAATGCTTTCGAGTGTGCTTCTGGTGCGCTCTTCAGGGACTTTCGCCACATCAGGTGTGTGCAAGGGGCCTGATCTGGGTCCATGGGTGACTGCTCATCATTCAGATCACCATAGATCATCTCAAACACAGCCAGTTCCCTGAGGTTCTGGATGCCTTTCTCAGTGCTGGTCCATTTGCCCAGCTGACATAGGATATCATCCTTGTAGGGGTGCCTCTCCCTTACACTGAGCAAGAGTCGCTTCCAAAGTCTGAGAGTTTGAGTCTGTTTCCCTATTTCCCTATCAATGCCAGCATCCTTGGCCAAAGATCCCAGCTGCCTGGCCTCTCTCCCCTCCATCTCAAAAGCACTGGCTCCATTGTTCCAGCATCGGAGCAGCCAGGTGCCAACCTGCTCGCCTCCCAGGCGGCCGAAATCTCTCCACATATCTCACAGCTCAGTCGGGGATAGAGATGGGACGATCACCTCTGGTCCTTCTTCCTGTTCCCGTGATGGGCCTGACTCATCCCCATCCCACACTTTGCAAACTGCAATCAAGAATAAAAACAAAAGTTTCTATAAGTATGTCATTAGCAAAAGAATGTCCAGGGAGAGTCTCCATCGCATGCTAGATGCAGGAGGAAATTTAATAACAAATGATGAGGAGAAGGCTGAAGTGCTTAATGCCTTCTTTGCCTCAGTCTTCAATAGCAAGGTTCGTTGTACTGATGAAATCCAGCCTCCACAGCCAGAATACAGAGACTGGGAGAACGATTCCCCTGCAATCCAGGAGATAATCAGTGATCTGCTGCATCACATGGACATACACAAGTCTACGGGACCAGACGGGATACACCAGAGGGTGCTGAAGGAGCTGGCTGGGGTGCTCGCCAGGGCACTTACTGTCATTTACGAGCAGTCCTGGCTGACCGGGGAGGTTCTAACTGATTGGAAATTAGCCAGTGTGACACCCATCTATAAGAAAGATCGGATGGATGATCCGGGAAATTACAGGCCTGTCAGCTTGACTTTGGTGCCTGGGAAGCTGATGGAGCATCTCATCCTAAACAGCATCATGCAACACATGAGGGACAACCAGATGCTCAGGCCCAGTCAGCATGGGTTTGTGAAAGGCAGGTCCTGCTTGATGAACCTGATCTCCTTCTATGACAGGGCTACCTGCTTGTTGGATGAGGGAAAGGCTGTGGATGTAATTTACCTTGACTTTATCAAGGCCTTTGACACCATTTCCCACAGCATTCTCCTGGCGAAAATGACTCCTCGAGGTTTGGACAATCACACACTTCACTGGGTAAAAAACTGTCTGTGTTGATAACAACAATATACAGCAATAACAGTAAACAAGACAAAAGATATATAGAGAAATACCGCAATGGTTATAGACAGCCACGTGCTCCCTGCGACCAAAGCCGTAAAGTAAAAATTTCCTACACTCCCGTGCCAGACCTGACATTATCATGGTATGAATAACCCAGCTGGAGATCCCTTCCCCCTCTCTGCTGGGGAAACTGAACCCTATCCTAGCTGAACCAGGACAGACTGAATGGCCCATAATATATAAGAAACATAATGTGTTATTCCTTGGAAAGAAGCAAAGTAAAAAAGGTAATTGTTTATGGTAATTAATGATACAGTTTACAAGAAATATTTTAATTTTTTAAAAAATATATTTTCTATTATATGTCATTTTGTATTATTTGTTTATATCTATTCTGAAAATAACAGTTGACTGCAAGCTTAGGACACAGCTTTTATAGAGAGACCAGGTGTAAAATGCTATATACCTACTTTAAACTTCCTCCAAACAGTAAATAGGTCTACTTCTATGGTTGTGATCAGGGAAACTGTAGTCCCAAATTCTTTGCCAGGCTCAGACTCTTTCTTCAGGTAAGATCAGATGGTAATCCCTGGGACCAGAAGACTTAGAGGAAAAAAATCAGTTATGGAGTTATATTTTTCCCTAACAAAGCAAAAGGGAATTCTACCTCCTGGAGAGAAAAATGAGTTCTGAAAGATACCAGATGTAATTGCACAGAAATGGATGAGAAAACAGGATTTTCTCATGCTGATTTTCATCTGCTCTGTGATGCATTTTACAGATGTTTCCTAGTGTTTGCGTCTTCAGGGAAGTCCCATGTTGGAGAATTGTGCCCTGTCAGTGGAAATGGTCACCACCGTCATCTCTGCTCCTAACATAGACAGTGTTTTCATTACCTTTCTAAATACACATTCACATGTCAAATCCTGCAAAATGAATAATTTATTCTACGAAGCAAGGTTGGCAGAAAAGAGGCTGCATGCTTGTCCCCTGGCATCATAGTAAAAACCCTGAGATTTCATTTATAGTCTGCCCTGACTGCCTCTCAAGGCTGGCCCAAAACAGTCACGGGGGATGCTTTCCTGACAGGCACTTGGTCAGGAAAGGACTTTTTTCCCCTGTCCAAAAGCCCATGTGCTGTCAGTTTTGTCAGCTACTGGAATAGTATTAAATTTTTGTGGTTTGCAAAAAAGGAATGCTGATATATACCTTAACATACACAAAATTCAAGTGAGAATAAACATTTCACAAGTGAAGAAATTATCTGTCAGCTCTCTTTGTTAGTAGAGTTACATTCTCAAACAAGAGAAGTACAGGATTAGAAGATTGAACAGGTAGAATTTTCTTTGTAAATGCTATTTTTTTACTAATGAAAAAGTGACTTTCAACTGCATCTAAATTCCTTTGGACTCAGAAAATGGAGACATTGCTTGGCAGCTTTGTACTGTACTGAGTACTCTGTACTGAACAAAGCTCTTCAGTACACAGTTTTCATAAGACTGCTGAGACTACTGAATATGGCAATCCTAATGTATAATTTTTTACATACAGAACAAGCCACTTTTCAATATTTCATATTCCTGTTAGAAACCACTAATTAACCACACTTGCTATTGTCCTACAAATTAGAGGGGAAATCATAAAAAGCTTCATGCAAAACATAATTTAGGATGAACCTAGCTTCATTTAAAAAGAAACTCCAGAACAAAGTTGTCACATGGGAAAACTCAACGTTCTTTTTTAAAAATTTGATGCTTTATGCCAAATAAATAGAGGTTTTTGAAAACCTGTTACCTCATTATCTTGGAAAATAAATTCTATTACATGAAATGTTGCCACTATACCTTCCAGAATATATCTATGAAAAACCTGGTGACTAAATTGTGACTATTATTGCTTGCAATTCATGTGAGGCTGTTGTGGTTTGAACTCAGCCTATAGCAAATCGCCACACTGCCAGATGTTTACTGCCCTCCATAATAAAGATTTACTAGTGAAAACAACAGTAATGTTAGTAGTCCAAAACAGGTAAAATGCAGTAGTGGCTCACTGAATGGTGACTGGTACAGAGCCCATCCCCAGCAGTGATCTCAAGCGCACCAGAGAAACCTCTCCAGCTGCTCCAGAAATCCAAACCAAACCAATCTCCGAGAGAGGGCACATGCCCACCTGTCCCGATCCGATATCGGGAAGGGTTCTTAAATGATCCCAAGAGCGACATTAAGATACAAACAAGGTCAGATGCTGCATAATCTTATAAAATTTATTTTCTATAACAATTGATAAAAGTGATAGGACAGAGAGGAAAAGAAAGGAAAAAGTCAGAATCCATAAGCAAGAACACGGTAGAGGCACAACTAATTACCACCACCATGACCAGGGATCCAGTGATGTTCTGTTGGCTCGATGATGCTCCACATTCCTGACTCCAAGTTAGTCTCCAACGAACATCATCCTCCAACGATCTTCCCCCAACAAACTTCCACAGAGGAGTACGCAGTCTGTCCTTTTATAGACCCCGTCCCCACGATTTGTCTGCCCATTTCAACAGGGCTCGTTGTCATATGTACCACCCCGTGGCCCTCCATGTGCGCATCCCCAGGTGTCCATGGTGGTCGTGCTGGCAAGGGGCCGATCTGTGGTGCCTTCAGCCTCTGCTGTCTTCCTCGATGTGGTTTCCCCTCCACCTGCGTCTTGTGCAGGTGCAGCTTGATGGGTGCTGCTAAGGCTGCTGTTGTTTTCGCCTAGGGCAGATGTAGCGGTTTCGACGGGGTCTATTCGCCTCCTTCAAGATGTACTCCTCCACAACAACAGGATGATGAGGCCATGGTGGTCATGAAGCAGCAATGTTGAGAGAGACAAAAAGTCCCTTACGCCACCTATATGCTGAGTTTTGACCTCACAGGCCGTGGAATGCTCCAATGATCGATCAAGACCCAGCCCTTTAGCTGTGCTCCTTCTTAGCCCACAGAAAGTTAACTCTATCCTAGCCAAAAATCAGGACAGAGGCTTCATCAAAATATACAGTAAGCATTAGCTGTTGTTTTTTTTGTTGTGGGTTTTTTTTTTTTTTTTTTTTTTTTTTTATTAATTCAAAGACTGGACCAAATCACTGAGTCAGGAATGTAAATAGCAAACAATTTTTCCCAAAATTTCAGTTAAATGTGTTTAAGAGCTTAAGTTAAAGACCTGAATTTCAGCCTAGCATTTGGATTCACTGGGAAAATTTCCACTCGGGTGACTGCATACCTTTCTACTGCTGCAAGATGAAACGCATGCTTATGTCACTATACAAACTATAAAACAGCTGTGCTCAACCAGCCTTCAGTATAGCTGTACTAGGAATCTTGAAACATTTGAACCTAGTTGAAGATAGGAATAGGCCAGCTTTTGATTCTTAAAAGCCTTAGTTTGGGACATACTTAGTCAAGATACAACTTATTTTCCCTCCCTAACAGAAGACCTGTTAAAGCTGCCTTACCCGTTACGAACAAGAAGGTCATGTCTGACTAGGAGGACTATCATTTTCTGAGGCTGACCTCTCGCTTCCTTGATCTTAGGCTGAACATACTGCAAAAGTAATTCCTTCCACACTGCAGAGTCAGGCAAAGTTAAGGGTATAATGTGGTTTCCCCAACCTGATGTATATGGTTACTGACCTATTATAAACTGAGGATACAATTTTACTAGCCTGAATTTATATGACAGTAGTTTACTAAGTATGTTTGTTTTATGGATGAACAATCTCGACCAATATATTTTTTGATTTTCAAAGTTCTTTCAGAAACTGAAGACAGAATGTTTAGGAAAATATTTTCTTTCTAGAAATAGCAAAATAATAGTCACTGATTTAATTCCTGGGGGCACACTCAGAGAATAGTGTTTTTACTCTGTTATTACTGTTTCTATTCAGAAAGAAGTCCCGTTCTGGAAACTTCAAATGAAAAAAGGATCCCGTGGAAACTGATGACATAAGACAATTAGCATTTCAAAGATTTCCAGTTTAAATAGACAATGAAAAATTATATTCATTTTCCCAATTTTATACATAGAAAATCAGTCAAATGTGGTGACCAAGGAAGTAATGGAAAGAAACTTCAATCAGATTCACAGTCCCAGATGTTGCTGTAAAACACCCATCTAGCCTTCTTTCTGTGTATGTGTTTTCCATTTTAAAATAAATTCTTTCATGTTTTACTTTGAGCTTCTTCTAGATCCTGAAACTCTAATAAATGAAAAGTATTCCACATTTACTTTAACTGTAGGTGATGGAGAATAGGTCAGGTACTCCTCATTATATACTTGAATGGGTTGTGAGATTCAGGATTCGTTTTAAACTGCACAGTGTCACCTCTTTGCATACTCTAGCTGAGATTATTTAATCCAGATGATACAAATTCTCCATGTCATTGTCAGTTTACTTTGCACTTCAGCTTTCGGTTTGTTACTCATTCTAAAAAGTTTTCCCCACTTTTTCTTCATCTTCCATATTACAGTTTGAGAAAAGTGCTGGCTTTACTAGCAATGTAAATTGAACATCCCAGGAAATGGATTAGAGTAGCTGCATAAGTTATTCTTTGGTTTCATTTTTATTATTATTTTGTGGGGTTTTTTAAAGTTCATTTTTTTTCTAGAGGGAAAAATTAAGTCCAGAATAGCTGCTATCCACATAAATAATTTAGCCAAAGGTAAGATATGAACACTTAAAAGCAACTTTTGTAAATAGCGGTCAACTTCAATAATTCTTAGCTGTCAAATAGCCTGAACAGAATAAATTTTGTTGTTCCTGAAAAAAAACATCTTAGTTCATTTGGTTCCATTGAAAGAAAAAAAAAGAAAATCAGATGTTAATCTTTTTGCTGCACCCTAACCAGGAATTGAAAAGGACAGAGATTAAATGTATTTGTTTTCTAGAGTTAATATTTGGTACTGCTTAGACTTTAATTATACATTTTAGGATTTAGTCACCCATAAAATGAATGATGTTTTAAAAGACAAAGGTACTGTGATACCAAAGATAATTGCCATGGCTTATTTACTGGCAGAATAAGGTAGGTTTGCCATCTAAGGCAGCCTTCAGCCACACATGAAACTACCAAGTATGCCATGCACATTTTCCAAACAAGCAGCTTATCTCACGTTTTCATCATCAATTATAACTTCTTATTTGATTTTCTTTACAGAAAAGAAAATAGTATGAAGTTACTTATAGCATATAGCAGAAATTCTGTTATCTGTGTTACTCTAATAAAATGTAAGTGCTCACGTGTGGGTTCATGGATACTTTAAATTTGATACTAGATTTAGGTGGTGCAATTCTTACCCCTCCCCACCCCTCCTTGTTGGGCTTGTTGGTGCTAAGTGTGTTTCCACACACATCCCTTCAGCTATACACCAATCTGTGGAGATAAGGACTGATGACGTTCAGCCTGGCTCCTGCCCCTCTGATTACTCGGAAATGGTTATAATGGCCCACCATCTCCTAAGGGCCTGGCACACCTGTGCCTGGGATGGGGTCAAATGCAAACATTAACAGAGTTGCACAGAACCCATGTTCTTGTGCAGCTGCTGGAAGGCGCCAGAATACTTCATTGTTTGAGCTGGGTGTGAGCAAAAGGTATCTGACAAAAGTAAATTATCTTGGACCCTATAAATTGTGACCACAATTTGAGTGCTCCTGGATTGCAGCAGGCTGTGACCAGCATCTCCCCTGAGCTGGGATGCCTCTCAGGTACCAAAACCCTTAAGGTGTCGTCTGATGCCAGAGCTGACGGAAGGCCAGGGCGAAGTCAACCCAATCGAGTCTCAATTATCATGAAGAATGCCAAGGCATTGGGAGCATTTACTCTAAACTCGAGAGGAGGGAAATTTTATTTTGATCTGGCTTCTCTTTCACCTGCTCTTTCTCTGCTTACTGGTGTGTGGGTACATACTTCATTCTACTGGATCCATATACTTTTATCGCTGTGTGTGTTTGTATGTTTTGTGTTTGTGTATGTGCATGTACATATGTATAAATTAAGATACCATAAAGTAAGTCAGCGTGAAACTTGTCATCCTAGAATCTGTATATAGGTCGGTATTTTTATAACATCTTCGAAATTATTTTGTAAATTATCAATTGCTGTTATTTATTAATAACTCTAAAATTCCTGTTAAATCATTATGTTTGTACTTTCATCCATGGCATAAATAAATGGAGACAATGGAATAGTCTAGCTGATTTATTTTAAAAAGAGGAAGGTTTTGTTTCCTCCAAGGATAAATGTAAAGTATTTTCCTTAAGCAAGCCTGTTAGTTTCAGTAAATCACTGACAAAAAATAAAAAGATGTTACAAGTCAGCAGAGAGGTGGAGAGAGTGACAGTAGGACTCAGAGAATGCTCGTGTAAACAGAACTTAAGAGAAATTTATAAGATCTGTTATAGCTGTAGATTGTGACTGATTTGCTATCTCTGTTATTAGTCCAGTGGGAAAAATTTAACAGAGAAGATAGTTTCTGATTGAAAGGAGTGGACATTCTACTTAATTATGATAGAAACAGTAAATATAAGAATAAAATTCAGTTAAGATTACCAGGCTATTTGGGACAAACAAGTTCTTTTGCTTATAGTGATGGATTACTTATTTCTTAGTCTGAGCAGTGTTTTGTGTTGAATGGGTTTGAATTGATCATTTCAAGTTTTAATGTCTGTTGACTTTAATATGCTGCAGAACTGTAATCCAAGAGAAAGGACAAAACCAAAACCCAACTACCAGTGTTATTATGAAATGGGAGTTCCAGCTGCAAGTCCAAGAAGAGTGCCCACAGACAGGTGGTCACAGGTAGTTATTTGTGTTTCTGAATTGAAAGATTGTCATGTGCAAGAATTTAGCAACCATCAAAGACATTTAGAAGGAAAGAGGAAGGAGGATAACTATTCCATTCTTTTGAGAAGGACACAACAGTGCATGGGCTCTCCATCAAAATTACAAGTTACATACCATTCTAGTTACAGAAGGAAAAATAAGTGGTGGGGAGAACACTGCATGATCAACCCATACAAACCCAGAAAAACATAATTGAGCTAGTGATGATTTCTGTTTTTTTTCCCACTTGTTTCTATCCTCTTTACTTAGAGGCAGGATTGGAAGAGTGGCTTTAAACTCCCATGCCTTCTCAAGTCCTCCATGCAGGACTTGCAGTCTAGGCAGGAATCTGGCTTCATTCCCTCTTTTCCTTCCTTTCCAGAACTCATAGTTCCAGAAAACAGTTTTCAGCCTACTCCTACTCACTGAGCTCAAATATAACATAGTTTTCAGTCTTCTCCTACTCACTGACCACCAAGAAACTTGACAAAAGCAATAAAGAGAAGGCAGCTACTAGATAAAAGCAGAAGATGGAAATAATACTTTGTTGCACAGATAATTCTGCTTTTATTTTTACTGACAAACTGGTGGGAAGGAATAGCAAAGGTAAGATACACAGCTGCAACAAAGCCAGCTGCAATGTGTTGCCATTACTTACCCATTTATTCTCCTGTCCAGAGAACTTATCTGAAAAGACTTTCATAAGATTGAATCTTTTAGGAAGACTATGACAGAATATTATTAGGTTCTCTATAATTCTGGTAGAGAATGTGATCATTTCTTATTTACTTGCTGAAGAAGTAATAGCAGCATAAGAGAAAGATCAAACTTACCGACCAGTAAATTGATCAAAATCTGAAATTTCCATTTCATGGGCAACTCTGACATTTCATCAGACAGAAAACTTGATTTATACATTTTGTCTCTGTTAAATAAAAATCTGAAATATTTATAACATGATGGTTATTTAGTCAACAGTAGAACTTTTTCTGTGCCAGAAAAAAATATTTTATATCCTTGATTTTCATAGACTAAGTATCCATTTCCCCCCTGCCCCAGTGTGTGGTTCTTCTATGTATTTCTGGATCAACAGCATTGCTTAAGATATTTTTTTTTTTTTTTTTTTTTAAATTTTTAATGAATTGCAGAATTTATAAGAGCTCTGGGGACCAGTAAACTCTAATGGTGAGTAAGAGTTGGCATCAGTTTGTAATATGCCACTTATATTATGTGGCATTTCTCCACTGGAATCTATAAGCTACCCTTTAGTCTCCCCTCCCACTTTCTCATAAAAAAATATATCTAACAGACTAGGTATTTTGTTCATCTCTTATTGCTCAAACTGTTAGCTCATACAGCTAAGGGGCGTGGAGTATAAAATGCACAGATAAGACTAGGGAAAAGTAAACCCTCAAAACTATACTGGAGCAGTCCTTCAGTCTTCAAATAAACTTACACATTGTTAAGCTACAATTAAACAGAGCACATTATATATATATATATAAATATATATATATATATTATATATATATATATATATTTAATTTCAGGTTGGTATGCAGACTTCTATAAGATCTTCTCCTGTCTGGGAGTGTGGGGGCAGTTGCATGTGGATTTAGCTGGTTGTCGTTTTGCAGAGATAGCAGACCTGATGGTGGTTGGGTGACAGTGAAATGACAGTGAAGTAATCTTCTTATTTCTTTTTCTTTTAAATGTATAAGCAGTACGTTTTCTATTGACTTGACTAAAGACAGAAATGATTAAATTTTATCTTTTAAATCAGTACCTGTCCTCAACTAATACTGCTGTCAGTATGGATGACATCTGGCGGAGCTCAACTAATAGCTCAGTGATGACATCTGGCGGAGCTCCACATAGCTCAGTGAATATATTTGGCACAGGTTTTTTTTTTTTTTTTTTTTTCAACTTTTTTTTTTTTTTTTCTAGTATTTCCAACAAAAGCTTAAAGAGAATCTAACATTCTGAATTTTTACAGCACCACTAAAGTTAGTCTTAAAAATCCAGGCTCTGTTTTAGCCCTTTTAATTGCTAGCCAAGTATCTAAAGAGTCACTTGAAGCTCTGTACCAGTAAGAAAAACTACCCTCCCTTTTCCGTCAAGCACTATCCTGCCCAGTTAACACTGTTTGCACACTCTGTAAACAAGAACAGCTTAAAGCATAATTAAAGCAGAACACAGGCCCATCTTGAAAATCTTCTTCCCGCACTCCCCCCTCCCCCCCAACCCCCGGTAGTGTCAAATGTTTGAGTGTATAAAGCATTATTACATTCCTAACCACAAAATACTTTAAGAGTCACAATAAAAAAAAAGCATACGTTGAAAGTGACATAGCAATACCACTTTAATAAAATGGGGTACTTCGGAGAGATACAAGATGTGCTCTGCTAATTCTAACTCAATCTTTACTTCATTATAATTTTGTTTTATTGCCAGAAAAGTCACCAGTAGAGCAAAGAATGCTGCACTGGTTAGAACCACAGCAGCCAGAGTTGTTCTTTATAGCTCCTTTACTGCAATTAATTTACTTTTAACTTGATAGTAGGAGGACATAATACTCATAATCCAGAAATAAATTACTAATTTTGAGTAACAGTTTAAACCTGATTAGCACTGCATAATGAGGAATGGCTACTTCTAAAAAATAAAAACCTTACATACCAAAAACATGCTATATGTTGGGAAACCACTTTTTCATGCTCCAGCATGTTGTCTACATTTTTTACTTGTCAAAAAGTCTTTCTTTTATCAGTTGAAGAATCCACAGCACTTGAAATTTTAAGTATTTGAACTGAACAGGATTCAAATTCAAAGTGCCAAATTAAAAAAAAAAAAAC
>NW_020799144.1:3508367-3517291 GCF_003259725.1 Athene cunicularia | reverse complement strand
TTTTTTTTTTTTTTTTTTTTTTTTTTTTTTTTTTTTTCTTCTTTTTTCTTTTTAGTAATGTAAGCTCCTATCTGAGGAAGAGTAGAGATAAAGGCAGTGATGAAATGGTCAGGTCAAGGCTGTGATGTCTGAAATTGATGTCTTCTGTTGTATTATACTTATTGTAGTGCTGCAAATTAAAAGTGCCCACTGAAACACAGAGCAGTCTACACAACATTTTTAGTAGTGTCCATTTAGCTACAAAAAAGGGGTAAGTTAAAAATGTTAAATAAAAAGACCCAAAAGACTATTGCAAAGCACTGAAGGAAATTAAATATTACTTCTTCCTGATAACCTTTATTACTTCATGGACTGCTGAACTCCGAAGTTTAACATTCTTCTTCTAAGTTACTCTGTATGGAATAAATAATTTAGTCATATTCTATTATCAGACTTTTTCACATGTTTTCTTTATATCTCATTTTCATTGGAGCTGGCTGGGAAATTATTTTTTCTTAAGCATATTTTGGAGGGGAAAAAAGATAAGAAAGAATATTAGTTGAAAAAAAAAGATATTTTAATACCTGTGGTTACTTAGAAAGTAATGAGAAAGAGTTAAAAATACAAGTCCATTTAAAATCTGATCCTGACTGTACTTGAGGCCATTTAAGTGTTCTTAATTAAGTGATAAATAAAAAAAAATAATGAATTTTTGTAAAGCGGTTCAAGAAGAACATGTGAAGACAAGATGATTCATTATTCCCGTTATACAAATGAGCAAACTACGGGAAAGGATGTACATTATATTGTCCACAGTTACTCAGCAGGTCACAGAAGAAACCTAGACTTTCAGCACTCCTGATCTTTCCTCTATTTCTATTCTACACTGGCTTAATATTTTACTCGATGTCAGTGTGTCATTCCAACATTAGTGTTAAAAAAAAAAAAAAAAAAAAAAAAAAAAAATGCTTTTAAAATTATTTTTTAATTTATTTTTAGCTAATGACTAGAGACATATTCACTGCACTATTACACCAAGACAATATATTCAGAATGTGAACTTTGAAAACTAATTTGAAAATCCTCTAATTACTCTGATTATCAGAGTGGTTATAAATCCAGTGATCTTTCTCTTTCACTTTCCTCTGTAATAGCTGTAATTCTTAAAATGTGAACATCTTGACCTGTTTTCCAGGTCTTCAGTTTTATTATCAAAATAGTGTAATATTTTGTGAATCACTTAAAAATCTCACTTGGAAGAAATGCTAAAGGCTTTCACAGAGCAGGCTCCTCTTTTAGTTTCTTATGTTTTCCTGAAGTTATTTTTTCTGGTTTCAAGAGTACAATATTAGTAATCTGTAGTGACTTGTGACAGATAGGTGTACTTTAGTGATAAATTTCAAGACTGTTAAATTCCAAGGAAAGAAGAAACAATTATGTTGATTTAGGCCGACCTTGTGTAAAATATAAACCAAACCAAATAAGAGTAAGACGTGCAGTAAGACAACATTTCTTCTGTCTGTAATCCAGCAAGACCCATCCTTTATTTAAAGGTTCAAATTTGTGAAAATAGAAATTTGCTCTAGTGTTTAGTTTCAGGACTTAAATTAATGATCTATAGTGACCAATGTAAGTCTAAGAAAAATTTCATGACTCAGACTTTTAGGATAGAAGAATCAAAGATCCTCATCTAGGCTGACTTATAAAATGCACAACAAAGAACAGTGATTCTTGCATTAATAATAAGTTTCTTCTCCATTTTTTTATAATTTTGGTCTTCTACTTGTTATTTGGTTTTTAATCCATTTAAGATAATGTATTTAAATGATCTGGATATCTTTTATGGGTTATGTCAAGGTGTAAGACAAACTTTCCAGATTGTTTAAGGAAAAGAGGCTATGAGATGTGCTAAACTAAATCATGTAACCAGACAAAAGCTTCCCTCTTCACTAAATTATCAGCATTGCATGCTTTTACTTTTCATTAGACTGGCTGTATGCTACAAATATTAAGGTCATTTTTCTGTTTAAACTCATGTTCAACATTCATACTATTCTGACCTTTGGAATTTCCCAGAGTTCCAGGATTCTGCAAGTGAAATCTAGGGTCCTACACATTCTTAAGTAACATTTGCCCATTCAGTGGATATTGCTGAATATGACCTGTTCCATGAGAAATTCAGGAAATTTCTAAACTCTGGCATTTTTAATCTTACATGTTATTTATTTTCTCCCTTCTTAAGTGTTACAGATTTTCTTTACTGACATGCCTTGAAGTACAGCTAATGGCTCTCTTAATAATTTCACCAGAAAGAGGCTGAAGTTAGAACAATGTCAGTGTAGTCTAAATAAGCATTTCCCTACTGTACATTTGTAAAAGAAGATTTTTCTTGTTTTAAAACCCTTTCTCTCTTCACAGCAAACAGAGAAAAAAGACAGTTGTCAAACCAGGATCTGTTGTTATATTCTGATTTACTGATGATAACAACATTTTCTTTATTACAAATGATGAAACTTCATTCATGGCATAGGACATTGAATGCTCAATAGATCCTGAGGGTCTCCTCCCTCATTCCTTATTCTTCGTTCAGTGACATACCTGCTAAATGTTTTAGGGCTCCTAATTTGTTGACTAATTGTGATGGTCTGATGAAACCACAATTAATGTCTCAACTATTGGGTAAAGAACTTTGACAAAGGAAATGGTTTCTATGGAAACACTGGGATGGTGCAGGTAATGGCAGGGACGCACAACAAGAGAAGGGGGTCTTGTGGAGGTGGGATCACACTGTTTGGAGCCTGATCTTCCCTATCTTTAATGACTCAAAAAGCCAAGAAGTAATTTCCATGATGTATGTGCCAAAAGGAAAGGTCAAACAATAGTCACACCTGCATGGGAGAAGGAGTAACTCCACAATGACCCACAAGCCCACCAACTAATTTCCAGAAAAATATGAAGGTACAAAGTATGCGTGTACAAAAAGCAAAGAGAATTCTAGAAGCATAAACTCTTCATGATGCCCAATTGGCCTAATGAGTCCAAGTGTCTATCCAGAAGAGGGGTAAGGAGATATAAAAGGACACAGGTCAAAGCCCTGGGTGGCTGTGCCCCTCCAGAGTTGAACCACTGGGCTGGCTAGATCAACTATGGAACCAGGACTGGTGAAGTCTTCTTTTTTGTCTTTCTCCTCCTCTCTCCCCTTTTCTCTCTCATTCTTATTCTGTATGCCCACACATAAGGTAAGGCTTGCCAGGGAATGTTTAAGGCTTATGGGATCATATTATAACATCTGCACTAGTCAGTGTAATTTTCATGCCTGTTGCAGAGATGCAAAGATTACTGTCAAAGTTTCATGCCAATTACCTGTTGTGAGTAAAAATTGAGTTTTGTGAATTGAAGTATCACTGGTGTTATTTCACCTTAATCCTGACCTGGGAATCGGTGAATCTGAGTTGTTATCCTGAGATATTAGGATGTGACACTAATTCTTCTGAATTAGGGCAGACTTTGTGTTTTTTCGTCCAGTTGCTTGAATATGAATGCCTTTGTTCCAACAGCTTCACTGATCAATACATATGACCATTTTTAACAAGTTTGAGAATGTCTATTTACTACTTTCTCATCAGAAAAAGAGCTTCTTACCCTTTTTTGGTTTTGATGTTGGTTTTTTTTTTTTTTTTTTTTTTTTTTTTTTTTTTTTGTTGTGTTGTTTTTTTTTTTTTTCCTTTTAGAATCCCCAGTGAAATGAAGCTTTCCAAACTGCCAGGAATAATAATTATTAGAAATTTTCTTCTTTCTTTCCTAGTACTTTTAACACATTATAACACATTATGCCTTGACAGAAGTCCAAATATTGCTTAGGAACATTGGTTCTTGAGCAGGCAAAGAACGTTAACACTACTCTCTGAAAATAGCATACCATTTAATAAAACACACGTCACTACAATAAATGTTATTAAATGTTGATAGCACACAATCTTAAAAGTCCCACCTACACTGTACTTGAAAATTTTTAGGCTAACATGCTATATATTTAAATAATAAAATAGTGTTTGGAGTAGTTTTCCTTTAATTTCATCCCACTATCTTGAAATAAACAACATAATTTAATGAATCTTTTACATAGCTCAAAATTTCAGCTGTTTGGTCATGTTCAAGAGGCAATGAACTGCCATCTTCAAAAGATATTTTGGTGCCAGAGTGTGTCCAAAGAAGAGCAACAAAGTTGGTGCAGAGTCTGAAGCACAGTTTGTACGAGGAGAGGCTGAGGTAACTGGGGGGGTTTAGTCTGGAGGAGGCTGAGGGGAGACCTCATCGCCCTCTACAGCTCCCTGAAAGGAGGGTGTAGCAAGGTGGGTGTACATCTCTTTTCCCAAATAACAAGCAATAGAGTGAGAGGAAACTCCCTGAAGTTGTGCCAGGGGAGATTAGATTGCACATTAGGAAGGATTTCATCACTGAAAGGGTTGTCAGGCATTGGAACAGGTTGCCCAGGGAAGTGGTTGTGTCACCATCCCTGGCAATATTCATAAGATGAGTAACCATGATGCTTACGGACATGGTTTAGTGGTGTCATGTTAATTGGACTCTATGGTCTTAGGGGTCTTTTCCAACCTAAATGATTCTGTGATTCTGTGATTTTCTCTTGAGATCTTTACAGAGGATGGTGTCAGAAAAACAAACTAAGGCACTAAATTAAAAAGAAAAAAAGGTCATAACTTCAAAGATGGACTTCTCAGCTCCAAAAGCTATGCAAGATACTTGAGTCTTCATTAAAGATTTTATCCATATGCAAGATACTTGATTCTTCATTGAATTATGTCTTAGTGCTGTCATTCATACCTGTTCAGGCTATAAGGGGAAGAAATGCAGAATGAAAACAAATGTTTGCAGAATGAAAACAATTTTAAAGGTGTAAGATTATGGGAGGCAGAAAGCATTCCTGTAGGGGGAAAAAAAAAAAAAAAAAAAGACAAATAATTCAAGAAAGTAAAAGTTTGAAAATCAAACTACAACCTGAAAGTCTTGACAGTATTTTAATTTCTGTGTTGTCTTGACTGGCTAGATTCATTAACAAGGTTAGCGTCATGGATCTGTTCATACTGGCTGTAGGAATAAGAATATACAAAATGGAACAAGATAGGACTGACATGCTAGGTCAGAAGGAAATTCATGGAGAGGTACTGTTCTCTAGAGACTAAGAAAACATGCTATTGTCTTAGTTTATCTTTGTTCATTGTGCTTTCATGTTTCTAATCCTTGATGCTTTCTGAACACTGACTCCAGTGTACTTTTGCCATGGGGTGCAATTTGCAAAGAAAATGTAGGTAGGACTTGGCCACATTTTGAGCACAGTTTGCCCAGGAGTCTTTTTTGTATACAGACAGATGGAGATCACTCAGAAGCTAGAAAACAGCCAGATACCAGCAGAAGAGATAACATACCCAGTCCAAAGTTGAAGGTCATGCAGATTCAAGGTTTGATGTTTTACATTTAGATTCACACAATTTGTGAAGCTTTCAAACACATCCTATTGCTGATCTATGGTTCTTATCCCTTCTATTTCTTGCTAATGCTGATGAACACCTCCCTCAGAAAGCCTGAGGAACCCCTCCCTGCACACTGATTGCATTACAACAAAAGCTAGGCAAATGTTGGGAACCTATTCTTTCTGTCCAGCAAAGCGGTGTTAGTACCCATACTTCACTGTCTGCCAGATCTTCAGAAGACAGCATACAGTGATTTCTGTATGGCTAACCACCTACTTGGAAGAGAAGGAGGACATGAACTACATCCTTTGCTCCTCTAGTTCTTAATAACCTCAAATGCATAGAAGCAGGTAGGTAGTGTTTCTACAAACTTAAACATGGCATAAAAAGATGCCATGACCACAGTTTTGAAGGAAAATTCAACAGAAGAACATTCACTTTTGCAGACGCTTTTATTTTCCTGAGAGTTTCAATCTCTAATGAAATCAAAGAGACACATGCTATACTGCATGCACATGAATCAAAAATACATTTGGAAGGATGCACATAAAAGCAACAGACTATATTCCAGTGGGACTAAGCCTACTGACCTCATTTTTGAGGTGATCAGACTCTGTAATCTCCAGAGATCTGTCAGAATTTACCTCTGAATGGAGGACTTATTTCAAAAATACATTTCAGGTCTTTTTTCTTCCAGAGGTCTTTAAAGAGATAATTGGCAGCATTCTGGAAGCATAAAATAAAATTGAAGACAAAGATTTTTAGTGAGAACAGATAGCTATTTACCCATCTATGCCTAAGTAATAGTGATAGCGTTGTATCAGCACATATACAGTTGAAACCAATAAAACAAACACAGTTTAAGAAAATGCATTTTTTCTATGATAGGTCTCACTGATCCCACACTACATGTGCATCATTGTATAAGATAATAAACTGGTAAGAATATCCTAGTTCTTTTGATTTAGCTAAAGAAAATGCACAAGTAATAGGGGAAAAAAACGATTATTCTAATAGTATAGAGAAGGTAGATGCAGAAAAAGAGAGATTTTTGGTTTTCATAGATCTTCGTTTACGCAAAAAATATCAGAGACTATAAAATACCTCTCATACTCATAATTTTTTTACAATTAAAATTTTAATATAGTGTTTAAGTAACCTAATAAAAAAATCACTCTGTAAATCAAGTCAAAGGAATAATAAAGTTCAGAATGAGAGTAGTATAAAAAAATAAAAGTCAAATTTTATTTACACAGTAATAAATTAGAAAAACATTCTGCTTCAAGCAGTTGTTTTGCTTAAGAAAATCACATATTTTTCTTCTGACAAGTTTATGCTTTTATGAAAGTCCCTTTATATATTCATTAAGTGGTGGCGACTACATAGAAAATCATATGTGGTACAGAAATTGGTCTAACAAGCTTAAATTCAAATAAAAGTTGGTCTGAAAAACATTCATATTCGTTGTTTCACACTGGCTTTTCACTCAGGTCATGAAATTTGTATTTTCTTTACAAGAAAAAACAATCTCCCTCCAGCTCACAAATAATGAATACACTGCTGTATTCATATGTGTGTTTCATTGCCAAAGGATAATCAGGAAAAATTAAGAGTAAAACGGATGTTAGAGATGATTAATTGTCAGAATCTCATAGTTGTTTACACATCAATTTATTTTTATTGCTGTTGTTATTTTTTGTTTTGAGACTGAAAAAAAGGAGAACTTTAACCTTTTTACTGTGAAAATAATTATCAGTTTACATAATATTTACAGTCCTGATGGTAAGGCTAGTAACAGACTATCTTGTCACTGCAAAGAAAGAGGTTCACATACAAGAAAAAACTCTGTTGGCAGCAGAAACGAAGTATTTACAGTGAGCCAAAGTTCAAACTAGGCTCCAGGGTTGAGTGCATGACCTACATAAATCTAAATCATTTGGAACAGAGTGTGCATATCTAAAGGGATTTACACTGCTTCTTTATACTGCCTATCCACCATTCTTATTTATGAAGCAGAATGCAACAGAAAATTGTACTCTTGAGCTTCTGAGGTTTTTTTAGATATGACAATGCCAACACTTCTGCACTGTCAGTCCTAAATGCAGCTATTAAAAGTTAAGATCCATGCGGTTTGAACTGGCTAGTTGAAAAGAGAAATGTGATTTCCTTTTTGAGTTTCTTGAATGAGAAGAGATCAAATTCAGGCATGAAATTGTATTTAAAGCCAAAACTTCAGGGTGCTTTGCAATTTCCCAGTTCAAGTTAACAATTGCCTTTAACTCATTCATGAAACAAATTCATGGCACACAAAAAAAAAAAAAAAAAAAAAAAAAAAAAAAAAAAAAAAATTTTTTTTTTTTGGTTGGGGTGGGCTTTTTTTGTTTTGTTTTGTTGTTTGTTTTTTAACATTCTTTGTAGCCTGTGATAGAAAATAAAGGAGAATGGCTAGAGCTTGCCAGAGTGAAAACAGTGAGGCTAACCTGAAAAACACATTTTACAGGATTTCAAAGTGATGTAGAAGACAAGATACAATATTCAGGCCCTATTAAACCAAGGGTTATTTTATATTTATTCACCTTCAAGCAAACTGAGTAGAAGGTCAAATGAATTTCAAATGTTATGAGGTCCTCCAGATCATCCTGGGTCCTTCTGTTTCCCCATCAAAGCATAATTAGGCAACTCTCATGAAAATACTAGGTCTACATTGCATTATAACAATAAAAGAGCTTATTTTCCATAACACGTTATATAAGTCAGTAAATGAAGTTACCAACAACCTGTTACCAGTGTCATTTGTCAAATTATTCTGGAATTGGGGAGAGATCTCTGATTCTCAAGCCCATGCTGCACTGCTAGACAAGATTCTTATCATTTTATTACATCAGTGTGTATCTTCAAAAAAGTTATGCAGATGGAAATATTGATAGCTTCAAGTTTTTGAATAATACATATTTTGCTTATTTTAAAAAGAATTTAAATTACAAAGTTTATGATAAAATATTTTTGAAAGCCTACAGAGTTTTGTAAACTATTTGCAGATGGCTCTGTGGAGATATACTTTGTCAAGAAGCTTCGCAAGAAATACCAGCCTGGCAAAGCTGGAGCAACTCTGATAATGTCTTCAGCTGCATCTTCGCCAATTATAGGTAAGGAGAGATGGGGTTGGGCTCAGTGACACTGACAGTCTCCGGGCCCTGTGAAGGACAAGGGGCTGTGGGAAGGGTCAGGAGTGTCAAATACCCTGGAAATGGCTCATGGTTGAAACGGATAGCCTACTTAAGAGAAGGCAGAGGTTTCAGTGAGAATGAGGGCTTTGAGCTACTCACTTTGTCTCTGATGTTTGTGCAGTCTATTTGAGCAGCAGAATCTGTAAACAGAACAACTGCCCTGGCCATACACTGCAGGGGATACAGATATTTGCAAGAGAATGAAGTTGTTCTTTAACTGGTTTGGGGG
>NW_020799144.1:3495890-3508317 GCF_003259725.1 Athene cunicularia | reverse complement strand
GGGGGGGGGGGGGGGGGAGGTGTGGCCAAGTAACCTTGCAGATCCTTACACTGGCCTTTAACAAATCAGAGAGCACATATATAAGGATTTCTCTCTGATGATTACTGAAACATCTGTTAAACAGATTTGATAATGCCACTTAAAATTGGATTTATTAGGCTTCCAGTCTCCTATTACTTATAAAAATTATAGCCTTTTCCATAAAAGATATTCCTAGTTTCTTTCCTTCAGAATGGAAACAGTTATTGAAGATGACTGAAATTTTAAACAGATAAGTGTTAAAATCTTTGCACTTCCAGAAAGCTTTCAGAGATTCTTTCCAGCCGCCTCTGAACAACTATTAATCTCATCTCACTGCTTCTTCTTTCCTCTATCTGAAACCTGGAAATGATAATTATGATACATCTTCAATGCAACGTAGAAAGGAAAATAGTTAGGGAGAACACAACAAAAATCATACCAACCAAACAGAGCAGAACTCAGCCACAGATATGAAGGAGCACGTCCCTTTTGCCATCTGCCCCTGCCCCAAAGCTAAGAGTCTAATGTTGAGAAAAACCCAGAGAAAGTACATCTGTGGAGGTGAGGGAGAAGTCATTGCTGCTTCTTGCTGACAGACAAATGGGTTGGGTACCTACACAATCGTTGTGTAACTTCACCCCATGGACATGGAAAGCGCCAGGGCTAAACCTTTCTTGGGAATGGGACTGCTCTGTTCCTCTGCTGAAAACCCAAATGCTGACCTACTATGAGCATAACAAGCAAATGTAATACGTGTTAGCATTGCAGTGTTATCAGGACTGAATAGAATTTATGTTAGGACTGAAGTGTTTGATAAATGCATGTTGTTTGCCGATAAAGTGAGGAAGCGTTTGAACGAGTTTAGTGAGAACGTTAGACCTATCACCAAAAAAGCCTGCATTCATGTTAGCTTCTTAGATCGCTAAACCTGACTTTAACCTGAGCTGGTATTTTTTGATATGGTTATAATTTCAATTAATTATTTGACTTGCATTTAGTATAAAGAAAAGCATGCTTATTTTCAGACTTAATTACTACTAAATCCTAAGTGCCCAAGAAATGCCTTGAGACTTGTTCTTGCAGTGCTTTTCCCTTGTAATTTCTCAGTAAGGAAAAGTGTCTGGTTATGTAAGAACAATATAATAAAATATCACAGCAGTCAGCTAAAATCTCTTATTAAATTTCATAAAAGTCTGTCTCCTACGTGTTTTCATGGAGAAGTGATACAGCACAGCATAGATACAATCGTAGCTCATAGATACCTCCTCCATGTGTGAGAGCCTAGAAACCAGGCCTGTGAGGAACTAAGACAAACAGCCTGGGAAAGCAAAAGTTGAGGCTGATTGAAGAAATGCCTTAAACACTCACAAGACAAAACCATGAGTCACAGGGTGCACTCTGTGAAGGCCGAAGCTGATAAGGCTGCCTGATGTATCTGGGGGGGAGAGCCCTGTGGAGACAGGATGGCTCTTCTCTGGGGCACCTGGGCAGATTTCAAGGGCCATGTGTCCGGTGAATGAACTTTGCTTCATTATCCACGAAATGCATATTAAAGTCGACACCCCTCAATATACTAACGAGGGCTGTCATGATCATGCTAGTGACATCATCCCATGAAACACCTTACCCCTCCCTGTACATGGGATACGTAGGTCTGTGGGTTGATCTAGGGGACGGACCCAAGGAAAGTGGGTATAAATCAAAGGGGAGAAGAAAGGGCTCTCTCTCTCTCTGCCCCTCTCCCTGCCCCCCGGCCATCTGGAGAGAGCAGTGAAGCGAAGAAGACGGATGCCAGCGAAGAAGATAGCTGCCTCCTGGAACCCTCGCTGGCGGGATCAGCGCAGGAACCCAGACCGGTGATCTGTACTCCCCCATTCCCTCTATCTCCCTCTTTTCCTTTTTCTATTAAGAAATGCAAAGCATATTATATTGCTCGCCACAGCTTGCTCTGTACTTAGCCAGTTATCATGTGTTCAATTAGTGCATTGTAGGTAGTTAATAAATGCTTGAACTTGGAGACTTGTTGTCCTCTCCAATTGGGGATTTGGGAATCTGAGTCACTTGTCCCCCTCGTCGGAGCGGGATGTGACACCATGTTTTTAAAAATTAGGTATTTTCTCATGTTGCTTAAAAAACACAGAATAAATAAATAAATAAACCAATTATGATTCTAAGCTACCCACCAACATCTGGAACTTTGCCCTCTGTCTTGAAAAACAAGAAGTCATATGAGGTGCACAAATAATTTACAAGATTTGCAAGGTTGTTTTCTGATGCTTTTCATGGCACCTGAGAATACAGGTCTGAGACTAAGAAATTCAGAGCAGGCTCATTTGGAAAGGAAGTGGTTTACAAAGTGATCAGAATTAATCCAAAGGATATGCTGCTCATTAGAGTTTTAAGAGGTTATAGTTTCAAAGTTTCTCATGCTCAGTTGCTTCAACTCACCCATGGTTACAGACATCTAAAATATTCATGGTCTAGGGATCTCTGATAGGATAATATGCATCAAGAAACTGGCATAAATATCAGTGTGTGAATTTTATATATTTATTTAGTTGAAAAAATATGGTTATCTAAGGTGTGGATATGTGAATTAGTACTGCCAGAAGTGATCATGCCCATATTAGAATGACTAAGAAATACATATACTTATAACATGTAAAACATGACATCCTGACAAATAAATCAATCTACTATTTCACATCTAAATATTTCATATCATGTATTATGACTAGAAATATTTTTCACTGGTTTGAGAATGATATTTTTGGTCTATATTTCATTAATGAGGTAAAAATATTATCTACTTATTTAGAAAAGAGTGGTGTTTTAAAGATGTTCTACACACAATTAATACAAAAAGAGAATGAGATATTCAGCTGTTTACAAACTCACACCACAGAGGCTATGGTGACTTATATGTGTAGAGAATCTTCTCTGCAATACTATTGCAAAAATTAATTACATTTTAGACTTATATGATAATAAGACGCAGAAACTTTATCAAAAGCCATATTAATTAATTCTAGCACTAGTCACTGATCATTAGTTCATGCACTGTAATAATCAGTTCCAGAATCAACAAATCCTATGGTCTCAGTTAATTTCTCTGTTTTTAAAAGGGACCCATCTCTTTTAATAAAATGAAAATGAATCCCTGATATTTGATAGATTAGAAAATTTTAATCAATTTACACTTTATTGAAAAGTTAGAAAAAACCCTTACATTCCTATTATATTGCTACAAGAGCCTGTCAAAGGTTTATTATATCTCAGATTTTTGCTTTTTTATCTGTAGTCATTTTATTTTCTCAAGTAGATGAGACTTCATCCATATATTTTCTTTTTTTTTAGTTTTTGCATTTAAGTAATATTTTTTAGTTCATAGTAGAATTTAGGTCAGCATTTCTAATTATTTATTATCTAATTCTTTCATTTCATCTTATGCCCTCATCTGGGCATAAATGACATCATGAATGCTAGAGTATTTTATGGGGATGTTTCACAGTTGTATGTCACAAAATATTACTGAAAGGTTGGGCCCTGCAAATATTTACAATCATATTACTTACTAAAAGTGTTAGTTCAAAAATATTCAATGGGCTGAGATCACAATGTCCTACAAAATAATTCATGATACAGAAGAAAAAGTTGGAGAACCAGGCAGACATAGTGTGCCTGTCTTAGACACTGAGAACTTTCCCCTTTTAAAACTCTGGTTTAAGATTGTCAAAAGTCATACTAGCTTCAGCAAAACTGAGATTTTAAGCAAGCTTCAGGAATGAAGTAGCAAAAAAAGAAGATAATGCCCAAGAGAAGAAAAAGGAATAATACCGTTTTGCAGAATGTCTAACAGTGGGTACAATTTCAGAATTCCCAAATAGTCCAATATTTAGGAGCAAATCCTTACAGGAGTAAATCAGTGAATTAAGCTATACGGAAATAGTTTTTAAAGTGAATCTCTCTTCTTCCTCTGTACCTGTCATGACTATCTGTGAGCCCTGTATATCTATTTCTTTAGCTGATATTCATGCATTTTTAAAATAAACTGTGCAAAAATCTAAGTTATATTGGAAGGTAACCAAGTCCAGAGTTTGGCTGTATCATGCCACAATGTGGTTCTTTCATGAAGCATTCAAATGCTTTTCCATATTTCAAGTATACACAAAAAGATTCAAAAGTAAGCAAATATGTACAGGTATACTTCTGCCTGGACAAAAAGATCAGTCTAAAGCAAAGATGCTCTTATACTAATGAAGTTAGAAGACATGCAACTGCCTCAACACCATATCCTCTTTTCTAGAAAGTCTTTGATTCTCATAGAATTCAAATATATTAGCTGCACAGAACAGCTGAGGATGGCAGATCATCTAGAGTTCATCTAGTCAGACTGTGTCAAAGAATGGTCACCTACAGGAAGCTGTCTAGGACAGTGTTCAGGTTTTAAATATGTCCAAGGATGGAGACTCCACAACCTCTCTGGGTTAACCTGCACCAGTGTTCAGTCACACTCACAGTAAATTTTTTTTCATGTTTAAATGCAATTTCTTGTATTTCAATATTTGCCTCTTGCCTCTGACCCTAACCACTGGGAAAAGCCTCACTGTGTTCTATATGTCCATCCTTCAGGTATTTCCACACATGGTTAAGAGAACTCCTGAGTCTTCTGTTCTCCAGGCTGAACAGTTTCAGACCTCTCAGGCTGTCCTCTTAAAAGAGATGCTCTGGTCCCTTCATTATCTTTGTGGCTGATTCCAATATGTTCATATCTCTTATACTGAGGAGTCCATAACTGGATCCAGCAGCACTCCAGATGTGGCCTCACTAGTGCTAAGCAGATGGGAAGGATTATGCCCCTCTACCTGCTGGCAATGTTCCTCCTAACGCAGCCCATGAGGCTGTTGGCTGTCTGCTGCAAGGGCAACTTGCTTGCTCCTGTTCATATTTCTGTCCACCAAGAACCTCAAATCCTTTTCTGCAGAGCTCCTTTCCAGCCAGTTATCCCTCAGCATTTTCATGGGCATTAGTCTTCCTTTTGCTGCTTATGTACCTACAGAAGCATTTCTAGTTGCCTTTTATGTTCCTCACCTGGTCCAAATCTGATGAGCTTTGTCTTTCTTAATTCTGTCCCTGCCTCTTCTACAACGTTTATATTCCTCATCCTGCTTCTAAGTCTTGTATGCCTCTTTTTTGTGTTTGAGTTTTGACAGCAAGATTCTTGTTCATCTAAACAGGCCTCCTGACTCCTTTCCTTGATTTCCTTAATTTCTCCATTCAAGGTCAAAAATAGAGTAGACCATTCCTGATCTTGGAGGAAATGATAACTGAAAAACAAATAATTTCTCCTGGACTTCTCATCATTCCAGGGATGTTTCCCATTGGATTTTTCTAAGCAGTTTTCTGCCAAAGACTTTTTGCTGAAATCTGGGATTGTGATCCTGCTATCTGCCTTGTTTCTTTCTCTCAGGATCCTGTAGTCCTGCCCCCAGCCTTCATTGATCAGTCCTTTCTGGTTTATAAGGATCACACCCTACAGAGCATCTCTCTGATGGTTCCTTGATCATCTTTGCTAGAGAGTTATAGATGCACTCCAGAGGCCTTCTTGATTGCTTGTGCCCTGTTGTGATGTCCCTTCAACAAACATGGGGGACTAGAACCACCCCAATGAGGACCAGGACCTGATAGGTGGATGCTTCTTTGAGTTACCCAAAGAAAGCTTCATCAACTTCTTGATTAGGAGGGTTATGGCAGACACTCATAACATCACTCATATTGGTCTGCCCTCTTAACCCTGACCTGTATGTCCTCAACTATCTCCTCTCTCATTATCAGCTCACCTAAAAGATTCCGACACTGAGCCCACAAACTGCTGCGTAAAATCCTGCTTCTGTTTGCTCCCTCTTCTAGCTGTGTTTCCAATTTTTATACAAATAAAAATGGAAATTTCAGCAATCCAGGCACTTACTAATCCAAATATATTCTTAGAAGCACAAAGGTAATTACCTGGAGATAATTACCCACTTTCACTAAAAAATGATTTTATAACAGTTCTCTAAAATGGAAGTTTAATTAAAGAAATAAGGATACATTGTATCTATGTGGTAGGGGAAATAAGGTCACCCTCCTTAATAAAACAGCTCATCACCTGTTGTCACCTCTTATGTTCACATGTAGAGTACTACAGCTTACTTTTCCAACTATAAACAGAAAAAAGTAAGCTTCCTTATCCACTTCTAATCACAGCTGCTCAAATATATTCACAAATTAAATAATTAATTTGAAAAATGCCAGTCTTTCTTAGATAATTTGGGAAGAAATAGTATTGATGAGTTATTTTGCTGGAACTTTCTCAGTAAGAGTTAAATTCTTGAAACCCATATTAATCAATGAATGACTAATTTGATTAATAATATTTGGTAAATTAGTTATACATTTAATGAAAATCTAGCTTCCCACACTTCTTATTTGTCAAAGATGAAATGATAACACTTTAATTTAGAAATAAATTTTTCACAGCAGATTCACATGTAGAATATTGCCAAAGGCAGTTAAAAAAGTTCCCTCATGTAAAATATACACGGAATTATTGATTAGATGCAAGACACCAAATACCAAGCAGTTACTTTAAGGCTGCAGATACTTGTCAGTGCTACTTACATGGCTAATGATTAGAGATGGGGGGAAAAAACCTACAATAACAGAGGAAAGAGAAGTGTTTACATTTTTTCATTGCTATATTTACATATGAGTTGAAACTGACTCTTAATGCAAAGATAAGGGAGTAGTTGGAAAAGGGAAGCATGTATGATACATTTTAAAACCAAGATTATTTCTGGCTTGAGACAAAATAGGTGAGCAGCAACAGTTTCTGTTGTAGAACGGCTTGCAGAGCAAGGCCATGGGTCTCTGCAGGAGCTGATTGCAGCCATCTGAGGTAAACAAAGGAAAAAACCCAGGGTACAGTTATGCTAACAACGGACTGTTATGCTAACGGGGGGAGAGACTGAGGTACAGAGCGGCCTTGAGTATGATGAAAAACAATATTAGAAAAAAAGGCAGGCCAGAGGAAGGAAGATGTTGTGACATACCTGAAATGCCACAAGGGGCTGGGATATTATAATGTGACCTTTTAGATGTATCCAATAGATTTGTGAGTAGTATGCATGATTATTGTAGAGTGCTTATACAAGGTGTGATTTCTTTCAATAAAGTTGAAGCTTGCTTTATCATTCACATTGAATAAGCTGCTTGCTTCCTTCGTCCTCTGCAAGTGGAGCACCGAACAGGGTTACCCAATCCCTGCTTTTCCACCGAACGGAACCCAGGAAGTGGCGGGATGAATTTCGGAGCAGGAAGGCAATAAGGTCGCTGCTGGGGGGCAGTAGACATGTGCCATCTCCTAAACCGGGATTGTAAAACTGACATTGGGGCAGCTGATCCAAATTATTTCTTCAGGAGATATTGTGAACCGAGGGGGGCTACAAAGGAAAAGGCTGCAGCGGTATAACCAGGAAAGGCCATAAGGAATTATAAAATTAAGGGTCAATTTGGGGAAACCTAGGAAAAGCCAGCACTGGTCGTTAGCTACTTGATCAGATGTTACAGAAGTCATGAAGCTACGATACAGGAAAGGAAATTAAGAAATAGAGGAAGTCTGCCCGGGCAGGAACATGGACGAGAGTTTCTTTGTATGCATACAATGACCTGATATAACAAGGAAAGATTGGGGTACTCTTGTTGTATGAGCAGGAAATATTAAGCAGTTACTCTAGTGAAAAAGAAACAGAAGTTGATGCTTATTTCTGATTTAAATTAGGTAACCATTGAAAAATCAATTCTGTTTTCTACACTCTTAATTGGGAAACAGTCCATCAGAATCAAACGGTGTAGAAATCTTAAGAAAACCTTAATGCAGACATAGCCCTTAATTCCAGGTTTGCATTGGAGGTTCATGAAATGAGGTATTTAGAGATAAAATAGTACGGGAAAATGTCACCATCTTTTCTATCCATCAGTCACATTAATGGTACTAAAATGTGCCATAATGTTCACCTTAAATTAACTATATAACAAGGAAATGGATTTTTTCTCATTTTTTTATCTCTTCCATAAATCCTTGCAGAATAAACATAATATTTACTGGAGAATATAAACAGCTCATGGACAATTTATATTCCTGTGATTTTTTTTTCTTTTTTTTGAAATATCTTCTCATTTTATAACAACAACGGTGACTTTTTTTTCTTCTGTCTTCCTCTTTTGTGCTACATTTTTGTATTACCACAGCTATACAAATGCACACATCAGTTTCCTGAAGACCATTATTTCACTATTATATTGGGACATTATTTCCTATTACTGTGTGTTCTCCAACAGTCTTTGCTATTGATTTAGTGAAAGTAATATTTACTACAGCTTCTTTTGTTTCAAAGCAGGAACTGTTTTGTCTGAACAGACTGGAAGTCAACTCTGTTGCTGTTAGTGGGAAAAAAAAATCTCATGAAAATTCATGCAAAGTCACTTTATGTGAAAAATCTGTAATTTAAATGTGACTGAACTTCCTCAACTCAGTCTATACACCTTATGTCATAAGAGAAGAACTAAAGATACAGCAGCAAAAAATTCAGTGTTCTTTTGGAGAGTGACACCAAGATGATCCAATTTTGAACACTTTAAGACTGATGCAATTTTGAAGAAAAGCAAGCTGGTAAGTTGCTCAGGGAGGTGCTGTAAGTGTTTACATGGACTGCCTGTGATGTCTTTGAAATTTTTTTGTAATTTTATCATTCAGACATGCTTTACCTCACCAAAAGCTGTCTATGAATTTAACAAATCAGGATTGCATAGAGGAAATCTCCATGAGCCTGAACTACAATTAATAGTGGCCGAAGTCATAATCCACTGGAAGACAGTCTTTGAAGACCTATGAATTTTTACTTTTTATTGTTACAGCAGACCCAACCCAGACACTATTTCAGGTCCAAATGAAACATACTAAAAGGCTGCTGCTTCCCTAAGCAAAGCCTGAAATAAGGACAGAGAAATTTAGGAAGTGTGTTACTCCTAGTTCACAGGAAATAAATTAAAAAAGGGAAAGATTACTCACTGTTCTCTACTTTAAACAGCAAGGGAAGCCCCTAATACAGGTGGAGGTGGCAGCTCAGTTTACCAAGGCAGCTCAACAAGCTACATTTTCCAAATGCAGCTGACTAGAGAGTTAAATCCAGTCTGCCTAGTAGGCTTGGAGCTACTAGGGAAAGGTAGGACATCTGTGTGCATACCATCAAATCACAGGCTAGTGAAAAGTGAAAAGAAGGTCAAACAGAATGACACAAGTAATGGGGCCAACACCACTTGGAATAAGGCTACCTCCTTATTCCCTCTTTGCCCCCCCCCCCCAAGTTCTTCCCAATCACCACAGTATTTTCTTTCAAACAGTTCCCTCCTGTTTATTCTTTCACTGTAGATCCTCATTTTCCTGAATTATACCCTTACTTACTACCTGTGAGAGAGTCGCTCTGGTAATTCCTGTCTTGATCAGCAATTCTTGTTAATTTTTCCTTCTGTTATACTGTTTGTTTCTTATTGCTGTAATTTCCCATGCTGCTACCTTGTTAGTTCAGCCACTAATCAAGGTTAAGTTGTATATCTTATAGCCCCTCTTTGCTATCTGTTACATCTTGTAATTTTTCATGCTGTTATCTTGTTAGTGCAGTGACAATTCAGGGTCAGCATTCCACAAGCATAGTTAAGAAAGCTAAAAATGGCAAAAAAATCTTCTTACAATTGCTCATCGATTAATAGCTTTATGAACTGTAGCACTACATTTTTCTATAAACAAGTCATTCAGTCCTATACGAGTATTCAGTCTCCTATGTTTGAAACTTTTCTTCTCTGTCAGAAATGTGTTTCAACAGAAATCAATGATCCACTTTATGGATTATAAAATAATAATTTCACTTTCACTATATCACCTTCAGGATTTTTTTCTTAGTGGTCATTATTGCTGTCAGTAGAACTGAAGTTAAAATAAGTCAGATAGGAATTTCTGTAAAATATCTTTCATAGAAGATGAAATCATGCTCAAAGATCTTTGAAAACTGTCACCAAGTGACACCAAGATGTCACAATGTCTTTCCAGGAGCTGTTAACACATAGGCACGAAGTAAGCGCAATAAAACAATAATATGAACACAGTCTTGTGTTTAGAAAATTTTTGCCTTCCATAAGATTATTATCACAAGATCTAATAACCTCATAGCCAGTTTGTACAAGATTTATGTATTTTACTCCAAATAGAGCTATTTCAGATCATTATTTCTGAAACCATTTATGTTGACTGCTAAATGATTTCTATAGTGTCTTTTTAAACAAATGAATCATCACCAGCATCAATATCTACATCTGCTAAACAACAGATGGTGTTTGTTTTCTTGGATCAGATTCTCCATGAATTCTGTGAAAGAAGGTACTTTTTCATGTGTGGAGATACAATGGGCTATACTGAGATGGTCTGTCCTTGGCATATGCCTTGAACCCCATTTTTTGTTCTTTTCTGTGTTAGTATAATTTTTTTTCTGAGCAAGTCCCTCTTTCTTGGAAGGAAACTGCTGAATTCATTGCCATACTTTTGTTTTTCTACTTCTACTCCTCTTCCCATCCCTGGATGTTATGGAACAGATAATTATTCAGGGCTTAGCACACAGAGAATTCTGGCTGGTAAAGTAAAATTTTAATACTTTACATGAGAGGTAGAATTACCAGCCTGCACCAGATATGCTAACATTGAGTAACAAAAATGTCTTAGGCCTCTGATTTTCTTGTGTGTACATGCAGCCTATCAGGCAGGAAACTCTGTCGACAAAATACAATTATTACAATATGCTCAGCCAGAGAGAGAACGAGCATTCAAAACACACAGTGATTAATGAACATTGCTCAGGGTTATGCAGCAAGATCTGCACAACTTGGGACACAATATACAGATGGAAAACAAAAGTTGGTTTAATTAAAAAATACATGAAACATGAATTTGGTGCTGCTAACTACTTTAGCAGCTTTTTCCACAAAGGCAAAAAGAGTGAAAAACAACACCAGTACAGAGTGGAAATATTTTAATCCCTTTTAACACTGCCTTTTTCATTCTGAACTGTGAGACAGAGCATTAAGCAGATATAGTCTTACATCTAAAACTGTAGAGTCAGCTGCCTAGTACTAATTGGTGAAGATCAATTGAATTCATCGTATCCTGTGTTTAAAAACACACATGAGAGCCTGGACTGCAATTTAAAATTTTTAAATTTTCACTATTCCTACAGTTATAAACTGTATTTGGCCTTATTTCAGCCACAAAATTAATTGTAGACTGTATAAACACTTGTATACATTCAGTCTGAACCCAAAATTTTTCATGTCATTTCCTCATGATATTTCCAAACTCTAAGCTCATAAATCAAAAAACTCAGCAAAGTCAGATAGAAAATGTACACAGCAGATGAAAACATTCTTCCCAATTCTTCCACAGTTTCAAAATTATATAAATATGTTTCTTAAACTGACACAACCTGAGACAACACATTTTTTTCCTGTATGCATTCTTATTATATAGTACTGATATAAAAAAGAGTAATTAGTCTTTTCCTGACTCTAAAATTTATCTTCTTTTCAAATCTTTCTTAAAGTCTGCCTCTGTTCTGCTACTTATTAACTATACCACGGGAGGAGAAAGGCTGAATAGAACACACTAACAGCAGAAATCCATGTTATCATACTAAGAACAAAAACTTATATTGGTAAAATTTGCCAAAAATTAAATGCCTGTCTCAGGATTTAACTTTAGGATGTTTACCTTGCCATCATTTAAGGAACTTCTGTTTTCCACCAAAGATCTCCTAAAAACAATTTATCTTTGAGTGACCTTATACAACACCCTGTACTTACATTGTAACATCCAAAACATAATCAGATTTTATGTTCTGATGAGACTCTGTTGAGTGCAAAAGAGGAATGGGGCCTCAAGAATGGGCCAGTCCTTAGAGTAGTTCTGCAGTATTAAATATCTCATCACTTTTACAAAATATGAGGGGCAGTTGTTCTTTTCCACTCAGCTGGTGATGTCTTTGAACATAATATTTTCAGAAAACCATCCTGTTGATGTACCATGTGAATTGAGATCATATCCTAGCTCTGACTTTCTCAGATATACTATATTATGTATGACTTCATTGCATTCAGTTGTTTTTTTTTTTTTTAAATGAACATATTTAAGGAGACTTGATGTTTTCATCAAAATTTAATTTTCACTGTATTTACTGGCACAAACAAAATTGGCCAGAAATTTGACTATTAAAAATAAATAAAAAATAAAAATTATACATACATTATATATATATATATATATATA
>NW_020799144.1:3477459-3494501 GCF_003259725.1 Athene cunicularia | reverse complement strand
CTGAAGACTATGTTGAGAGCATTGGACAATGGGGGATGGAAGCATTGGGATATAAATTTAGCAGAAGCCACTTGGCTAATTAATACCAGAGGATCTGTTAACAGTCCTGGTCCTGCCCAAACAAATCCCCTTCATACTGTGGGAGGAGATAAGGTCCCTGTAGTACACACAGGGAGATGGCTGGGGAAGGCAGTGTGGATTGCTCCTTCCTTGGGAAAAGGCAAGCCCACTCGTGGGATTGTCTTTGCTCAGGGACCTGGATGTACTTGGTGGGTAATGCGGGAGGATGGGACTACTCAGTGTGTGCCTCAAGGACATTTAACCTTGGGGGGAAAGTAATCTGTGGGATGAGTTGTATGTTGCAGGAAGTGATGGAGGAAGTAGAAACGACGAAGAGTGAACCAGATGCGTGCAATGATGACCCAAACCTAGCCGGTGCTGGTGTCCAACAGTCAAGCATACTTCTGTCCTGAACATCTATCTTGACAGAGGGAAGCCAAGTCACTGAACATCTGAAGAGTGAAGAAAGCTTATGGAATGGATAAATGAACATTATGTGGGACCTGGGCATAACGTAAATGGTATGGAATAAGGGGTGGAGAATGTACTGGGTCTGGCTGAACTGGAATTGGTTTTCCCCTACAGCAGCCCTCACGGTGCTGTGTTTTATGTCGGGAGCTGGCAGGGTGTTGATAGCACCCTGGTGTTGTGGCTACTGCTGAGCAGTGCTTACACAGCACCAAGGCTCTTTCTGATATTTCCCCCAGTGGAACGGGGTGGGCAAGATCTTGGGAGGGGACACAGCCAGGACAGCTGACCCAAACCGACCAAAGGGATATTCCATACCATATGACGTTTGCTCAGTATAAAGCTGGGAGGAAGGAGGAAGGGGGTGGGGTCACCCTTGGTCCTCCGAAGCAACCACTACGTGTATTGGAGCCCTGCTTCCTGAGAAGGCCCGACATCGCCTGTCCATGGGAAGTAGAGACTAAATCTGTTTGCTTTTGCTTCCGCGCGCGGACTTTTGCTTTGCCTTGCTTATATTAAAACTGCTTTTGTTTCACCCACAAGGGTTAGTTTATCTTCTTTCCCCTCTTTACCCTATTGAGAAAACAAGGGGAAAAAGGGGGGGGAAGTGATAGAGCGACTTGGTGGATACCTGGCATTTAGCCAGTCAAACCATCACACTATTCCTCTGTTTTTATCTGCTTTTGAGAGTAAGGTCAGGACCTCTGGAATAAGATATGTATCCTCCCAAATGAACACATGCTTATACTACAGGGTGCTTCTCTGCTAGCTGCATGAATAATATGTTACAGTAAACCAGAGCAATAGACTGTCATGTTTTTCATTACTTATTCATTATATTTTTATAGTAAAAATCTTCCACAGGTTGTCAGCAAATATCCAGCCTTCCACATCATCCATCTCCCAGTGGGTCTGATTATACTACTTCAGGAGCAGGTTTTTAGTGTCAACACAAACCAGTGTATTATACTTCTAGAAGAAGCACCAGTGTTCTTCTAAAAACCACTTCTAATAAAGGAACCATAGATATTCTTTTATCTTAGCTTTTCATTGTAAAGGACAGAACAAATAAAGATTAAAAAAAACCAAACATACAAAATAGGTCTGGTGGAAAAAAATCAAGGCCAAGATTTTGTAAGTTTTAATGATATTTTTCTGTCCCAGTAGCAATCTCTCTCTGTAAAAGCTCTGTCCTTGAGTGTTTAATTTTTAGGTAGACTGAATGCATATACACATACAAACCAGATATGTCTTCACAAATGTTATATGTGACAGTAATTTGTATATTCTAGATGTTACTTAGACAAAAAATCTCAAGATAAACACATGGACAACAAAATAACTCAGGGAAAATCAATAGGACAGAAAAGTTATTTCTAATTTTGCTATTGACTTCTTATTTTAAGTTAGGAAATGATGTGGTCTTTATACAATTTCCTGTTCTCAATTGGCCTTGCCAACATTTTCAATGCCGGAAGATGATTGAATCCAAGCACAGTTTCTGCTCATGAAGGAGCCCTTGACTCCTTCAACTAGATACTAAATCTTTAGGCCATAGTTCTCCTGCTTCATTTTTTTACTTTGTCTGAAAGTAACCCAAATGTACTCTGAAAAAGGATTAGGAATTTTAGGGAAACTGGCAGCCACCACTAACTAGGGTGAACAAAGTTATTTTTTTCTAGGATAAAATTATTGTCTGGTAAAAGATGGTATTTATCCCCTTCCTTCATTTAGAAAGAGAAAACTAAAAGGGAAACTGCATGGGGTCCCATAACAGTAAGGATCAGTCTTAGCTTTAATCACTGCTGTATCAACAAATAAACAACAGCAGTCATAAAATAATAAAACCAACAATAGTATTTATATGCTTTCAGTTCTATCCTATGAACAGATAAAGTGATTATAATTTTCTGTGACATAAAGGGCTGGTGGTGGATTTGCAGGCTAGGGGCAGCCTTGTCTGAAGTGACCATGAGATAGTGAAAGTCAGGATCCTGAGAGAAGGGTGCAGGGCAAAAAGGCAAGATCACTACCCTAGACTTCAGGGCAGCAGACATTGGCTTCTTCAGGGAATCTGCTTGATAGAGTCTCATGGCATAAGGCCCTGATGGGAAGAGGTGTCCAAGCAAGATGGTTGATATTCAAGCATCACCTCCATCAAGTTCAAGAACACATCCCAAAAGTTGGGTGATCAGGGAAAGGTGCTAGAAAGCTTGCATGGATGAAAACAAGCTCCTGGCAAAACTCAAATGTAAAAGAGGTAGAAGAAGGGACAAGTAATTTAAGGAGTGTCGAGACAATACCTCGGCATTCAGAGCCACGGTTAGGAAAGCCAAGGCTTATCTGCAGTTTAATGTAATGAGTGCTGTCAAAGTTAACATGAAAGTGTTCTGTAACAGAAGAAAAAGGAAGACTAGGAAAAATGTGGGCCCACTGCTGAATGAGTCAGGGGACCTGGTGACACAAGACATGGGAAAGGACAAAGTACTGAATACCTTCTTTACCTCAGCCTTTACTAGTAAGAACAGCCTTCAGAAATCTCAGGTCCCAGGGACCAGAGGGAAAATCTGAATCAAGGAAAGAATATTCTTAGTGGAAGTGGATCATATCTGGGAATACTGAAACAAGATAGACATACATAAGTCCTGATATGATGCACCCATGAGTGCTGAGAGAGTTGGTTGAAGACGTTTCAAGACTACTCTCAATAAACTTTGAATGATCATGGAGACTGGGAGACATGTCTGAGATTTGGAGGAAAGAAAATGTCACTCTTGTCTTTAAGAAGGGCAGATAGGAGGACCCAAGGAACTTCAGGCCAGTTGTCTTGACTGGGAAGGTAAGGAATCAACTAACGCTTGAAGCTCCATCCAGGCACATGAAGGACAAGAAGGTGGTCTGCAGTAGTCAGCATGGCTTCACCAAGGGGAGGTCATGCTTGACCAATCTGATAACCTGCTTTAAGGACATGACTGTCTTGGTAGCTGAGGGGAGAATAGTGGGTATTGTATAGCTTAACTTTAGTAAGACTTTCAGCTCTGTCTGCCATAGTTTCCTGAAAAACTTTTCACTGTGAGATTGATGGAACACTGTAACCAGTTACCCAGAGATGTTGTGGAATCTCTGTCCCTGAAGATATTAGAAAGCTCAGTAGACATGGTCCTGGGCAACCTGTGTTAGGTTATTCTACTGGAGCAAGGAGCTTGGGCAAGGTGACCTCCAGAAGTCCCTTCCAACTTCAACTATTCTGTGATTCTGCAACAATTGCAGAAGCACCCGACAATGGAGGAGTCCCCTTAAATCTGAGGATGTGAAAACAATTTGCAGCATATAGACCCAAATGAAAGTAATTTTATGTGTTCATGGAAAGAAAGTAGAAAAAAGGATAAGATCTTGGAAGTATTTTAAGGCTCCCTATAACTCGCAGACAGCAAAGGTACAAGCCTCAGTGTTCAAAAGCATCAAGAACAATCTTGTTATATTAAAGAACTAAAATTGACAGCAGCAATAGCAGTGAGAAAACAGAAGCAGCACAAGGTTCAAAGTGCCATTTCAGTGATATTGAAGCTGATGGATGAGCTGACAGAATCAAGGAACACCAAAAAAACAGAGGACATGAATCTCTGAAACACTCTTTTGAGATGGGATATAAGGTCTCACTGAGATCCTCATTTACACAGTTTAGCCTTCTAAATGAAGGCTAGTTTTGTGAGTTCATATGTCTGCACTTCATTTTGGAGGGCAACTGCCCTTCTCTGCCACTAAGTTTTATTTCAGAGCTGAGGCATAGAAGGCAACAGAATTTAATTTAAAATTTAAAAAAATAATATGGTTAAAATATTCAAATTTAAATGCATAGCACATAAGAATAATTGTTAGTAAAAATGAATGACTCAATATCATCAAGTAAACATTCATGACCCTTTGCATTTATTTTAAAACTTTTTTTTTTAAATGATGATAAATGTAAACCAATTAATCAGATGCAAATGTTGATTTTCAGTTGACTATATGAGAACAAAAATTTACCTGTTATATTATCTTAAAAATGTGAAGGCCATCCAGGGTTTTTAATGTATATTCTAAAGTTATCCACCAGATAATTGGAAAACCTGGTCTTGACACTGAATTCCAACCTGTGTTTTACAAACAAGCCCTCTTTCCTTGTGTTCAGCTTGAACACCCCTGCCCCACCTCTCCTGGCAATGTTCAAAATGCCAAATTCAGCATAAGATATTTGACTGTTTCAGATGATGTATTGTATTGCATTGTGATCTTAAATCTACCTGTAACTTGCAGAGACTTCAGGATAACATATTGTCTACAGTACACTAAGAAATTGCAGGTGTCTGTATAGACTATGTGATGACTGAGTATTCTCTCCTGAAATACTATTCTCCAATTCTCCCCCCAATACAACTAAATACTCCAGTGATCACACTTAGAAGGAAACTAGTTCTATTAAGATTTGCTTGCCATACCCATATCATGTCACAGCTGCTGTCTCTGTAACAACCATCAGTGCTAAAGTCTCAGAGATGTGAAACAGAAGTATATTTAATTGCATTCTGATACATCATTTAAAGCATCAGGGAAATAATTGCATTTTCCACATTACTCAGAAGAAAAAAATAAAGTAGTCTGTAGTATGTCTGCTCAAGTTGAGAAAAAGAAAAATCTCTAACAGCTAATAAATTTTGTCCTAACTCTGCTGCAGGACACCCAGCACAAAGACAGGAATTAAACCAGGATATCCCACAGGTATCTGATAACTGTCTATGGTGTCCTGCAGTCAACAGAGGTGACAGATATGTCAGTAGAAAGGGAATGACTGTGCAGATAACAGCGTTATCATAGAACAGATTATGATAATCTCTTTGTGTGCTGGATATTTACTACCAATTTTCTGGTTTGTGAATTGGTTTAGACTGAGGCTGAAAGTTATTGTACTTGAACAGATCCCAAGTGCTTAATCTAATTATCTGTTTGTGTTACTTAAAGAAAAAAAGTTGCTTTTGAAAAATTGTTATCTTTACAGATAAGTGTGGGTTGTAAAGTGGTTTGTTGTTGTTGTTGCTGTTGTTGTTTGTTGTTGTTGTTGTTGTTGTTTTTTAAGATCTGAGGAAAAGCCATGTTCTTCTTTACTATGACTTCCAGCATAAGAATTTATACATTTTTCCAAACCTCAGACAACAAAAAGTCCTTGCTGTGAAAAAAGTTTAACTCAGAATACTGATAATGAAATACAATGTATGTAAACACTGAGAGATCTCTAGAAATGCTTTGGGGCCACTATGTTTATTCATGGCCACATGATTCTGGTGGATGATGTTAAAATAATGTTAATTTCTCCTAATGTTAATTGTCAAAGGTTTTGGTTAATCTACTGGAAATTATAAAGAAACTCTGAAGGCTATTGCTCGTGTATTTTTCATGCAAAGAGCTTGATGTGATTACTATCTTTTTGGTCTTCAATACCATATGCATATACTGTATATAATGTCTAAAATGGAACAACAGATATTGGTCTGAATTTGAACTGGAACAATGAATTTTAGAATAACCATGTAATTTACAGGACCTCTGAGGATGTTAAAGGATTTCTCCAGACTGTGGGTATCTCTAGGCTTGCTTAATTGACAACTCATAGTTGAGCCAAGGTGACTTGGTGCGTAGCTAACAAAAAGCACCCTCTCTATAGATGATCTAACATACAATACAAAGAGTATTTGGTGATTTTCCAGGAAATTTCAGGTTTTAATTTATCATCAATTTCAAAAGTCAATTGTATTCCACAGTTTCAGCTAGTTCTTATTGTTCAGTTCTAACTCCTCCTCAGACACCACTGTTCACTGATGCAGCCTTTGGTCATCATGGGTACTCATCTCCTGAACAATCTTCATCATAATTCACTTCTAGGTTTCTGAGAAAAGACTCGAAGTGTTCTATTTAACGTATACTAATCTATGCCTAGCTTTTCATTGCCTGGCTTTTCTAAGTTGCTTAAACTTTTGGGATTGTTCCTAGAGCACCTGTGCTCTATTAATTAAAACTATTAAAATTATCTATTTATTAATTATTCCTGCTAATAATAATATCCTAAGAGAAAAGAGTTTTCTAAAGCTTGTTCCTTTTACAGAGCACTTGTCAGTATACCTGCACAGCACTGGTCAGTTCTGTGAGCACATGGGTGTTATCCAGGTCTGATCTGAAGGTACAGTGTAACTATATCAAGAGATTTGACCATGTTCTGGAAACTGCAGGACTTTCAGGTACATCATATTTCAGATCTTTCTTAGTGCATGTTTACTGTGAATGTCAGCAAAAATAATTATGCCTGACACTTTAAAAGACTGTGGAAATACCATTTATTTAACATTAAAGGATGTTCATAAGATTACCAGAAGTCAAAACCCTTCCTGACCTCCAGGAGTGACCCATAAGCTAAAAAGACAACAGTGCTGGCAGTACCATCGCACTTTTTGTGGAAAAAATTTCTCCAGTCCTAATGTGATATTACAGTGCTGCCCTAGGCAGCCCTTCTGCCTCACTTTCTCTCTGAGGTGAGGTTATAGCTAGTCAATCAGCCAGCAATTGATGCAAACAATTGAAGAGAAGAAGCTTGGACAGCAGAAGCTGATCTTCCTTGAATGAGGATGATTTCCAGGTTGATCAACCATACCCAAGCTGTGCACTGGCTTATAATGGTTTAATCATCGTAGAACATGATCACAAAATGTAACCTGTGGTAGAAGTGTGCTCAATCTGACTTTGGTCATTTACCCTTAAACTTCCTTCAAAACTACAGCAAACATCTAATATTTGTGGATGTAATGAGTTTCAGAAAATCCTCATAATCAAGCATGCAATCACATGGATTTTGTACTGAATGTATAAATCAAAGATTAATTTGCAAATCAAACTGCCTGAGTCTGACAACAGCTGCTAAAGTTACAAACGTAGTAGTAAACATATGTAGTACATACATTGGAAATGGTATTTTCCACCTAAAATCACATAAAATGCATGTTGTTGTTGTTGTTGTAACAAGCAATCCAGTAGTGTTCATTTTATGAGAAAACCTGTTTGTCTTGGCTAGACTTAAATGCTGGTGCTACAGGTTGCTAGCAAATGGGGTTTATGACCAAGAACAACCTATGGTTTTTCACAGGTCAGAGCTCCTCTCAGCATGTGGTTATGACAGAAAGGAGGGAAAAAGGAGAGGAGAGGAGAGGAGTTCAGCTGGAAGAGACCTATCCACAGTCATCTAGTCCAACTGGCTGACCACTTCAGGGCTGACCAAAAGTTAATGCATGCTATTAAGGCATTAATAGGCATTGTCCAAATGCCTCTTAAACACTAACAGGTTTGGGCCATCAACCACCTCTCCAGAAGGACTGTTCCAGTGTTTGACCACCCTCTCAGTAAAGAAATGTTGCCTAATGTCAAGTCTGAAACGCCCCTAATGCAACTTTCAACCATTCCCACACATCTTGTAACTGAAACCCAAGGAGAAGAGCTCTGTACCTCCCTCTCTACATCCGCTTCTCAGGAAGCTGTAGAGAGCAATGTCACCCCTCAGCCTCCTTTTCTCCAAACCAGACAAAAGAAAAAACTACACTAGAAACGAGAAACTATCTCTTTCTGTGCTTGAATTTCACCAAAGAGAGAACTTCAGGATTTCTGGAGAAGAGATTTGTTTCATCTTTGTTCATTCTTACAGCATTCAGGGAATGTGACCCCTTCAGGAGGTTTGGGAAGGGGAGGAGCATAAATTCATCAAGAATGTATTTGTCTCATGTCAATGACTTCTCACCTGAATAGAGCTATCTGAGTAAAAATGTCAGTGCTATTATGCTCCTTCTTGCTTTTCTGGGAGACATAGAGTTGTAGACTATCAGTCACAAGTATAAACTTTCATCTTAAAATCAAATTGAAGTGTGGCCTGCAGCACTAGCTGTTTGAAAAAACCTATGAATCGAATAATAAGTTTCTTAAGCCATATTAGGTTTGTTTTGCCTGATTTTTGCTCTTAAACTCCATGGGAAAACTGATGAATGAGCTTTTAGCAAAGAAACCATATGTACATTACAGATTGTACAGACTGTTATCACAAATAGAGCTGGTAACACAGTTTGCATGCAACACTGAGCATGTTTACAGCATTTACCACACAGGCTTTTAGAAATTTCTCTGTGTCGGAGAAAGGCATACTATCCTATAATATGCTCCAAAATCATGTGGCTTTTCTAATAACCTTCATCTACAACATGTTTTTAACTATCCATTAAATGACGGAAGGCACAAAGAAGTCATGGATAGTCTTTAAAAATTTTCCTGCCTATATTAGAAATCTAAATTTTATATTTCAGTGTATAAGAAACAGTTTTAACACTGCTGGCCTGACCCATGCTCGTTGTCAGTATATTGAAATAAATCCTTAAACATTAAATATATAAATAAATATATTAAAGACACCACTCCAGTACTCAAGTCCACTTTTACAGACAGGTTTTGTGCATTCAAGCCAACTGTTGTCCCTTTTTTGTTCCTTTTGCTTAACAGAATCACCATGGAAAGTTGCACAAGATTTCTGAATTTTATTCCTGACAGATAATATTTTTGCTGTCCACTGTGAAGAAAAAGTGAGAGAAAAGAAAAAATGAGAGAAAAAGAAGTCTGAAAATTTTTCAAGATTTGCCATGAGTTGATTTGACCCAGCTCAGAATAAAATTTCCATTAACATAGTATTTGGTGGGTAAACAATATCAAAAAATGAATTTATTCTTACATACCCCTACTGTAATACACTGTCACAGAGAAATATGCCACTTTCTTCTGGATTTAAACCACAGATATCCAGCAGAACCAATGCAGTCATGCTGGGACTGGAGGTCTTATTGAAAAAAGTAGAGGGGTTTTGCATGGAGTTATAGACAGAGGCATTCTGAGGGCTAAATGAAATTCTCCTTCTTCACTGCTCCTCTGTGCTGGCAGCAGAATGCAACTGGGGAGATTCATGGACAAATTTTAGCCCTAAGAAAATGTACCAAAGGCAACAATAAAACAGATATTGAAGATAGCTAAAATACCTTGAAAATGTCCTTGTCAGTCTGTTCCAAGTTAAAAGTGAGATTTCTGAAACTTCATATTGTAGAAAAACCACAACCTCGGTATATTTAGGTCATTTGTGAATCTGATTCAAAATACTAAATATAAGTTACATTCATAGATATCAGTTTCCATTTTTCAATTGTGTTTGTATTTTATTGTCTAGAATTCACAGAAAAATGGTCACACCCCCCAAACCTGTAATTACTGGCATTCCTGAGAATGATGTCAGTGATCATAGATGCACAGTGTCTGAACAGTCTTTCAAGCACTTGAAAAATAATTCTGTAAACATGAGACAATTATTTCTCTACTGAATGGGTTTCTGAAGGTTGTTTCTGACAAGTAGTAGGTATATCTATATCTAGCTGTAAGAGTACAGTCAGTGTGAGAAAGAGTTAAATACTGAAACTGAGTAAGATGGAGAGGCAATAGAGACTATCTTCTAATGAGCATCACATTCTTTTCTTTGTATTAACATAGTAGTTAGTCCTCACTTTTCTTATTGTTGTTTTTTCACCATTATTCTCCATAGGATTTTATATTCCTTGAATGTAATGCAATGATTTATTGAAAGAGCAATTATTTTCAACTGAGTATTTAACCTTCCTGTGGCAGACTGTGCTACAGTCCTCCTGTAGCTGTACCGGTGAAGAGTGACAGTACCCTGCATCATCAGGAAACTCATGCAGGTGCTGTGCCTTCTGGAGTCCTGGGATGTGTGGGACAAGTCACAGCTGTGCTACTGCAGCATAATTTTAAAGTTTCCCTGTTGGGCAAGCCCAACCATGACCCTTTACTTTTCTCAAACTCTAAAGGCTAATATTGAGTGCATTATAAGTACTGAAGATCTCCTGAGTGCTATAGTCAATAAAGAAACTCCAAATAGAAGGCAGTTTATTCACTTTGTTAATTGCATTTCTTCCTGTCAGTGTCCCATAGTAAGGTGTCATGGTATCAATAATTTCTCATGTGAAACGTGATATATTGAGAATAATGAGGACATGGATTAAGCGTACTTGGGAGGAGGGAGTATCTCCAGTACATTCCTTCATACCACCTTCTGTCAGAGAAGAGTAATCAACTGAGTCCAGTGGAGTCTGGAAATTCCCTAAAAACTTGCTTTACTCAGCTTTTTTTATGAACCACTAGTATGTACTCACCTCAAGCTTATAAGGATTTTTATATTTGACATTGTGGTACTGTAATTGTCTTGTTTGTCTAACACCCTCTTTTCCATACTTCATGCTTCATCTAATATATTTGTTTTCACAGTAAATAATATCTTCCTTACTTGGCTGAAATGTGGTGTGTTACGTAAATGAATAAACAGCCCAGATTCTGAGATTCTGCATCCTTGATTTTGAAAACCTTATTCATCCTAAATAATAATCAAGGAATATGTTAGTGGAATTCTGTGGAAAGATAACATTCATCCTATGAGAAATAGAGTTAAGTCCACCACTGAATTCAGAGCTGCAACAGCAGCAGAGGCATGTCTGCAGACTCCAAGAACTCACACAGTCTTGGGGCAGGTTTTCCTACACCTACTGCTAACCTTTTTACTGTCCAGTATTTACAGCTCTCTCTTCTGATACCTGTGATCATTAGGTTTATCTCAAACCTAACTAACAGGACAAACTGTTGAGGGCAGTAAATACATATTTTTACTTACTGTAAAGCAGGATGCAAATTTACAGAGTTATATATGCATTTCTCATTAATTTGCTCTCTCAAAATATGTCAGCATGACATATATACAGTTTGGGTTTGATTTTCAAATGAGAGAAACAATTTTATCTTATAGCTTCCCTCATTTGAGTTGAACTTCATCTTATTAAACTGACAGAATTTCTCACTGCAAACTACTTTAGGGGATATTTCACATTTAGAAGATAACAATCTGACAGCATTATGAAGCTTCAAGAAGGAAGAACTTAGAAAAAAAAAAAAAGATTGGGGGTATATATATAAAATATCTTTGAATATACATATATCTCAACATCTTTTTTTGTTTGTTTGTTTGTTTGTTTTTTTTGTTTTTGTTTTGGTTTTTTTAATACCTTGGAATACCCATCAGTTAGCTAAATTTGATCTAGTTCCAAAGTAACAGACTAGATATGACTGTTAGCCTGTTCAAGATTGCATGTAATTTCATTGCAGAAAGACATATCAGCAGTCTTGAGATTGTAATTCACAACTGGAAAGGATCAGGAGAAATAGCTCAGAAGAATTCAAGAGCATTTTTAAATAAAAATATATATTAGTCAACCTGAGTCAAAGATGCAATTGTTGCATGAATATAGATACAGGTTTCCTCAACTCTATGTTATATCATATCCCAAGATACGAGGATAAGCAGAGCAAGAGTTAGTCATATATATGTACAAAAGTAATGCCAATAGATTGCACTCTCCCTACTGTTTATAAATGTGTTTTATGATAATCCTATACATATTAAGTATTACTTCATTTGTGGGTTAGTTTCTTATTTTGATTGGTTTGGGTGGGGAGGGTGTGGGGATTTTTCTGTTTTGGTTATGTCATTTTTTATGGAGGGAAACTAATCAATTACATGAAAATCTTCAAAGCTAGAATAAAATCTTGATATAGCAATGGGAATTGGAGAATTTATATATTTCACCTATATGTAGAAGTTGGAAAGCAGGTCTCATTCTATTTTTTTATGGACAGGATTTTTCTCTGTATTCTAGAATGCTTGCAAGCACAATTGTCCATGTTGTAGGATTTTGGATATCTTGCAAGATCTTCATTTCTACTTCAATAAAAGTTGGTTCTCTTCAACAGTGTTACAGAATCACAGAGTGATTAATGTGGGAAGGGACCTCTGGAGGTCCCTTTACCTTGTCGATCAGGGCCACCTAGAGCCAGTTGCCCAGGACCATGTATAGACATATCTCTAAGGAGGGAGATTCTGCAACCCGCCTGAGCAACGTATTCCAGTGCTCAGTCACCCTCACAGCAAAAAGTTTCCTGATGTTCAGAGGGAACCTCCTGTCTTTCAGCGTGTTCCCATTGTCTCTTGTTAGGTCATTGTGCACCACTAGAAAGATCTTGGCTCCAGCCTCTGCTCCTTCCCTTCAGGTATTTTATACATCACATTGATGTGATCCCCTGAGCCTTCTGTTTTCTAGGCTAAATAGTACCACTTCTTTCAGCTTTTCCTTGCAGGAAAGATACTTCAGTCCATTAATCATCTTTGTGGCACTTCATTGAACTCTCTCCAGTATATCCGTGTCTCTCTTGTATGGAGGAGTCCAGACGTGGGTACAGCACTTCAGGCTTGTTCTCACCAGTGCTGAATGGGGAAGGATCACCGCCCTCAGAACTACTGGCAATACTTTGTCCACTGTAGCTGAGGATATCATTCATCTTCCTTGTGTCAAGGGCATATTGCTGGCTCATGTTCAATCTGGTATCCACCAGGACCCCCGGGTCCTTTTTTCATAGTTACTTTCTAGCTGTGTTGCCCCCAGAGTCCATGGGGTTGTTCTTCACTAGATTCTGGACTTTCTTCGTCCCCTAATGAACTTCATGAGGTCCCTGTCAGCCCATTACTCCAGCCTGTAAAAGTCCCTCTAGATGGCAGCAATAGGACCCTCTGGTGTACCAGCCAGCCACTCCTCCCAATTTGGTGTTGCCTGAAAACTCTCTGAGGGTACACTCTGCTCTATCATTCAGGTTGTTAATAAATGTTAAACAAGACTGGACTCAATTTTGATCCACTGCTAAGCAGTGGCTTTGTGCCACGAATCACCACCATCTGGGTCTGGTAATTCAGCCAGTTTTCACCATCTGCTCACACAGCCATTGATCAACATCCTCTCTATGAGGATCATATGGGAGACAGTGTGACAAGTCCAAGCAGACAATATCCACTGCTCTCCCCTTGTCTACCAGGCCAGTCACTTCACCACAGAAGTTTACCAGGTAGATCAAACATGACCATGCTGACAGCTTCAGATGTTCTTTATGTGCCTAGAAATAGTTTTAAGGACTAGATGTTCTGTCACCTTCCCAAAGACCAAGGTGAGCTTGACTGTCTTCTAGTTCCCTGGGTCTTCCTTCATATTCTTCTTGAAGACGGGACTGTGAGACTGAAATGTCATATGACTGTCTCAAAGCTTGCTTGTGTCTCTGCAAACCTCAAGGACAAGCTGCGGCCTTTGGATTAGTCTAAGGAATGTCACCCAAGGAAGCAGGAGTGTGTTGAAAGATGTACCCCCCACTCTTTTGCAGTTGCATTCTCAGACTCCTTAGATAAGCCTCAAAGGGGGAGACATGTACTGAGTGAAACTAAATGTTTATCACTGGTTCCCTTGTGTAGCCATTTGTGACTCTACTGTTTATGCCAAACACCACGTATACATTGCTAATGAACTGATAACAGGTGAGCATTTCTGCCCCAGAAGAAAACCTGTGGGACCAGAGAAAAATAAATAAAAAAAAGGTGGGCAGATATGCTAATCAGCAGACACAGTGAACTTAAAAAGACAACATCTCTGTGTGCACCCATCAAAGATAGATCCGTGTGCACCCACCACTGAAGAATTGAAGACTGAGGACCAACGGGACGCTGCTAGATCCATGGTGGTGACTACTCTTGCGACTCTATCCCGCATGTTTGCTTTGTTTCTGTCTTTCCCTTCCATTCTGTCCTATCACTACCCCTCTTCACCTTTAATAATAAAAATGGTTTTACGAGTAAGGCATTTGACCTTGTTTTCTCTTAATCTTGCCCTTGGGATCATATTAAAACTTCCTTGGACATTGGATTGGGACAGGGGACGATATTTTCTTTCCTCCAGTCTTTGGGATCTTCTCCCAGTCACCATGATCAATAAGATTATCAAGAGTGTTCTTGAAATGACATCTACCAGCTCCCTCAGCAATTGTGGGTGCATCCCATAGGGGCCCATGGACTTATGTATGTCTAGTTTGTTAAAGTGTCATCAGACCTTATTGTCCTATGTGTACATCTTCCTTGCTCCATTTTTTTCCCTCTGGGTGTCTAGGTAGCTATGTCTGTTTTTTTCTGGGGGGTAGAGGTGGGTGGCATAAAAGAATTTCAGCTTGATAGACTGTTTCAAGCCACATCTATAGAAATACAGAAACGTTCAGCTTTGTGTGATTTAACAATGCATTCTGAAGCGAATTTGGGAAACATGACCCAAAGATACCCACCAAACCCTCTGTAATACTCAGCCCACTCCCACAAACAACAGATTAACAATTATGTGGTCTCTTATAAGAGCATGATAAAATACCTTCATCCAGATTTCTGTACTCTATGGATTTAAAGCTGCAGTTCAGTGATAATTTGGCAGTGTCTGCACCCCAGACAGCAACCAACAACCACACAGTCACTCAGTCACTCCATTGCTGGTGAGATGGCTGAGAAAATCAAAGTAGAAAAAAATATGGGTTTGTGATAAAGACAGATTAATAGGTAAAGCAAAAGAAAACACAAGGAATTAATTCACTACTTCCCATCAGCAGGAAGGTATTCATCCATCCCCAGGAAAGCAGGGCTCCATCACATGTAATGGTTACTTGCGAAGACAAATCCCATTACACTAGATGTCTCCCCTTCCTTCTTCCCCCAGTTTTTATTGCTGAGCATGACATCATATGGTATGGAATATCCCCTTGGTCATCTGGGGTCAACTGTCCCAACTGTGTCCCCTCCCAACTTCTTGTGCACATCCAGGCTCCTCGCTGGTGTAGGGGTGTGAGGAGCAGAAAAGGGCTTGACTCCGGGTTAGCGCTGCTCAGCAGCAACTGAAACATCCCTGTGTTGTCAATGCTGTTGACAGTACAAATCCAAAATATAACCTCATACTAGCTACTATGAAGAAAATTAACTCCATCCCAGCCAAAACCAGCACAAACACACAATAATTCTCTTTAACATTGTACCCAATCACTAAAGAATTATGGTTTATTTTTTAGGAAACATAGGTTTTTTTATTTATACTTTCAGAGATTCATTATATGTTTTTAATAAAGGTGCTGGAATAAATTATTAAATGCTCATTTTGTCACCACTTAGATAATAAGACTATAAAAGTTAAAACACCTACAAGAATTTAGGAAGGAAAAAAATCTCTTTTTTTTTTTTTTTTTTTATCTTTAACCAAAGCTCTGCACTAGCAGATAGAGGCAAAGGTATATATCTGGTACACTTTTTGAGAGAGCTGTGTATGTCACTTGTCAGTGTTAACTAGAAAAATATGGAAGTAGGCAAAAGTACAATAAAGTTGGTTATAAACCCAACATTTACAAGATAGCTGTAATTAGTTCAATTGCTGATATACTAAGAAGAAATACTTAGCAAGTAATGGATAGTTCCGGTTAGTGATTTGAATGATGCAAAAGAATATGCACCTATAATATGTATATATACATAATTTGCATTGGGACAGTTACAAACATTTTGAGAGAAAAGTTTGAATTCAAAGTCATCTTGACAAATTGCCAAAACGCTTTGAAACTGATAATATGAAACACAGTACAGTAAAATGAAAAATTCTACACACAGAAAGGAAAAATTAAATGCAAAATGCTAAACATAACCACTTATCTGGAAAACCCACTGTATGATACAGAGGATATAGACTGAATACTGGACTACAGATGTGATTATATTACCAAAATTTTGGGCCATAGTATGAGGAGACCTTTGTAAACTGAAAACATTTTTTCTGCTGCAACATCTGACAAGAAATCTGATGTCAAAGACTGCCTGTTTATGTTAACACAAGCCTTTTTCTACTCTTTTTTTCTCAGCGTGTGAAGGGATGAGGATTGAAAAATGCAGTCCACAAGAGATAGCTAGATGTTGAGAGACAGTATATGAAGCAAAGCTATGCATTAGAACAGAGAGCGCTGCATGGGCATGGCTGATCACTTTGAAAATGTGAACAGTCCTGTGTCATATAACATCAAAAAGATTTAAAAACCATGGATATTAATAAATCTTGATTTATCGTTTTTTCTTTACCTTAAAAAGTAATGTAATGTTAAAAAACCCAAGGTTCTTTACAGGAAATTTAAACAAATGTCTGCGTCCTTTTGAACCTACTGTTAGGCATCTGAATATTTAAGATTTGAAAGCAAATATGATGCTTCCAAAGGTTTTGTGCATGGATATAAGCTGTATATTAAGTCTGTCACTTCTTATCCATTTTGAAAGTCTAGGGCATTGCTACTGACTGCCATGACGTAAGCTAATTCTAACCTTCTTTTACAACCCCATATAATCTGCACAGCTCTTGAATCACAGGAGGGGATCTTTCAAGATCTTCTCGAGCTTCATGTGTTTTTTTTTTTGTTTTTTTTTTTTTTTGGGTTTTTTTTTTTTGTGGGTTTTTTGTTTTTTT
>NW_020799144.1:3468759-3477409 GCF_003259725.1 Athene cunicularia | reverse complement strand
GTTTTTTTTTTTTTTTTTTTTTTTTTTTTTTTTTTTGGGTTTTTTTTTTTGTGGGTTTTTTTTTTTTTTTTTACTTCATTTCCCTTCTGATTTTATTTCCCTTCCCTTTCTTTATTTCTCTGATCTTTATTTCCCTTCCTTTCATTGGTCCTTCATTTGATAAAATAGTACTAGGAAAAAGACTTTTACATAATGTTTGAAATTAAATTTATTAAATATAACATCAAGCAAATGCCCCCCCCCCTCTCTCAACCCCAAGCCCACAGATATGTGAGTGAAAAGCATTTCATTTTAGAAGAACAAGAAGATAAATCCTTAACTTCTTGCATGGTAAATACATGTATGCCTTCTGTTCATTTTTACAGGACTGGGAACAGGTGTTTAACAGCAGTTTGAATTTGTGCTAAACAAATATTTTACGTCTTGACAAAAAGAATAGAAATAACTGCATAAATTCAGATCCCATCATAGCAGTGCTTTTATGAAGATGATGATGGTGCTGCATGTTTTATTCATATGTTATACACATGCGTCACATATAAATAAAACTTTAACCTGGGTTATGAAGAAAATTGTAGGAAAAAACATATCTGAACAACCTAATCTCAGCAATCATAAAAATATGCATGTAAGGCCCATTTCTAGCCTACATTGTATTGGGTTTTGTTTACTGATTTTCCCCTTTGATGTCTTCCCTGGAAAAAGGAATAAAAATATTAACATTTTCCCATGATCTGTAAAAATATTTTTCACTAAGAAACTGCATGTGAGAAAAAAAAGAATCAGACAGACCATACCAGTGGTAACTTAGACTGCTGTGTAGGAAAAATTAATTTCTCCTTCCCCCTGATTCTAAAGGTATCCAATATAAATACCCACTTACTAGTGTTTTAATTACATTGTTACCTTGCCCTTTCCTTTTTTTTTTTTCCTATGCTTTTTACGCAACATGCTTTCAGTGTGTATAATCGACAGTGTAAATAGCTTTTCCAATTAGGTCTACAGCTTGTTAACTATTAAAAATATGTATCTATTATATATAGAATAGGTACTGAGTTTTAATGAAACTTTCTTTGTCAAATTTAAGCAAAAATTAAATTAGATCTCATGAAACAAAGTATACTAAACATTTCTTTCCAGGGTGAAAATCTATAGCTTTATGTAATCTTGTACATAAACTAGGCCAGAGGCATCAAGTGAAGACCTCAAAATCATGTGTGCAGCTCATGCAGTTCATCTGAGTTCAATCTACAAACAAAACTACACATTTCCTGAGGTATTCAGCAAAATTGGTGAAGAAATTGGGGAAAGAAGAATTTTATGCGGTTTAATAAGAATGCATAATATCATTGTCTTCATTGCCAAGTCCATACAAATTTTAACCAAACTTTAAATACAGATTAATTTTGTTTTACAACTGGTACATATTTCTAAAGCATTTTTTTAAATGTGAAAATTTCTTTCACAGAGACCATTCCTTCTGTCTATTTTCTCTTAAAAAGAAATCAAAATATGAGTTTTGCAAAGAAAATCCACAGTTAAATATTCTAGCAATAAAATATTTCTAATGACAGAAAAAAATTCTAGGAAGATTAGGAATACATTTTAATATTCTATGGCTAAAATTAATGCAAAGATTTGCCCTGTTGACAGTTGATGGGTACTCTGGGCAGAATGAGGTTGTTTTTCCTGCCAAACATAAATATGTCAACTTGAGCCTTAAGATTAATTTTTATGGAGCCCCAAACCCAAACAAGTTTATACATTCTAAAACAGCTGAAAAAAAATTGAGTCAACTCTTGTAATTCTGGGTTTACATTTTTTAAGATAGTGCTTAGGGAATACAACTCATGGTTGTAACAATGTAAATAAAATATTTCCTATCCCATTTTGGTTCTGAAAACACCAGTATGAGACCAGTTATAGAAAAGTACTGCTACTGATGCATTCTGGCAATTTATAACGTCATACTATGAAGATTCTCATACCAATGGATGATTTAGAGAGACATGGTCAACTCTGGGAACTACTGTGTCCTAAACAGACCCTTGCACTGAAACCTGGGGCAATTCCAGATTTGATATAAACATGAACATTCTCCTACAGAAAACCCAAACAGTGACATGTATTACAGAGACTTGGTCTGCTTATGAATTTCTCTATAACCTGCCTTCACCTCTCAGAAGCAAATCAAAAATAAACAAGAAAACACTACAGTAAAAGTCTGATAGTCTTTGCTAAATAAAGATCTGTAACAGTTTCACTGCTAAACTGTTTTTTTTTTTTCTACGTTTGTTTTGGTTTTTTGTTTTGTTTTGTTTTGTTTGTTTGTTTGTTTTTAAAAAGAATCTCTTTGGTCAAATTTATAGTTTAACTTGCATAAAACTGTCCATTCCCCTACAGTGTGTGTTGTCTGCACCTGAGCAGAGTAACATAACAGAAATAGTTGAACTGAAAAAACAGAAACACTGCTCAGTGACCTGAATCACTGAATGTGGGTTTAAATGACATTTGGAAAGACCTTTAAGTGGAAAGTCTTCCCTTGCCTTCCCTTGCTTTATTTTATTCACACCACTGAACGTAAGCTCACAATTTAAACAAATTAACAATCTTAAGCACTCTTTCCTTGTAACACAACCTCCAAGTTCCAACCTCCAAATCCAGTTTGAAGAAGCAAGCACATACTATATTTTTGTAGCCTAACAGTCAATAATAAGAAAAAAAAAAAAAAAGCCCAAACTGTCATTGTGAACAGATATTGACATCAAACTTCATGAAAAGAAGGTGACTGCTCTTCTAGTAAAAATGTGTTCACACATGGTGTGAAATGGTGAAAGTGAATATCATTCAGCCTAAGAATGCAAACTGTAGGTTTTTTAGGCTTGAGGTGGAGTGATAGTCAGCTAAATTAAAATGACAGTTAATGAGGATTTACAGTCTTCTTAGAATAGAGATTTCAAATAGTTTATAATCCAAGAATTAAGTCAGCTCTTGAATTTTCTTAAGCCTGTAGAACCAAAATTAAAATCTTGTCAGAAAGAGGGTCTTTTAATATTCTTTGTGCTCCTTATTTCTAACAGAAGTCTATACTAACAGCTAGTACAGTGTGGATACACAAAAAGAAAATCTGGAAAAAAAAATACTCCAGTCACATTTCATGAAAAAATTCACTTCCAACTATGCATAAAGATGCTCATTTTTAAGGACTGAGAAAGGGAAGATAACAGCTGGGGAAAAAAAAAAAACAAACCAAAAAACAAAAAAAAAAAAAAAACCCAACAAACAAAAAACAAACAAAAAAACCCAAACACCAAAAAACTGATTGTGTTTGGTTGTTTTGTTTCTATTCCTCAGAAACAGCAGACTACATAATTATAAGGTGTAAAAAACAAAGACTTTTTGTTACATAACATGAAAGAAAGACCTTTTGCTACACATCTGAGTAGTGCCTCTAGGAACTAATAGCTTGTTGGGTGGGGAATGGTGGGCCTGTGAGAATCAGCAGCTTAGTTTGCAACTAACCTTGTAACACATGAATCCTCTTCAGGAATGTAGCTTGGCATAGTACAATAATGCATGTGATTTCCTCATGAAGCATGTGAATTTTTTTTTTTTCATTGTCAGCCAGCTGTATTTTCTACACCCCTATTTCCATTTTTCCCTTTCTTTTTCTTTCACTGTGTGTGATTGGGAATGACCTTTCAAAGTGAGTTTGATGAAGACCCCAAGAACACAAATCCAAAAGTATATGAATAATTTATAGATTATAAAAATTTCCTCAAATAATGATATCTGAAGATTAAACCAATGTCATATCATCTGCTTTTTCTAGACCATCTGCTTATTTTAAAATATTTTTTCTTATTTTTTACTATAATACTATTTCTTCCAACTTAATACATTTTGTATTTCCACAGGTTTTTATTATACTTTGCTAGAAGATAAAAAATATAAAATTGAAAACATATTTTGAAATACATCACAAATATTGTAGAAATATGTAATTGTAGCTCAGTGATTTGATTACATTGTGTTTATTCAATTATTTTAGCTATTGTTATACTGTATGAATGCACACTGCTAAGCACTGTAACATTACAGCAGGTGAACTGTGCCACTCTTGGTTAATGGTCTTCCAGCATTACAATTACCTTTATGATATTTTGCCTAGCTAGGACTTCTATTACACACACCTAAATGAAAATTTATCTTTAAGTTGAAACTTGCCATGCTTGATAATCTCAGCACATGAAGCACCTCTTTACACTTTAAAAAAATAACTTAAAGACCAATTCAAGTCAGAATAAAAGTTCTGAATAGTTTCTCTGGGATGTGTATTACACTTCAAGCAAAACTCACAGCCTAAGATGGTATTAGGTTATGTGACAAAGTCCCAACTTCACATCCAAAATTAGTCCAGAGACACTGCGGAAGGCAGGGGCACCCCAGTAACTTTGGGAAATGAACCCCAGCTCTGGTCCCCTCGACTCCTCGTCCTAGGAGATTCCCCAACCCCAAGCATAGAGGGACAATCATGCTGGGGGGACACCAGCAGCACCTCTTGGGGCTACTTCCCATACCTGGATGACCACTACCAGGGATAAAAGACGCCCTGTGGGATTCAAGGGAAGAGGGATTTTTGATTGCACAGGCATTGTTATTCAATGTTTTTGGGAGGGGCCAGAGGTGGGGTAAGGGAGGAATCTAGACCACTTAGGGAGAAACAAGTGCAGGAATATAAATGGACAAGTAGGTAAAATGGGCCAGTTTAAAAGTAAAATACTGATGTTCAGGGACAGCTACTGGGCACATTGAATGTCTGAGCCCAGCTGCTGTAGGGATCTGCCTAGTATATGTGTATCTGTACATATGCACCCACTAGCAGAAATCCATACTGCTCATCAAGAGGGTGAGGCAGGATGAGGCCACTGGTCCTGTTCATGTTTGTGTGACTGCTGTGCATATTTGCTTATGTCAATCTATGTGCATGGCTATGGGTATACATGAATATATGTCTATATATGTCTATCACATATGTGTGTTTATCTGTGTGTCTATTGGGACTGTGTGCTCAGCCTCACTTCCAGCTGGACCTGAAGTCATGAAACCTCTGCTAGACTGCTGGATCCAGCAACTCCCCAGCCCAAAGGAGATGTGAACAGAGATGGGGATGGAGGTGCCCTGTCCTCCCATGCCTGACATATATTAAATGTTTCAGTGACAAGGATGGGGGGACCTGCAAACACCTCTGCTATCCCTGGCAGTGGGAACACTGGGAGTCCAGGACACTCCTAAACAGTGAAGTGACAGCTACAACAACTCTCTGATCTGGTGATGAGGCCATATACCACCAGCAAGACATAGCCAGCTGATTTTAAGCAAGAAGACTGTAAGAAAAATAAGCAGAAAATAAAACAATGATGTCGCGGTAGAGACGGTGAAGCGACAATCAGTAATCAAGTCAGAGGCCAAAGAAGCACTTTATTGTTCTCTACATACTTTATATATCTTTTACAGCTAGCTCTAACACAATTGGCTAAACCCGTAGCAACAGTACATGATTGGATAGCTCTCTTAAAGATTTGCTTCTGAACATAATTCACATAGTTTCTTGTCTGCGGTCAGCAGTTCCATATCTCTTGCAGAAAATGTTCCAAGTCCTAGCTTACTCAGTTCTTTGTTCTTGTGTGGTATGCCTTCCTGCACATAGGCCTCTCATGGGTACAGGATGATCTGGCCAAGGTCGAACTCCATCGGTTTCATCTGGCATTCAGCAGACCCGCTGCCTACCCCAACACAATGACTCCAGAAGAGACTTCTCAAAGGGCTGAGTAGCTTATGTAGAGAAGTACCATTTCACTTTCATATTGTATGTGATTTCCTATAGAACCTGATGAGGTGTTCTTAGAGGGGAGAAGAAAAGCTGAGAAGCACACTCAGTAGAGCTCAGAAGACAAACTGGAGAAGGATCTGAATCTCACTTCCCAGAAAAAGCAGGCCTGAAAAAATGTTCACACTGACAACAGAGGGATCTGGAGAAATTGAGTCACATTAGTGTGACTATAATAGGACATCAAAGCCAGACAGCCTATTTCTTTCTGGAACAGACGGCATGATTAGATAAACATGGTAAGAACACTGCTTTAAAATTTCTTTTCTTTATTCTCATTGTTAGCATTAAATATTAGTTGGGTTTAAGAGTGTTGTTTGGTAACTTTGTCTACCAGGAAAGGAAGGGACACTTGTACCTCCTGAGTAAGCACAGTGGATGGAGAGTGAAGGGTGCTCCTGAGTCGACCTGTGAGCAGAGGGTCTGCAGCATCTCAAAACAGGGATAAGCTGCATTTAAGGGGTAATGGCAATTCACCAGTTCCGCACTCTCAGATGTTACTTCTAGAGGTCATGTTATAGGTTGATTCACAGTGAAATGGAAGAATGAGAAATCTAGTAAAAAGGGAAATAGACATTACTTACTTTAGTGAAGACATAATTAACATAACAAAGAAAGGAAGGAAGTCATATTCCTTTTAAGACCAAACAAGGTATCATTTGGGATTTCATTAACCAAAACTCTAACAGACATGAAGACAATATATATTATCTTGGTCATTTCCAATAACAACAGACATGATACACAATCTTCCAACTTTTTTCAAACTTATTTTTCACAATTAGTTTACTGATATATTGTTTGCACTTTAGCAGAATTGTAGATTATCAACCTACTGGGTTGTTGTGCTAACTGTAATACTTTCTTAATTTGATTCATTATGTGGTCTGAGTATGGTGTTTGTCATCTTCTCGATCTCTGAAAGAACCATGCTTTTAGAAAAAAAGGTGAAAGAGACTAGAAGTCAAACTTATCCAGCCAAGTTGGATAAAAATGGATAGAAAAGTGAGAATTTGTAATATAAACCAGTAAAAGGTGAGAATGGAAATATAGGCACAGAAAGAAAAATTTGGTGCCCACATTTAACATTTTCCCTTTACAAAACTACAATTTTCCACGTCATTTGTTATCTCCTCCTTATTACGGGGACATAAAAATTAGTTCATTTATTTCATATACCTTGTCATTCCCATCCTTTTGGTTTTCAGAAAGGTGTTAGTTTCTTAATAAAGGGAGCCATATTTATTCATGTATGCCCTTCTCTATTTATCTTCTCAGTAAGAGAGAAGTTAGACATGAGCAAAATCTCTGCATGTGTGAAAACAGCTAAGCACAGTAATGGGTTACTAGGGAGTCTGTGGAACCTTCACTAGTGGAGGATACAAAGTTAGACGAAACCCTGTGGGATTGCTACAGATGAAAGAACCCTAAGTTTGGAAAAGAAATAAATTGTATGGATTCTCAAACCGTTCTTTGCGAAGGAAGGCAACTACAGTATTCCTTGAAGCATAAAAGGTTTAGCTATACATTTTCAAGGTGTAGTTTATATATTCTAACATTCTGACCGTCAGTAATATCGTAGTATATATCAAAGGAATATTGGTTATTCTGGATAATCTTTGTCTCTCAAGATTATTTTATTTTGTCATATCCAATGTCATATATCTAAGTACATTGTAAAATTTAATATTTTTGTAATTTACAATTTTATTCCCTGATTTCCTTTTACACATTAAATCTTTATTTTCCTTTGAGCATTTCATCTTTATTTTTTGTAACTCAGAACATTTATGAAATTATGTATTGCCATAGAACGACATAAAATGCATGAAATATTAGTCACATAAGTAACTTCCACTGCTGAGTATGATGAATGCTTTCTGGATCTTTAAAAATCCAGTGATATAAAGTGTTGTGTGATCACTAAATCTGCAACTGTCACAGACTGTAATTATTTAACTACCCAATTATTAAAATGAACAGGATGGATTATAATGAATTGTAAACTTAAGAAATCTCAGGTATGAGATCATTCTAAGAGATCTAAATATTATTGTACTCTATGCCAGAAATGTTTCAAATGGTTTGTCTCCATGTCAATGTCACAGGAATATGTTTATGAAGCTGATTTGGGTTTGTGTGTGTGTGGCGGGGGTTTTGGTAGCGGGGCAGGGGCGTACAGTAGTGGAGCCTGTCAGAAGCTCTTTGACACCACTCCTGGCTCCAAGTCAGACCCACCTCTGGCCAAGGCCAAGACAATTAGTGATGGTATCAGACCTCTGTGATAAGGTATTTAAGAAGGGGAACCTGGAAGTAGTGGAAAGGAGTGGTGAGGATGACACCTCTGCAAACACCAAGGTCAATGAAAGGTCAAGAAAGGATGAGGCGGAGGGAGGTGCACCAGAGCAGAGGCTCCCCTGCAGCCCGTGGTGAGAGGTCAGGCTGTGCCCTGCACCCATGGAGGTCACCAGTGGAGCAGATCCCACCTGCAGCCCGTGGAGGACCCCACGCTGGAGCAGGGGGCTGTGCCTGGAGAAGACCAGGACCCTGTGAGAAGCCCACACTGTTGTAGGTTGGTGCTGGGAAGATGGCAGCACGTGGGAGGGTCACACACTGGAGCAGTTTGTGGAGAGCTGCTGTCCGTAGGAGGGACTCATGTCAGAGAAAGCTCATGGAAAACTGTATCCTGTGAGAGATGCCCCACACTGGAGCAGGGGAAGAGTGTGAGGAGTCCTCCCCCCTGCCACTCTGTCGGGGCTG
>NW_020799144.1:3454589-3468709 GCF_003259725.1 Athene cunicularia | reverse complement strand
GGGGGTGGGGGGGGTGGGTGGTATAGAGGGCGAGATAGAGGAATTAGGAGCAGACCTGAGCCCGGAAAGAAGGGAGAAGGGAGGGGTGGGGCGAAGGTGTTTTTAAGGTGTTATGCTGCTCACTGTCCTACTCTTTTTGATTGTTAAATATTATTGTTGCTATTGTTTAAAATAAATTGATGTATCTTTTTTTTTTTTTTCTTCCACTAATGAGTCTGTCTTTTACCTTTAACCATAATGGGTAAATCATCCCTCCCTCTCTTCATGTTGATTCCAGAGCTGTTTATTATCTGCTTCCCATTCCCAAAGGGGAAGGAGTGAATGAGAAGCGGCATAGTGCTCAGTTTCCCTCTGGGCTTAAACCATGTCAGAACCCTAAAATGGTGTTGTTTCTTCTGGGTTATTAGAAAACATTTACATTTCCTTCTATTTTAGGACACCATTCTAGACAGGGTCCTCTTATTGCTCAAAAGTCACAGCTGCATATCATTTCCTCATTTTTCTTGGAAAGTGAAACAGAAATGTTAAAGTGATACAAAATAAGTTATTGAAATTACAGGTGAGAATCGTGGGCAATACTACTTGAGGTGTACAGAAGTCATAGTATTATCATAAAAACATATTGATGTTATTATACTTTGTATTTGAGTCTCAAAGCATAATTCTGTTATCTACATTTTGTCACAGATAAAATTGAGTGAGGTATACAGTCTTGGTAAAAGTGCTAGAAAAGTGCCACAAAACTGACAGGTAACAGAGACTAAGTGTCAATAATTTATCAGCAGTGAAGGAACACCAAGTGGATCCTTTAGACCTTTGTCATCTATCTGACAAATGTCCTGTACTCTTTAATATCTTCATTATAACTTGAATGGCTGTTCAGAGTGTGTGGTAATAACAGATGAACTTGAAAAACATGGGTGTGGTAGCAGGTGGAAATGGAGCTCAAATTGGCTCAACAAGAGAGAGAAAGTGCTCTGAAAACACCCATTATAAAGAGATTTAAGGTGTTTTTCTTGTGAAGAAACACTAAAATGCACAAAATTGGAAATGATTGTAAGTGGAAAGGTGTCTATACTTCAGAAATGAACATGGATGTTAATTGTGAAGTAGAAATTTAATAGTGACGCAATACGGTTGACAAAATAGCTGGAAGCGGGATAAACCCAAGGTGCACCTGAAGAGAAGGAGTGTGGTGTATATCTCAGTGAAGACTTTAAAGAATTGTCTCAGTTGTTCTGGAAGGAAATCATAATGCAGTAAATACCGCACTACAAATGACACATTTCTATACATAAACAAACCCACAGTCTTTGCAGGTAAAGATCTGTTAATGAAAGATCAAAATAACCATGAGAACCATCTCCTTTATTGTTTATCACTTCTAAACCTAACTCTGTCCATTTATATACTACATTCAGTGAGATATATACATTCACGTTTTGTAAAGCTATTCTCATGATTTTATTTTTAACACTTAACATTAACCAAAAGAGATGTTCCTGATTATCATGGGAACAACCGATTAAGTGTTGCTTTTAAGCAGTTTCTAAATTACCAAACCCACTTCTCCAGGAAAAGGTACATTCTTTTTGTTATTGGCATGTTGAACATACTGCAAAACAGATTTAAATACCGATAAAAGTTCCTCACTTTTAGGGGTTTTTTTGCAATTTAGCAGACAGAAATTCCACAAAAGAACATAAATCTAATAGACCTGAATCTAAAATCTGTCCACCTATATTCAAAACCCTTACTCATAAAAATATGCCTGGAGAAATTAATGGGTTGAGATGGACTTGAGTGAATTAATACTGGCCTTAATTACATTGAATCACTCAGATGAAGTGTAGAGTGGATTACTTTCCTGGTAGAGAAAACCTGCACTTGACTATGGAATAATGAAAACCAGTTCTTGGACTTTATCAACATAATCTTATAACTTACTCAGATTAGCATAATATTATTATTCTAATATTATTATTCTAATACTTGATTTTGTGGTTATTTATTTTTTTTTTTCTGACAACATTTCAATATATCTGTTGAAAAAAGATGACAGATCACAAAAAAAAAAAATAAATTACTAAATCTTCTAGCTTTGTCTTGTTGTGACAGTCCAATGAAATCATAGTTGTGTCTCAAACATCTGAAAAAGAACTTTGGTAAAAAAGACAGTCTCTCTGAGCATGCCAGAGTTGTGCAGGCAACAGCAGGAAGACATGGTGAGAAGAGGCGATTGCATGGAGTTGGGAAAACATTTTTCTGGGTCTGAACTTCCCTATGTTGAGAGACTCCGTAAAAAGCCAATAGGGGAGCTGCTTTCATGATGCATGCACCAAAAGGAAAGATCAGACAACAGCCATACCTGCAGGGAGCAGGGAGGAACTCCCCAATGATCTCCAAGCCCATTGACACATTTCTAGAAGAATCTGAACATATAAACTACACATGTACCAAATCAAGGAGAATTAGAGAAGCATAGATGGTCCATGATGCTTAATTACCCTAATGATTCCAAGTGCTCACCAGGAAGAGCAAGGAATTCTAAAAGGACAACCGTGCCTCTCCAGAACTGGACCACTATGCTGACTGGACCAATGCTGGAACCAGGACTTGTGAAACTTTCTTTTTTGTCTTTCTCACTCTCTTTTTCTCTCTTTCTCTCCTTTACTCTCCCATTCTCTGTTTCTGCATCAAGGCAAGGCTTGTGAGACACCTCTGCCACTTATTAGGGCATGTTATAAGATTTGCAGCTTGTCGGTGTATGTTGTGAGGTTTACTGCTTGGTGCAGAGGTTGCAAAGATTCTTGACAAAATTTCATGCCAATATCTGTTGTGAGAAAATAAAACTTGAGGTTTGAATTGAAGAATCCTTAGTGTTGTTTCACTTTAATCCTGACCTGTGAATTAGTGAATCTGAGTTGTTGTCTTGAGAAATAGGGACACAACACTTATGACACTAACTTTGGAAAGATTTGAGAACTCTGAGCCACCACTGTTAGCTGAAACTAATGTTGTTTTATTGCATCTATTCAAAATTATGTTGGCCCATATGTCTGGAAGTTTCAAAGAAGTTTAAGGGACTTCAAGAGTTTTTATTAATTTGTTAAACCTAATTAACAGGCTACCACCAGACCCCAGTCATTTCTCATATATTTCTTATCAACTCTATCATGAATATGATTGGTATAATTACTTATTTCCTCTGGGAACATAACTGCATAAACAATGTCTATAAAAAAACAATGGGGGAGAGGAAGAGAGGAAGGAATTGTCTGTGAGGAAGGAAAAATAACAAAATCTCAAGTAATATGTATGTTTACTAAGACTGAATTAAATATTTATGATGGAATCAGCACACTTTAAAAAAAAAAATGGTTACCTGAGTTGGATGGCATAGCTTTCAGGGCACCAGCCATGTTTGATCTGCCTTCAGGCAATTTTAATAGTAATTTAAAAGTACTCAGTACTCGTCATTTTGTGGCAGACACTCATTTGAAGACATTACATAAAATGATATGAAGCTCTTATATCCTCATCTCAAAATACATTAGTGATTTTTGCTTAAGCATTTATAGTGGCAGACTTCTCCAATTTGTAAAATACAGAGCTGAGATGAAAACAACTTATCCAAAGCCCTTTTTCTGCTGTTGGTTACTTTTCTATGTACTCTCTGGATATGTAAATATATTCCTCCATTTAATAAATAGTTTAATAATCATTTTACTTCCTTTCAACCACCAGCTAAACTGCTATAATAGAGAGTGGTATGTGAAAACTGTATATCAAAAACAATAGCTTAAAAAGTAGTGGACAAACTCTTTCTAAACTATCTCTTCAAAATTTGTAATGAAATAAATTAACATACCACATTTTATTGATAATTCTTACTATCTGCTCTAAATCAACATAGTCCCAGGTGCAAAAAGCAAACACATGCTGAGAGCTGAGCCATAATAATCACTATGATATTGAAAGGAGTTTAGAAGAGTAAATCAGTCCCATTTCTTCTTTCATTTAGCGCATGCAAACATACTGCAGAACTTACAGGAACTCTTAACAACTATTTAATTTTCATTTTCTATAATAGCTTTCTCTGATTGTGACTGTGCTTGCTCCAATTTCTTGATCTGTGGTAAGATTTAGAGAAAGCAAAGCAATTCATGTTTACACATAGAAGCAACACACTGGTTTTGCCCTGGATTTGTAGGTGCTTTCATAGATAATGCAGTTGCAATATTTTAATCACAGCAGATTATCAAAACTAATTTTGAATCCAAATCCCATGCAGACTACCGTATTTCTTTCACATATGCTTTTCTCTTTTCGTTCCTTATTTCATTCTTTTTCTGTTTCTGTCTCATAAGACACTCAATTAAAGCAATCAAAATTACATTATATATAATAATCTTAGGAAGGGCAGTTATAGGAGTGGAAATGAAAAGGACCAGGGAAAAATGTTGGTTACCAGAGAGAAGCTGTAAAGACAGTAATTTTTGGTATCTATTTAACATCATCAAAGTAGGGGATTCTTTTTCCTTACTGAAAGCATTTCACACACACATACATTTAGGGTTTTTTATTTTTTTTTTACTCCTGTAAATGCTTTTAAGACTTTTTTGGAAAAGCCATCATTTTCAAAGTACTCATAAGAGCATGTAATCCCTATATAATTTTTTAAAACTTGTTCTTTCTAAAATAATGACAATTTTCCAGATAACTAGTTTACACACTAAGGAAACACCTCAGACTTACTTTGAAAAAGGTAAAGAAGTAGAGATGGATGGTTTATTCCATACTTGGGAGTATATTACCAGCAGAAAGAGTAATACTCAGATTTATGTGCATTAGTGAGTAATCAATACTTTTACAAGAAAAAAGATAGAAAGCTTCCTAGTAACAGACTTCTGAATACTGTTGGGAGGAAAGTTCAACATTGTATTTCAAGGCTTTCCAAGCCTTCTCAGTATAAGCAGTATGAAGGAGAGCTAACGCTTCTGACAGTGCTAAAAAGAAGACAAAATTTTGAGGGAAATAAAAAGACAAATGAGTCCTGAGCTCAGTGTATTAGTCAAAAGGATTTCATTTTAATGCATATATGACTGGAATCTATCAAATTTAACATTGACTTGTGTCACCCTGTCAAAATACACTAGCAATTTGCTGGACTTCTTATTTTGATATAAATCATGAAGTTGCTAACTGTAGAAAATTCTTGTTTTGTACATAGGTGTAAGGACAAGTAAGAGGGAAAAAGGAAAAAAATGAAAACAAATATTTTCTTTCTTAATATTTTTCACTACTTTCAAAAATTTGGTGAATTATTCACTTCCGGGCTATGGCACACAGACACAAAGGCTATGACCAGTCCAGGTTAACCCATGAGTTATTTCTTTTGGCTTGACAACCCTGAAATGCTCATGTTTATGAAAGTTAAATAACAAAATACAAAGATTTGCAATAAAATTAAAATTAATCCCAACAAAATAAGGGAAAAGTGATTGAAATTTCCAGCTGAAAAATCAGTCACAACTACATTATAATAAATGTTATTAGGCAAGTTGGGGGAAAAGGGCTATGGAACAGAATCAAAATCTCGCATCCAAATACGAGTTTGGCATCCATTCATTTTGTAGATTTTTAAGGCCAGACACTGAGTTCAATATAGTATATGCAAAACAACACATGTCCTATAATAGAACAGGCATCATGGTTTTCTGGCAGCTGTATTTTATCGTTTTATTGAGGTCTGTCATGACATTTGCAGATGTACATGTCTATCTAGTCATCATTTCTGGAAGCAGGTGTTGAACGTACCATTAGCAAGCATACTGACTATACCAAACTGGGAGGTGCTGCTGACTCTTTCAAAGGATGACAGGCTTTGCAGAGGGATCTAGATAGATTGAAACATTGGGCAATCATCAATGGCCTGAAATTCAATAAGTCCAAATGCTGAATTCTGCACCTGGGATAGAGTAATGCCAGACACAAGGATAAACCGGGAGAGGAGTAGCTGGAGAGCAGCCCTGCAGAAAGGGACCTGGTGACGCTGGTTGGCAGCTGGCTCAGGGTGAGGCAGCAGTGTGCCCTGGCAGCCAAGAGGGCAAACTGCATCCTGGGCTGCCTCAAACACAGCACAGCCACCCGGTCAGAAGAGGTGATTATCCCACTGCATTTAATGCTGGTGCAGCCTCACCTTGAGTGCTGGGTGCAGAAGGATTTGAAGGTGCTCAAATGTGTCTAGGCAGCAACAAAGCTGGATGAAAGGGCATGAAGACATGTCCTGTGAGGATCGACTAAGGACTTTGGGCTTGTCTGGTTTGAAGAAAAGTATGCTGAGGAGCAACCTCATTACTCTTTACAGCTTCCTGAGGAGGGGAAGTGGAGAGGGGGGTGCAGAGCTATTCTCCCTCAGATCCAGTAACAGGACATGTGAAAATTGTTCAAAGTGGCATAGTTCAGACTGGGCATTAAAAAATATTTATTTGTTGAGGAAGAAGGTCAAACGCTGCAACAGGCTTCCTAGAGAGGTGGTTGGTGTCCCATGCCATTGGACGATTGTGGATAGGTACCTTCCAACTGAACTATTCTATTCTCCTCCTCCTCTTCTCCTCCTCCTCTTCTTCCAGCTGTACTATTCTATTCCTCTCCTCTCCTCTCCTCTCCTCTCCGTTTATATCTGTATCTAAAATTTATCATTGCTAAATTACTGTTTTAGCAATTCTGGTTTTGCTACACAAAAGAGAGAAAACTCAGGGACAAACAGTAAGAACCTCTCAGGTTAAAGCTACAAGTATTAAAGAAGAATAAAATAACATTATTTCAAATTACGGGAAATACTGTTTTTCAGAATTCAGTTATGAAGGGAACTAGTACAACGAAGTTGCTCTTTAGAGAAACTATATGAGTAGAAGTAAAATTTTAAAAACTAACATGTCTCATTCATTCAATCTATTTAATCTATTTTTCAGTTTAAAGTATGAAATATATATTATATTGTATGTATGTATAGAAGTTAAAGAATTCTATGAGAAAGGTATTTTAAAGAGATACAATGTAGCCCTATAGCCAGATATTAAAAAAAAAAAAAAAAATTTTTTTTTTTTTAAGATGAAATTGTTCCAGAGTATCTATGAAAGGATAATATAAAATCAAAATTCAAAATATGAAGAATATTGTCCTCACCATGCCAAAATTGTTTGTTTCTGAGGGACTAGACTTCCTTAAGGTAAAATGTTGAAAATTTGTAATCTTTGACAATAGTTTCATTAAAATATACATGCTTTTAAGATCAGGTATTCTCTGTAGTTAACTTTCACAGGAAGCTCTGTCATGGTTTGAGCTCAGAGGGCAACTGAGTAGCATGTGGCCACTCGCTCATCCCTTCTCCCTCAGGAATCAGTACGAGGAAATAAAGCAGAAGGCTCAGGAGTTGAAATAAAGACAAGGAGAGATGAGTCATCTGTTACAGTGGTGGGCAAAAGACACACTCATTAGGGCAAGAAAAAGAACATCAATTTAATTCAGACACTAACAACAACACTTAGCAGAGCACTGAGTAGGACAGTGAGAAGCATTTCTACATCTTAAAAACATCTTCCCCCCACCCCTCTCTTCTTCCCAGGCTCAGCTTTGCTCCCAATTGTCCTACCTCCTCCCCTCAAGTGGCACAAGGGGCAGCAAATGGAAGGTGCAATCAGTCCTGTCCCTCTGCCTCCTCAAGGTTGAGGTAAACTCCTCACATTCTTCCTCTGCTCTAGTATGGGTCCCCTCTCACAGGAGACAGTCCTCCATTAACTTTGTCTGATGTGAGTCCTTCCCATGACCCACAGCCCTTTCCAGCTGCTCCAGTGTGAGTCCCTCCTGCACGTTTCAGTCCCTCCAGTGCCAAACTACAACAGCAGGGGCTTCCCACAGAGTCCTGGACTTCTTCAGGTGCAGCCATATGTTCCAGTGTGGGATTCTCCATGGGCTGCAGGTGGGCATCTGCTCCCCTGGTCACCTCCATGGATGATCTAACCATGGGCTTCAAGGCAGTCTCTGCACTGGTGCAACCCCCCTTTCATTCTCCTTTCTTCCACTGACCTTAGTGTTTGCATAGGTGTTGTTTTTGCCACTCATCCTCACAACTCCCAGGTTCCCCTTCTTAAATATGTTATCACAGAGATGAAGCCACCGTTACTAATTGGTTCAGCCTTGGCCAAAGATAGGTCTGACTTGGAGCCAGGGAGCTTTCGAGAAGCTTCTCACAAAACCCTGACACACATTCAAACCCAGCAAAAACTGGAAAACAAAGTGGTTGAAAGAGCTTTTATCAGTTTTCAAGAGTATGTGAAGAAAAAGTTCCTTTAATGAATACTTAGCAGTGATGTTTAAAATAACAAGATCAGATAAGAAAACAAGCATTTTTCCCCAGCAGTCAAAAAAAGCCACTTGAAACTTTTCTGCCTTTCAGAGAGCTTTTAGCTGTTATTTCTGTTGTTATTATTGTTATTAGCAAGTATTTTGGAGGAAATCTTTTAGCAAATGCATTTGTGCAATTATTGCCTTTTCTAAACAGAACCATGTGAAACAGAATGAATGTTTATATGTCACACTGAAAAATCTTCAAAACATCCTTACATGGGAATCAGAGCCAGTAATGCAAATATTGGGAAAGAAAAAAAAAAAAAAATCTTTGAAAAAATATGATCTTTATCTTTCTCTCCTATATGTTTTATTAAAAATGAAATAAAATAAGCTGAGAAAGATCTTTGTTTTCACCCTTTATTATGATAAAAGGTCTTTCATACAAAAGATAAAATAATCAGTAGTTTTGCTTGTTGCTTTCAGGTTAGTTTTGGTTTCAGTTGTAACCATAATGTCATAGAATCATAGAATATCTCAAGTTGGAAGAGGCACATAAGGATCAACAAGTACAACTCTGCATCTTGCAGAACTACCCAGAACTGAACCATGTGACAAAGAGCATCATCCAGAAGCCTCTTGAAGGCTGGATCACTTTCCTGAGGAGCCTGTTCCAGTGACCAACCACCCTCTCAGTGGAGGACTTTTTGCTGATGTCCATTCTGAACCTCCCCTCATGCAGATTCATTCCTTTCCTTTCTGTCCTACTGCTGGTCACCAGAGAGAGATCAGCACTTCAGAGAGATCTGCTGCCCACCTAAAGGAAGTTGTAGACTGTGATGAGGTCACCCCTCAGCTTTCTCTTCTCCAAGCTGAACAAACCATGTGACCTCAGCTCCTCTTCATAAACCTTTCCCTTGAGACCTTTTACTTTCTTGGTTGCCCTCCTCTGAACACACTCTATTAGTTTGATGTCCTTCTTATATTGAGGAACCCAAAACTGTATGGGACTCAAGGTGAGGCTGCCCCGGTACAGTGTAGAGTGGGACAATCACTTCTCTTGACCAGCTATCTGTGCTGTGCTTGATGCGCCCCAGGACACACTTGGCTCTTTTGGCTGCCAGGGCTCATTGCTGACTTATTTTTAACCTGTCATCAACCCAAACCCCAAGATGTCTTTCTGTAGAGATGTTCTACAGCCTCTCATCCCCCAATTTATATGTATAATGAGGATTACTCTGTCCCAGCACTTGCTCTAGTTAAATATTATATATTTGGTGACTGCTCTGCTCTCTTGTCTACCCAGATCTCTCTTTAAGGCCTTTCTCTACCCTTGAGGGATTCCACAGCTCCTCCTAATTTAGTATTGTTGGCAAACGTACTTAATGTGCATTTGATTCCTGCATCTAGATCATTTATAAAAACATTGAAGAACACTGGCCTTAAAATTGAGCCCTGGGGAGTCCCACTGGTGACTGGATGCCAGGCTTATGTAACCCCATTTACTAAAGCTCTGTGAGTCTGACCCATTCTGCAATTGCTCAGCTGTCATACCATGGGCTTGTCTAGCTGGGTGCTGGACAATTTGTCTAGAAGAGTACTGTGCAAGACAGGGTCAAAAGCTTTGTTAAAATCTAAACCATCACATTTACTGACTTCCCTTGGTCAGCTAGATGGGTGACTTTGTCATAAAATGAAATTAAGATAGTTAAGCAGGACTTTCTCCCATGAACCTGTGCTGGCTATGACCAATGATTGTATTATCTCTCACATGATTTTGAATAACTCACAGAATAACCATATACATAATTTTACCTGGCACTGAAGTGAGATTGACAGGCCTGCAGGTACCATGTTCTTCCTTCTTTTCCTTCTTGAAAACTGGGACAATTGTTCCAGCTTCCAGTTGACCGGAACCTCTTCAGACTCCCAGGACCATTGGAAAATAATGGAGACAGGTCCTGTGATGACATTGGCTAGCTCTTTCAGCACTCTTGGATGAATATTGTCAAGCCCCATAGACTTATGTGCATCCAGCTGGAGCAGAAATTCTTCAACAATTTCGGGAGTTTATCATATCCCCAGCCAGTCTTCCAGCAAAGGGCTCCAGAAGTCTCAGAGCCCATCATCAGTGTTGAAGACAGAGGCAAAGAAGGTATTAAACATCTCCATCTGCATCCCTATTTATGAGATAACCAACCTTGTCCAGTAATGGAGCAAAGTTAACTCTGATTCTCCTTTTGCTTCTAATACATTTTAAAAAGCCCTTTTAGTTGTCCTTCACAGTGTTGGTCAGCTTGAACTCTAGTAAAACTTTGGCCACAAGAATTTTCTCCCTGTAATGGCAAACTATCTATGTAGTCCTCCCATGTTGCATGTCCTTTTCCTAATGTCTGCACACTTCCTTCTTAAGTTCTAGAAGATCCCTGCTCATTCAACCCATCCTTCTGCCCCACTTGCTTGACTTCTGACACTTTGCTATTGTCTGCTCCTGTGGTCTTAAGATATGGGTCTTAAAAAATTACCAGCATTCGCAGACTCCAGTACTTTCAAAAGCAGATTCCCCAGGGGATGTTACTGTTCCTTCAGCAGCCCGAAGTCTGTTCTCCCCCTTTAGAGGGTTGAAGATTTGCTGGTGGTTTTTCTCTGTCAACAACAATTTGAAACTCAGCTACTTCATGGTCACTGTGACAAAGACAGCCACCAAACACCACTTTGCCCATGAGTCCCAATCTGTTTTCAAACAACAAACCTAGGACACCATTCCTAGTCAACTCGCTTAGTACCTGCACCAAGAAGTTATCTTCAACATGCTTCAGAAATTTTCTGGACCTGTTTCTGTCTGCTGTGTGATATTCCCAATTGATGTATGGGAAGATAAAGTCACATAAGGACAAGGGCAATTGATCTAGAGTTATCCCTTAATTATTTGTAGAATAATAAATAAGTGTCATTGTCCTGGCTGTGTGGTTGACAGTACACTCCCACAACATATGCTTTGTTTGCTTTCCCTCTCATCCTTACCCAGTGGCTCTCAAGCATGTCATTGTCAGCTGTAAGCACCATATAGTCCAACCCCTCCCTTAGATAGAGCTCTGTCCTTCTGCCTCTTCTGCCCTGCCTATACCTCCTGAAGATCCTATAACCATTCATCATGGCACACCAGTAGCAGGACTCATTCCACCAGGTTTTGGTTATGCCAATGATGTTGTAGCTCTGGGATTGAGTCAAAGCTTCTAGCTCCTCTTGCTTATTTTTCATGCTGTTCACATTAGTATAAAGACACTTCATATATTATCCAGTGTACTCAGCACATAATGGAGCAGACTGAAGAACCTCCCTAGAACACCATCCTTCAAACACTGGCATGCTGCCATCAAGCTTATCTGTAGTGAGTCTGGTTTTATCCCTTTCCTCTTCAAATCTAGTTTAAAGCTCTTTCAGTGAGCCCTGTTACTCCTGTTGCAAGGTACTTTTTCTCCATTGGGACAGGTGTATTCCCTCCATTCCCAGCAGACCTGGTGTCATGTAGATTAACCCATGATCAAGACCCCCAAAATTCTGCTGGTGACAGCACTCTTGGAGCCAGATGTTGGTCTGCTGGGTCTTCCTGTTTCATCTCTTATCAGTCCTTGCAACTGCAAGGATAGAGGAGAACACTACTCATGCTCCTTAACCCTTAACCAGTTGTCCCAAGGATCTGAAGTCTCTCTTGATTGCCCTTGGACTTCCTATTGCAACTTCATTGCTGCCTACATGAAAAATCAATAATGGATAATAATCTAAGGACCATACCAGGGTAGAAAGTCTTCTCATCACATCTTTAACCCAGGATACAGCAAGGCAGCAAACTTCCATAATAAGTAGGTCAGGCCTTGCCATTTGGCAACTTGTAAATTCAAACAGCAGATGAAGAAATCTTAACACAAGCAACTGTAACAGTCTGTTTCTTAACATATATCTTCCTGGATGTTTCTCACTCACCAGGACAACCAGCAAGGTGTGAAGGCTGTTATCTTGAGGGATGCCGCTGTTTCTTCCCACATGCTATCAGGCAATGTGGGACTCCACTGAAGATGCTTTTCTTCATGTACCTCCTCAATCTTTTTCTTTGATCAGTTGGGTTTTTTTGTTTGTTTGGTTGTTGGGTTTTTTTTGTTTTGTTGTGGTTTTTTTTGTTTGATTTTTATTTTTTTAATCTTTTTAGATATAAGCACAGGAGAAACCTCTTAAGATTTGACTAAAAATTTTTGACACAAATATCACATGCATCCACATATGAATGTTGGGAATTATACTCCATTTGTTTAGAGGTCACATGTAAACAAAAGTGATTTATGGACATTAGTTAATTTCATCACTGGCAGATAACATAATGCTATCAACATATTTGATTGTTTCCATGGAGATGAATGGTTTCTAGGAAAACAATCCTGGTCAGGAGCTGAATAAAAATTGCATGAGATCTTGAGATAGATATTAAACTGATACAGGTCAATACGATTTGATTTGCAAGGTCCCAAACACACTTCCCATATTCTGTATTATCAGACATAATAGTAAGGTCCCTCTGACTCTTCCTTAATATCTATTTGAAAATTAAAACTAACATACTCAGGAACTCTCATTGCTTAATTGCTTTAGTTTTGAAGGTCCTGTACAACTTTGCTTTGGATTACTTTAGTGGCTGTTTATCTGGGACTGTAAAATTCCCTTCCCTTCCCTTCCCTTCCCTTCCCTTCCCTTCCCTTCCCTTCCCTTCCCTTCCCTTCCCTTCCCTTCCCTTCCCTTCCCTTCCCTTCCCTTCCCTTCCCTTCCCTTCCCTTCCCTTCCCTTCCCTTCCCTTCCCTTCCCTTCCCTTCCCTTCCCTTCCCTTCCCTTCCCTTCCCTTCCCTTCCCTTCCCTTCCCTTCCCTTCCCTTCCCTTCCCTTCCCTTCCCTTCCCTTCCCTTCCCTTCCCTTCCCTTCCCTTCCCTTCCCTTCCCTTCCCTTCCCTTCCCTTCCCTTCCCTTCCCTTCCCTTCCCTTCCCTTCCCTTCCCTTCCCTTCCCTTCCCTTCCCTTCCCTTCCCTTCCCTTCCCTTCCCTTCCCTTCCCTTCCCTTCCCTTCCCTTCCCTTCCCTTCCCTTCCCTTCCCTTCCCTTCCCTTCCCTTCCCTTCCCTTCCCTTCCCTTCCCTTCCCTTCCCTTCCCTTCCCTTCCCTTCCCTTCCCTTCCCTTCCCTTCCCTTCCCTTCCCTTCCCTTCCCTTCCCTTCCCTTCCCTTCCCTTCCCTTCCCTTCCCTTCCCTTCCCTTCCCTTCCCTTCCCTTCCCTTCCCTTCCCTTCCCTTCCCTTCCCTTCCCTTCCCTTCCCTTCCCTTCCCTTCCCTTCCCTTCCCTTCCCTTCCCTTCCCTTCCCTTCCCTTCCCTTCCCTTCCCTTCCCTTCCCTTCCCTTCCCTTCCCTTCCCTTCCCTTCCCTTCCCTTCCCTTCCCTTCCCTTCCCTTCCCTTCCCTTCCCTTCCCTTCCCTTCCCTTCCCTTCCCTTCCCTTCCCTTCCCTTCCCTTCCCTTCCCTTCCCTTCCCTTCCCTTCCCTTCCCTTCCCTTCCCTTCCCTTCCCTTCCCTTCCCTTCCCTTCCCTTCCCTTCCCTTCCCTTCCCTTCCCTTCCCTTCCCTTCCCTTCCCTTCCCTTCCCTTCCCTTCCCTTCCCTTCCCTTCCCTTCCCTTCCCTTCCCTTCCCTTCCCTTCCCTTCCCTTCCCTTCCCTTCCCTTCCCTTCCCTTCCCTTCCCTTCC
>NW_020799144.1:3445591-3454539 GCF_003259725.1 Athene cunicularia | reverse complement strand
AACTTGTAAATTCTTTTCTTTTTTTTTTTTTTTTTTTTTTTTTTTTTTAAATTAAAGGGGACTGGGAAAAATGTAGTGGAGGGATTAAAAGTGTAAAACTTTGCTGTACATGTTATTAATTGCAAGCTTTAGTTTTTTATTGCCATCAGTCTCCACTTAGGTATCATTTAAAATAGATATTTTCCTTTATTTTTATGATAACCTCAGCAAGCTGTTCACATTCCAAAATTTATTGCTAAAAATGTTAAATAAACTTCAATAACTGGAGGGTTATAATCAACAGGGGAGAAATGATGCACTGATAATAATGTTAAATGGTTCTAATGTGACTGTTTTCTTCTATAATGCCTCATTCATCCCATTTTGGTAATACAGTAATCAAGATGCTCTAATAGACAGGGAAAAATAAAATGTCATCAATTCAAGAGTGAGCAGCTGCTGGTAGACTTCATACAACTGAAAAAGAGAAAGGTTTGAGATTGTAGGTTCTGTTTACATCTGATGGGTTAAGCTCAGAGAGTCCTACTACCTCCAAGAAAAGCAGAGAGTTTAGTTTCCTGGTGGGAGTTGAGAGCTGTTCCCCATCTGGCCTCATGACACTGTGTAGGTGCACAACAAATCCTGTCCCATCATGGGGACCTGGCTTCTATCTGTTGAGATGGGCTGAGTGAGTCTTTCAGCAAGGCTGAGTCAAATTCTGAATTTAGGGGATGGTGACCTGATACAGAATTCCATATTGACAGACAGCAAGTAATGAGTTTTATTTTTACTTTGATACACTTGTTGTGATAGGCTGAAAATTGACCTGTACTTCAGATTTTATCTGGTTTGCTTCATATTACAGTGGCTCTTTGTACCTGTGACAAGGTCATGAGTGAGACAGTCTGAGCAAAGGCAATGCTTTTTATTACAAATATTAATACATCTAGAAAAACAGATAGAAGAAGGACACACACACCCCCACCCCCACCCCCCAACAACTCACCCCAGAAAACTTTGATGGTAAATACTATCTGAGAACAATTCAAATTTTAACTTCTATTTTGCCTTGAATACTTTTTGTATGTAAACGAAGGTTCTATATTCCCAAGGCTGGGCTATGTTTTTTAATTCACAATTAATTTCCTAATAGGAAATGTTAGAAACACTATGATTACATCTCAGGTAGAAATGGATGCTGCACAGCATTGGCTGCAAAATATCATCTAACGGAGAATTTTTCAGATACAACATGCATATTAGATGTAGACTTTTGTCTTTGAAACACTGGCTACAGCCAGAATAGAATGCACCTGGATGTTGCATGCACATCTGTTAAGGACTCTAGGAGCCAGAGATGCCTTTCCAAGAAAATAATGCCTCAGGAAGAATATAGCTCATAAAAAAAAAAAAAAAAAAAAGCCCGTGAATAGAGTGGGAGGTATGACATCTTACTTGGTCAGGCAGCCTTATAATGTTTTTCTAGGGTTTCCTAAGAATGTCTGCCTTAAAATCAGCCAGACACTGCTAAAATTTGTGAATGTTGAATGGAGCCTGTCCCATGGGGGAAGATCTTTATCTCCTCTGCATGGCTTGAAGTGCCAAGGTTAATAAGGTCTGAGCTGGAAAACAAAGAAGCATAACTTTGTTAAGTAACTGCTACTGGCTTTCCACTGTCAGTAAGACATTTTGGAGGGGAGAGCAGGAGAGAACAGACACTGGTGACAGTCAGTAGTGGCCTATCAGAGTGACTACACTGTAGAACAAAAATCTGACAAATCTTGGAATTTAAATCTCTATCCACCCCACTTTGGAAAACACGCACTGGCAGATGGTAAATCACTGTGTGGTGTCTTCTGCATCCAGTTTTCTCATGACAGCTCTGCTTATCAAAATCTCTGAGCAATGGTGACAAGTGTCTTTGTCTAGAAGCAGTAAAATGGATTATGCTCTGCAACCATAGATTGTGCTGGTGGAGCCACATGGATTACTCCTGATTTAGACCAAAATAACCAATAGCAGGATTGGCCTGATGTGTTTGAAGGGCCTGTGACAGAACAATAACTTGTAAATTGAAGAAAAAGTTATCTTGGGTCAAACAGTGATTTTCACAGCTGATGAGGCAGACAAAATGGAACTTTCTGGACAGAACAATACAAGTATGAAAATATATGCTGAGTACAGAGACCTGCAAAATATTGTCATTTGAAATCTTTGAGCTTGGATTATCATATATCAAATACTAGTGAAGAAACAATTACTGTAGAGAAGCAATTTGTAAACTATAAAATATTACAGCTTTTGGATTAAATACAAAACCTTTAGAAGTAGGCAGTGTCCCCTTCATTGGCAGAAATATTAGACCATGTTTTGATCCTATTTGCCTATCCACAAGCATCAAATAAGTTAGTGCCATTCTTATTTATCCTTATCAATCTGATGTTGGAAATAATATCACTCTGTTTTGTAACAATTTTTCACTTGAAAGAACAGGGAAGGAATTTTTTGTTTAGAACTTTTTTTCACCCTTTTTGCTAGGCAAAGGAAAACCTAACCCAAAAGGGTTTTTACATATCACAATATGTAATAGATGTGATTTAGAGAGGAACAATGGTGCTCAGTTGTGTTTTTTTTTCCTGAGCAGAATGAAAAAAAAACCCACTAAATTATTTTGTTGTTGTTGTTGACAGTGGATAGAGGGGTTAATTATAGTTTTTCACTTTAAAGTAGCTGTGTTGGTATCATGCATGCTAAGTAAGTTTACAGTTGTGTGATATCATAATTGGAATTTAGTAAGCTTTGAACTACTCACACTTAAATTGAGATCTGTGAGCCTCGAGTAAAGATTTTGACAGCTCAAATGCTAGAATGGAAAACTGTGATAGAATTAGAATATTTAAAGTCTGCTAGGTCCTCTTTCTCTCTTCTGACACTATACATTATTTCCAACAGCATCCATCAAGGCTGTGGTGTGGGTCACTCAACTGTCCTGTAAACTCTTTTCCTGTCTTTCACAGTCATTGCAAAGTCTACCATGCTAGCTAGAAATACTCAGAAGCCTAAAATCAACATGTTGCAGCCAACCAGTATACCACAGAGGACGCTTGGTCTTTGAAAAGCATGGTGTTCTCCGTGGGTTGCTGCTGATGAAGAGATGATAAACACAAAGGCTAATGAGGGCTGGGATTTTTTTCCTTTACTCCAGGCTGTCCCTTTGCAGCAAGTACTGTGCAGGGGAACAGACGAGGTGGAGTCACGGTTTTGAAGACGACCTGCATGGAGACAACAATGTTTACCTCATCTAAGCTGTCTGCTCTTTCAAATCTCCTGTAGCTTTCAGTAAGTCAACAAAAGCATCTTTATTTTATTAAAAAAAACAAAAACAAAAAAAAAAACCCAAACAAACCACAAACAAAAAAAAAAACTAATAAGAAAACCTAGAAATAATTAACACCTCACTGATGTGTATCTTGTGCAACCCTGTAGTGGAGAGAATCAGTGCTGCACCTGAAGTTTTGAGCTTCTTTCCATTTGTATCTTTAAAGCAGGAATGAAAGATAAAAACAGTTAAATATTTTTCTTTCAGAAACATACAACTTCATAAATTGAGAGATCAGGCAGATAACATCCAAACACAAGAAAGTGAGCAATGTAGATGAAGAAATAAACTTGTACAAAACAAAAGACAAAAATAGTTGAATTCTCAAGTGTTTTAGTGAAGAATTTCCCAAATGGTGATTTCAAAATGCTCCTGAAATTCAATCACATTGTAAAATAGTGACATTCTAGAAAGTCAAATGTTTTTCTTCTTTACTGAACTGACAGTTCTTCATTTTTGAAAATTAGTTTAGTATTCATCACAACATTTTTTTTTCTTATTTCCTCTTATTTCTCCTGTTACTCACTAAAAAAAAAACCACTATTCTCTACTGACCATTTATTGACATGCTTTGTTAGATAATCTTTCAGTTTCACCAAAAATGGTCTTATCTGCACTTGCACATACAGAAGAATACAGAAATTACTTTTTAATATTATCTCTTATGTTCCTGGACAGGCTGGTTTACCCAAACATGAAATTCATATGTTGCTTTATGGACTTCAGTCAGAAAAAAGTCTGAATAGCAGCTAGAGACATTAAGTTTTTCAAAGACTGGAAATTACTACATAATTTAAAACTCAAACTTTTTTAAAGGTCATTCAAATGAAATACCAATATTGCTAGAAAATAAAATGTATCAATACTTATTAACCTAAAATTACTGTAGATTTAAATATTATCATTTGATTTGTGGAAGTTCTTTTTAAATTTCAGCAACAAATATTGTTCAATAGGAAATCCAAGAACTCAGTTATTTTCTTGATAGAATATTTGACTTTGGATAAATCTAATGTTACTTCATAAGCATCCATTACATGGCAGATGCTTTTTCACCTCCCAAGCACTGAGCTGAAACCTTAACACATTTAGCTAGATTAGCAACAGTTTGAAAATATTTAGCCAACTCTTGTTTTCCATTTGAGTATGAATGACTGAAAGGTGCTTTGCAGGGAAATTTAAGGGAGCCTTTATTTATGTGGTTAGTATTTTAAGAAGTTCACAAGCTGCCAGAAAACAGAAGTATGGCTGTATTTGAACAAGCTGAAAATATTTAATTTCAATTGATACAGATAAATGGTTACTTGCTTTGCAACTTGTTTACTTATAGCAGTTGCTTTGCAAATTATTTACTTATAGCAACTTATAATGGTTTTGAATATTGCTAATATTGCCTAATAATCCTGCTTGCACAGACTGTTCTGTGGAATTTTACCAAGGACTGCAGTGTTCATCAAAACAAAGCAGTTTTCTGTGAAAATGTATTAATAACTACAAAATTCAGCAAAATACGGACATGTCCTTGGAAAGCAGATGTGTTCTAACAAGATGAGTCTTTGTAGACTATAGATAGCCATATAGAAACTATATACTCATGCTTTTAGATAAGATAGAGGGGATAAACCGGCTGGAACCACTCTTTTTGTTCAAGAGATTGGGTAAGAGAATCTGCACATGCTTTGGGGAAAAGTACAAGGTGAAGAAGACTGTGAGCCTTCCCCCCAAAGACCCCCCGCGAAGATGCCAGGAGGCAATGGGCAGGTGAAAGAGAACATAAACTGCTGACGCCAGCCTCTAGAACTAACCCAGCCTCACTCATGCATATGTATGTTTGTGTTATGTAACCCAATGAATACGGATATCCACACTCTATGAGTTTTTGGTAAAATGTGCGGTGGGTGTGCAAGCTTTGTGGAGAGATCCCCTTGCACCCTGGCACCGAAATAAAGATGATTGCTTTATAACTCTCTCCCAGTTGTAGAGTTTGTTTCCGTGATTCACAATTCAGCTAATATTCAGCTGAATTCCCCTAATGTGATGCACTTCTTCCTGGAAGCAGGAACTCAGATAAGAATTTTCTTCAGGTGTCAGCAGCTCTCTAACTACAACATTTTACATGATGAACATACAACTTTAATTTACTGGATTTGTAAAGCAAATGGGATATTAACAATCATATCATTGGAAAAGCAGCCCCAGGAACTTCCACTAAAGAGTATCATGCAGTTATAACTCCTTCAGTGTAAAACTCTGTTTTACATGATCTAAGAAAAAAAAATGTTTATCAATTCAGTAAATCAAAAGAGGATTTTTTAGTTTAATCAATATGTATTTGATTTCAATAAAAGCTTCAAAACCTGTATTATTCTTGCAAATGAAAAAAAAAAAAAACCACCTGAAAATTTTGTGTCCATTTTCACAATTTAATCTTTTATTCCCATTCAATGAAATAAGCTTAACCTGTCAGATTTTACCACAGAATGATAATTCTGAATTTTCCCACCCCTAACTAAAATCCATGTCTTTAAAACACCAATATTGTTAATTGATATAACAGACATGTAACAACTCAGTTATATAAGATCTGAAGGAATCTGTGGTAACTGTCAGTTATCACTGTGTAGCAGTATTTAGAAAACAACAACTTTTGAAACCGATTTCTCTAATAATCATATGTGAAATTAATTATTAACCGAACAACAGGTAGAACAGCATCTGAGTTTGATTATCTGTTATGCATATATATTAAAATTTAACTCAATTATTTATTTCCACACGTAGTTTTGTTCTTTACAATATACACTGAAGAATTTTACTCAGTTAAATTTTAAATCAAACATTGCCAAATATCAGTAAAAGTAATGGTTTAAGATGCCGTCTTCCTGTTTCTACTTCATAGAGAAGAAAATTTATTTCTTAATATTTATTTTTGTAAACAAGAAAAACATTAGTTCACAGGAAAAAAAAAAAAATCTACAATATCAACTTTCTTAGCCTCTTTGGTTTCATAAACAGAAGTCCCCTTCCCTAAATTCTCACACAGCATCAGGTGTGCCATCTAGGTCCTTGTAATTAGAAATTAGCACAACGACGAGACAGCTCATTTCAGATATTGCTCAGAATACAGATTGTTTTCTACTACCTGTAACAGTCCTTCAAACAATATTTCAGCATGTGTCCATGCTGCACAAGGATATGCAATATTTATTTTTATTGTCAAGCTGTACCAGTGTGATAACACGAGACATGTCATTCTAATTTTTTCAGGAACTTTGAGGTCAGGTGCTCTAAAGAAATATGTCTTAATGTAAAGGCATAATTTGACCCAAAGAAGACCAAGGGCACTCAAGACATGTAAATGTGAACTTTTTTTTCGAGTGTAATGCCTTCAGAAAAATCTTTATTGTCATAGTTAGTAGTCGCCTATCTGGTAGTTTAATTTGCTAGTAAGAAACAAAACGAGACAGATAATTTTTAGCACATCATATTCGTTACTTATAAAGAACATTCATCTTCCATATCATATAGTGTTGTTTCTGATCCCTAGCTGGGTAAAAATCTTTAAAATTAATCGATGAAATCAGAATAAAAATGAAACTATAAGACTATAAAAAATAACAATTACAGATTAAAATACCAGTTTTGGTGAGCCCACATTCTATTCTTGATTTCTTTAATTTCACAGATTTACTTTTATACAAATATGTAGTTCACAGTATGTCAATGTCTGTGTCACATACAGATCTTTAAAACAGGAATTTAATAGAATTCAAATCATAAATATAGATGTAGGTGTGCTATTTCTTATTTTGTGTCATACACAGTGACATCAAAAATTCATACACTAACAAATGTGTTGAAGTTTTTTTTTCTCTTTTCAGTTTTTCTTCAGGAAGTCCATCTTATCTCCCATCTGATAAGAAAAAAAACAATTATGAAATGTTTTTTAAATTACTTTGGAATTTTTTTGAGCTTAAAAGCCTTCTGCAAATTTGTATGTGCAAACAGAGTACTTAGATTTAACAACAGTTTTTGTAAACAGTCCTAGCTTCATTTATCACAGTAAAAAAAAAATCAAATACTAACAAAAGAAAGTTGTCTTTTTTTTTTCTTTACATGTCTGCATGTATTCTTTTCTGAGTCATCCAGCACCTAGCTACCCTCTCCTGCTACACAATTTTAATAATTTCTAAATCTTGTCTTTTATATTGCAAAACTGCATGCTGTATTCAGCCCACTCAGCTGCAGAACTTTGTGAACATTTATGAAAAATGATACTTTTTATTTACAGTGAAGAAGGCTAAGGCATCAAATGAAGCAAGATTGTCAAGTTTCCTCTAGAAAACTTTAGCATTCTGATACAACAGAGTCTGAAATGAAGGAAAGGGTCAAGATGATTTTTTTTTGTTTGTTCATTTCCACTTCTGACACACTCCTGTTCTGCTACTGATTACACAGGGAAAAGATACCACAGTGTTTATGTTCAGCAGCTAGGAAAATGGTATCAAAGTCAAGCACAGTGAAATTAGATTTTAGATCCCATGTTGGTATCAAAGAGAAAATATTTCATATCAAGTCCCTGCAATGATTGGTAACAAGAAAGTTATATTAGTTCTAAAGCATTTGGTGATTTTGAGAGTTAGCAGGCTACTCCTTTTACTTCCTTATCCAGATGCTGTCCTGCTTTTCTGCCTCTCTTTTCTGTTTGTTGCTGTTGTGACTTAATCCCTTCATAAATTTCCATTATGGAGTCTCAGCTTGAATTTATAAAACCTTGTATCTGCTTCTCAAACAAAATATTGTGCAGTCTCATGGCTTATTCAAACCGCTGACCTTTTCAGCTATGAAATTAATTTTTGACAAACATGCATTCCATTTTTTAAATTTTATTTCATCTCTACAAAAAAAAACTGCATGTAAGCAAATGGTGTTGGCTAAACTTTCCACACACGTAATGTATTCTTTTTATTACTGGCAAGGTCTCTCTTTCTTAGCGTTTTACTAAGTGTCTGGTATGAGACAAGGACTATCCTGACTTACACTCCCAATGATTAATATATCTTTGAGAAATTTCTGCAAAAGATGGATGAAGGTTCATAAGACCTGCCGCAACTTCTGGAAGCTGCTGTGCATAAAGCAGCAGAGCATACCTGGGAGCGTTGTAAACATGTGGCTTAAACAAAGCAGTCTGTATGTCCCGAGGATAAAATATCTGTGTCTATTTCGATAGGCCCCAGTCACACGGGGTGGTTTGTGCCTGTTAAGGAGTGCTCTACCTCTTTTATAATCATTGCTTACATGAAAGCATTCTCCCTTGTCTGCCATTCTGCCTCTCACTTAGTCTAAGTAGGGGAAAAAAAAAAAAACCCACAAAAAATAAAATCTCTTTGTGTCTTCAAAAAGATACTACAAAAAGGCCTAAACAACTCAAAAAAGATGTTCTCCATATGGGTAGACAATAAAATGCTCAAAGCCAGTGTCAGCAGAGATATAATTTATCTCATTCTAGCTGAATTTAAAAATTCATCTACAACCTCAAAGTGACTGGGAAGGCATTTCTTTCCTTTATGACTCTGAATAGCCACTGGTT
>NW_020799144.1:3396357-3445541 GCF_003259725.1 Athene cunicularia | reverse complement strand
GTTGTTTAAAAATCCAGTCAAAAAAAAAAAAAAAAAAAAAAAAAGCAGGCTATATCTGCACTAATAAATTAAGCCATGCTAGGAAATGATCCAAGTATCATAATTGCATGCATTTTTCAGCTGGTAGTATGCTCTCTGGCAGGTACTCTGCCTGGGTCAAACATCACTCTCTCAGACAAACCCTTGGCACCATTATGGTGTGTGAGACCACTTCCCAGTTAGGCAGGATCCTCTTTTGGAAGCTAGGAAGATTTAATGGTTCAGATTCCAGCCTTTCTGCACCAGCTGGGCTTGATGCCAGCAAACTCCCTAGCACCGTTTTACTTGGTATCACAGATGTTGCCATAGGGCCCAGATATCACAGTATCATTGCTTACAATTTTATCAACAACAAAGTCATCTGTCACAGCTCTGGAATGTGCTCATCATTTTGTTTAACTGATTTATATTTCAGTTTAAACTGTTCAGTGTCTTTAACCGCTTCTGTTCTCATACATGGCCAGATTGCAAACAGCGGGGAAAAAAACCCTATCATCCATAAGCAAGCATTTAATTTCTTGGCTGCAAATTTCACACAGGAGAGAGGTCTCTAGTTCATATGCTAGTAAATGCATTTACAGCTGAGACACCATCACAAAATGGACTGCCAGTTATAAGAATGTTTGCACATGACTGAACTGGCCCAACCCACTTGCATTCAAATTATCTAAAATGAATGGTCCAATATCTGCTATCCTTAAGTCTGCACTTGTCATTCTGTGTGTAGAGCTTCAGACCACCATAAATTTATGCCAGCTGTTTTACCATGAAACTGTTTTTTGGTGGGATTTTTCTCTCATCACAGATATTTTTTCAGAAAAAGCTAGGAACTGTTTCCTGATTACTGAAAAAAACCAAAACCCTCAAACCCAAACCATAATGATGGATGAATCTCCAAAGCTGTATGTTCTGGCTCACAGGATCCCTCTCCTCTCTGTCCAAATAATAATTTGGAAGTGGTTGGTTAGAAGTTAGGAATATCTGTTTGGTGCTTCTGAGAAGCATCTTAGTGAGCAGGGGAGGGATTTCAGGCAAGATTTTCCCTTGTCGTACCAGGACAGGAAGGGTAGGCAGCCCCAAGAACTTTTGAAAGAAGACAAAGTAAAAACTCCAAGGTCTATTTTGCAATTACAGTATTGAATGCATTTTATGGGGATTTCTCTCTTTATGCCAGACCACTTCCACAGCAACAAATATTTTTTTTTTTTTCTCTCTGTGTCTCAGACATGGAAACTGGAATTTCTATCCCACACTATCTGTACAGGGTTTTTTAATACTTAAATTGAAAACTCCTCCAGGCAAAAGCTGAGTCTCAACACAGCACACACAGCTCCCAGTACAGCTGACTGACCCACACTAGCAGTACACACTGTAAATAACTCAGATATTATGTGATCTGACACCGAAGTTATATCTCGTGTATTAGTGATTTAAACTAACTCATTCCTGACAAAGGGAAACCTGTGGTTTAAGAAAAAAATTTCAATCATAATTAAATTGTTAGCTCACTTTTTGTGTTTATTCTTAACTTCTTTTTGACCAAGGTTTTAAGAATTATTTTTCTAATGGTGTTAAAGTATAATTTTACACCAGATGCTCAATTAGTACAATAATGTTAACTGTGGCCTTTAGCCATTTCTGCAAGGTAGACAGCAAGAGTAAGTGGAAATAACCCCTTTCTCTTTGATAAATTAAGAAATGAATGGGAAATGAAATCTGTTGTCAGTCTCCAGATGGTGCAGTTATCAACATTCCTACAAATGTATTTTTGGTTTAATCTTAGGAACAATGTACTTTGTTGAATATATATATTTTTTTTTTCCACAGAAGATACTGCATTTTATAAGCAATTACTCTAATTTGAATAATTTCCTTGATTACCTTGAAATTCAGTTCAATAAATTCAGTTAGATTTTTAAATTCTAATTCAGAACTTTCAGCCCTTACAAGAATAGGTCTATATATATAAACAGAAGTGTTGTTGCACTGCAAAAGTACGTGCTAAAACCCAACCTTTACGGGGCAAGTCCAAAAAATTTTTCTGCATCCATTGAACCTGATCACAAGTAATTCTTCCATAATACACACTTGTAAAGCAAAGAATAATTTGTCTTATTCTACTGGTCTTCAACACAGATGGGGTAAAAAAGTATATCCTAAAGTAGACTTTTACATGAAACAAAGTGTTTTCTCATTAGTAAGGAAATATGTACATAGGTGTGCATTCACATTCAAATATACTTTGAACACAGATTTGTAGCCACAGAAGAGAAATTACAACTCTTACTGAAATAAACATAAGTCATCTATAAATATGCAAGACCAGAACTCCAACAACATTAATTAAAATTACTTATCTCCTATTTTGAAAGGAACACATAGTATGCTATGTCTGATTTAATTAATCAAGGGCCCATAACTCTGAGAGGTTATAATTCTCTTATCAAAGTAAAAGGCAGAACCACAAGTGTGACTGAAGTATCTTTGCACTGCCATGAATAAAACCCATGAAACAACCTTTATTCTTCTGGTGCTGAAACCCTGCTAGGTTTGGTTTTCCCTTCTCTCTGAAGGCCAGCTGTCAAAGACTGCTCAAACAAATGCATTTCTATGGTTTAGAAAATGTCCATATTTGTGGCCACACAAGTCTGGAGGAAGAGAAACAAAGGAGATGCTGTGATGATTTTAGGTCACTTGAGCTTGCCATGCTGTATTTGGTCTAATTTAACTTTACAATTGTTTCACAGGGTTGAAGAGTGCAAAGCAGTTAACAGTGGGCAGGAACTAATTTCAAATCAGTAAATACATTAACTTATTGTAAGAGTGGAAAGATTATAAATGGATAAGAATGAAAAAAACAAATTATTATTTGTCTTGAACTCAATCAACAAAACATTTGCTGTACAGTTTCTCTCAGAAACAATGATACAGTCAAAACTTTAAGAAGAAGTGCACCTGTTGTACAGCTCAATGTATAAATTTCTAACTGCCCACCCCATCCCCCAATAATGAACAAACAAAAAAATTTTATTTGAGAATCAGTGCATGGTATAGATATCCATATTGGGTCTGTGACTCTGCATGAAATTGTAGCATGCAATCATTAGTTGTTTTGGACTGAAAAGTTTGAGTTTAAATTAAAAATGGCTATATCCAGAAGGGTAAAAGGGAACTAAAGATAACAAATGAATGTACTAGAAATAGGACAGTTATACCCATTTGATTTTTTTTTTCTTTCTCCTTGATATATAGATAGTATTCTAAATAGCTGCTTAATTACATGTGTGCATGAACTTCTGATTATACTATATTTGTCTGAAAGGAAAACTCATACAAAGAAAATTTCCACCTTATGAGAGTTCATAAATGCTAATGAAAAACAAATGTTAAATTACACAGCTGAAAGGAATATGATTTCCCAGTATTAATACTACTTATTTTTAGTAATCCTGCAGTATCCTGAGCATATCCATTTCTACTTGTCCTGGTTCAGCTAGGATAGGGTTAAGTTTCCCCGGCAGAGAGGGGGAAGGGATCTCCAGCCGGGTTATTCATACCATGCTGATGTCAGGTGTGGCAGCGTGGGAACTTTTTCCTCTGTGGCTTTGGTGAGAGGGAAGCACAGGTTGTCTGTAACCATTTGCATTATTTCTCTGTATATCTTTTGTCTTGTTCACTGTTAATGCTTTTTATCACTGTTACCACTGCTACTGTTGTTTTTCAGATTGTTTATCACACTGTTGTATTAAATTTCTTCTTATTTTAACCCGGGTTTGTGCCTCACTTCCAGACTGACCAGCTGAGGGTGGGGGAGGGACAACAGCAACGTGGTCTCTGGTCCCGGCAGGGCTTAAACCAACACACTACTGAACTGAAGAAAACCAACTGACTGACCTAAATTGTTCCATTTTGCTTTAGAATTGTTTGTATCAGAATATCACCATTCATTACATAATATTTTTTTGGTAATAGTTTTTGACACTCAGGGTACTGATTAGCTGTCTTTATAGGCAGGATTGTAGAGAGAGCAGGGAACACAGACACAGGACCATGTAAGGTGGAAATGCAAGTTCTGACCCTGTAAAGGTTTGTGCACTTGATGGCTCCATGCACTACAGGGAGGATCTGCTGACATAAGCTGAGCTGTTCTCAACATGCTGATTTACATGTGGTTTCAAATACTTGAAGGCTCAGGAGCCTTTAGGAGAGAAAATAGTTGATATCTTCTGTCTCTAAAGCCCTAAATGCAACTTAAAACAATCAGTTTCACTTTTAGAAGTTATCTCCTGGATTACACACTGTCTCCTTCTGGTTACTCCTGTGTTTGACCCCATACCATGGGGTTATTCCACTTGGGGTGTCTCGCTGAAGGAAGAGAGAAAGAGTGGCTCTGTTTTAGACTGATTTTTGGAATGATGAGTCAAATTCTCCAGAGAAACTGTGAAACACATAGTATCTTCCATGAATAGTTTGTCTCGTGGGCAGGAATTTGGTTCTCTACTTCCATCAAAAATTATATCAACACAGTGATCGCTGAATCAATGTGCGATCTCCCATTGATTTACTGCCTGTTTTTCAAAATGTGTTATGGAACAGTGAACTTCGAACCTCTAAAAAGTCAGAGTCTATAACTTAGAGCTGCATTTTGAAATATGCCAGGTTTGAGGCTGGAGATCATCTGTATAAATTAAAAAAAACAACTTGTGGGACATTTTCTAGGGCACTGGATTCTGGACACATGAACAAAGAGAAAATATTTAACAATAGATAAAGGTGAAGTTACTTCTTAAACAAAGTGACTATGCTTTGAAAAATCTGATACTTGTTTTTAATTTAAACATGATGATATTACGTCTTTTCTTCAGTATTTCTTTTGCATTTTTTTTTTTTTTTTTTTTTTTTTTTTAACTTCAGTTTAAAGAACTGGGTGAGTTTGGTCAATTAGATGGTTATCTAAGACAGGACAATAGGCTAAACCAGGTTGTTTTTCCTCACCTCTGCTACAAGCTAAGGACACATACATGAACTGGTACCACAGTCCAGCTAATGCTCAGTGATTTTTAAGGCAATGACAACTTGATCAAGTGAGCCTGCACTCTGAAGGGGTTTTTTTTAAACAGATATTCCCTACTCTGTTATACAGAGGAAGTACTGGGAAGGATTTATTTAGCAGTCTAGACAGTTTCAGGTTTCAAGTGTTACAAGGCCCTTCACTTCCATTCTTTTGGATTTATTATTTTTACTGAAAGATTTTAATGCTTATTGCTATAGTGGCAGTAGAGCAATAATAATCTGATGTAAAATTTTAGTGTCATGTGGAACTGTGCCATGCCATAGCACAGTCTAGCAAGCAGTAACTCCTTGGTTTCCTCAAGCCAAGGTTTCTGAGCACTGCACCTCCTGTTTAAGTGGAAGTGCCTCATGGTACCTGGGTAAACAAGAATATATCGTGTTACTCACTTTGCATATAAAACGGTCAAAATGAACTATCTGGAAGTAGGGATTAATTAACTCTTGTTTTAGATCAACCAAAATTCTCAGATTGGAGAACCTCCAGAGTGTGAACATGTGAGGATGGAGAGCAAGCAAGCCCACAGTGTGCTGCAATGAGAAGGAAGAGCAGGAGACATTTAAAAATCTGTCTGCAGTAAGGAAAGAACTCAAACTGAAGTCTCAGAGATATGAAAAGGAAACTTTCCTTCTGTCCACATATGGGATGATTCAGGGAGCTATAGGGAGTTGCTCAGCTGTGAAGGCAGAAAGGGCAATCCTTTTTCTCTCCCTTTTTCCTCTGTGCAGTGAGACTGAAATGGAAAGGCAGTTTTGTTCTCAGGCTTTTTTTTTGTTTGTTTGTTTTGACTCATCCAGAAGACTTAAACTCTGTGTTATGATTTCACTCATCCAAATATATTACTATGTTGTTCTAATGAAATATAGTCTAGAGACTAAAAACCATTTTTATGTTTTGATGTTCTTGCTTTAAAGTGGAGTAGCTCCATATCAAGCCTAGGATCTTGCCACAAAAATCTTTTACAACCATTTCTTGGTAAAAGATGCCTGTTCTCTCCAATAGGTAACAGTGGTATTAGCAATTATTACTTAACTGGTTAACATGAGCCAAAGAAATAAGACTGTCGTTAATTGTAGATGCCATGGTTCAACATATTTAAAAAAAAAAAATCCTGTAATTTTGTAATTACTCTACTTGTAAGAGGCCAACAAAGTCTGGGCAGAAGGATTTCTTTGTGTTTATAAATTACAAATAGGAGATTGGCAACCAAGAATCAGACATTATTGGAAAACAACAGAAATTACTTAATTACTGTAACAATTACCTTGTATTTGAAGGAAACATGTAAGAGAGCATTAACAACTATGAAAGGCAAATAACTATAGCCTTTGAAAATCTTATTCTCAGGAATGGCAGGAGGTTGACCAGCTGTAGCTGAGATATTCCTCAGCCAGTATTTTACAGAGTATTCCTGTAAGCCAGGAGATGTTTGCATGAAGAAGTAAAGATACTTCTGAATCCTCTCCTTCATGCTTGATCTGGGAAAAAAGGCTCAAGATACAGTGCACAAGAATATAAGCTACCAAAAAAGATCTTTGCTTTTCAGAGCTTTCTAATCTGAAATCCAAGTATTATCACAATGATTAATGTGAGATGAATATATTCTCACATTTACTCTGTTTGTGCTTAGTTAGTAACACTAATGGGAGATACATGTTTCAGCACAGGAGATGTCAAAAGAAGAAGTATTGACAGTAATAATAAACTGCAGATAGTGTAAGTGGCATGAGGAGTTTTTGGAGTATGCTAGAATTACTAGACTGGATTCTGTCCTACAAAAATGTAATCTAAATCCAAGAGGAAAAACTTTTATTGACTTCCATAAAAGTTAGAGTAAACTGGTTTAGATCAAGTATTTTTTCACACCACCTTGTTGTTTTCATTGGTAAAAACTAGGAGAAAAATATATTATTTCTTTTCACCATTACTTCAAAACCAAAAAGTTTGGATTATTACCTCTGAATAAAAATAAAAATTAAAAAAAAAATCAAAATCTTGCTGGGATTCATAGAAATAATGAAACAATCTGCAAATAAAAAAAAAAAAAAAATAAAGCAAAAAAAACAACAAACCAAACCTCAATGGAAATACTTTATCTACAAAACAAATAAAATAAAAACCAAACTAAGAATGACTCAGATTGACTTGTAATATTTCTTCTCCTATTCCCTGTTATTTTTCAATAAGATCAAATAACAAATTCCAAGCTGACAATACCAAGTTCTGGACTTATGGCAGCCCATAAACTATACACCTTAGAGCTGGACTACATTTATTTTTACATATAGATAATATCTTCAAGCTGTTCAATATTTTTTATTGAAGAATGGGCAAAGAAGTTGCAGCCAACTACAGGAAGACTCTGATTTTGGACTTCTAGATTTTAGTATGAGAAACACAGAAACAGTTGTTCTAGATTAAACTCTTCACGCAGCTTTATCTATATCCTACCTATCCTTATATTAGATAGATGAAGTCCAGTGAGTTTGACTGCAATGTATTTTCTAAAACCTGAGACAAATTAATTCAAGAAAGAATAATTACAGTATCAGCTATCCATTAACAGAGGATACTCTAACAGCCATTTTATGTAAGGATTCTGTGGTCATTGTCAAACATGCAATAACAAATCCTTATTTTAATAATCTAAATCTTAAATAGCTCATTATCAGTGTTTAAAATACTATCACTATCCAAGAATATGCTCCAACATATAGTCATTCTATGCTCCTTTCTTGTCAAAAAAGCTGCTGAATAGCACAAAAGCTCAAGTCAGATTATTTGTTAGTCATATAATGTAATTTAGAGATTTCTTTCAGCTTCTGGCAATGCCAGCTGACATTTGGCATCTTTGATTATGTACTTTAAAATTTCTGTACTATTAGCCTATTATCTTACTCAAAGACTCTAAGCCATCATGTCTGCAGAAGTTCTTTACAGGCAGCTTCTTGTTCTGAAGACAATTATAGCTTACTCTTGTTAGACTACTAAAATGCCATGGATCATGAAAAGACATTGGGGTTATTTGAGGTTTAATTCAAATTTAGTTACCTAGCCCTTGCATGATCTTAAAAAAAAAAAAATGAACCACAGTTTGACCTTCCTGTGAAAGGCTGATTAAATGCAATGGGACTGTGAATTGTAGGCATTTTGAAGCATATTTTACCTTAAACCCCTAAAATCTGTGAAATTCCCATGCAAACTACAGTAGGTACTCATAATTGCAGGTATACTAGGACAAAATTCTCTATCAAACACCACTATTCACGAGAACTTTGGCATTAGATGGGATGCACCTGTCCCAGAGGGGGGAAAGGACATTGGTGCAGGAGTTAGCTGGGCTCATTGACAGAGCTTTAAACTAGGTTTGAAGGGGAAGGGGGCAAAATATCAGCCCATCTGAAGTGCACCTATACCAATGCACACAGCATGGGTAACAAACGGGAGGAGCTTGAAGCCATGGTGAAACAGGAAAATTATGATGTAGTGGCTATTACAGAAACATGGTGGGATGTCTCCCATGACTGGAGTGTGCCAGTTGATGGTTACAAGCTCTTCAGGAGGGACAGACAAGGCAGGAGAAGTGGTGGGGTGGCTCTGTATGTCAGGGACTATTATGAGCTTCAAGCACAGGTGTAGTGAAGACAGGGTGGAGGGTTTTTGTGTTAGAATCAGGGGGAAGGCCAACAGGGCAGATGTTGTAGTAGGAGTCTACTACAGGCCACCCAACCAGGAATGAGAGGTGGATGAAATATTCTATAGGTATTTAGGAGAAATCTCATCATTGCTTGCCCTTGTTCTTGTGGGAGACTTCCCAGACATCTGCTGGATATACAACAGAGCAGAGCGGGAACAGTCCCAGAGATTCCTGGAATGTGTGGCAGATAATGTCCTGACACAGCTGGTGAGTGAACTGACCAGAGAAGGTGCCCTGCTGAATCTCCTCTTTGTGAACAGAGGACTGGTGGATGATGTGGCATTTAGAGACTGACTAGGGCACAGCTATCATGAAATAATAGAGTTTCCTATTCTTAGAGAGGGCAGGAGAGGGCTAAGCAGGACTGACATCCTGGAATTCCAAAGGGCTGACTGTGACTTGTTTAGGCACCTGCTTGACAGGATCCCTTGGGAGATGGTCCTGAAGAGTTCAGGGATCCAGGAAGGCTGGGCGCTCCTTAAGAACAAAGTGTTAATGGCTCAGGAGCAGGCTGTCCCCAGGTGCTGGAAGGGAAGCTGGTGACAGAGAAGACCACCCTGGCTGAAGAGGGAGCTTTGGCTGCAACTCAGGGAGAAAAGGAGTGTTTACAGCCTTTGGAAGAAAGGGCTAGCAACTCACAATGATTACAAAGATTCTGTGAGGCTATGCATGGTGGAAATCAGGATGTCTAAAGCCCAGCTAGGAATGAATCTGGCTTCAGCAGTCAAGGACAACAAAAAATGTTTCTATAAGTATGTCAACAGCAAAAGAAAGTCCAGGGAGAGTCTCCATCCCTTGCTTGACGCAGGACGAAACATGGTAACAAGTGATGAGGAAAAGGCTGAGGTGCTTAATGTCTTCTTTGCCTCAGTCTTTAACAACAAGACTGGTTGTACTGAGGGATCCAGCCTCCACAGCCAGAAGACAAAGACTGGGAGAACGACCCCCCCGCATTACAGGAGGAGACAGTCAGTGCCCTGCTGCATCACACAGACACACACAAGTCTATGGGAGCAGATGGGATACACCCGAGGGTGCTGAAGGAGCTGGCTGGGGTGCTCGCCAGGCCGCTTCCCATCACCTACCAGCAGTCCTGGATGACTGGGGAGGTCCCAACAGATTGGGGATTGGCCAATGTGACACCTATATATAGGAAGGATCGGAAGGATGATCTGGGAAATTACAGGCCTGTCAGTTTGTTCCTGGGAAGCTGATGGAGCAGCTCATCCTGAGTAACATCACACAACACATGCAGGAAAAGCAGGTGATCAGGCCCAGTCAGCATGGGTTTATGAAAGGCAGGTCCTGCCTGACAAACCTGATCTCCTTCTACAACAGAGTGACTTGCTGATTGGATGAGGGAAAGGCTGTGGATGTTTACCTTTAGTAAGGTCTTTCACACCATTTCCCACAGCATTCTACTGGCAAAAATAGCTGCTCTTGGCTTGGATGGGCACACGCTTTGCTGGGTAAAAAACTGTCTGGACGACCGGGCCCAAAGAGTTGTGGTGAACGGAGTTAAATCCAGCTGGCGGCCGGTCACGAGTGGTGTCCCCCAAGCTGGGTTTTGGGGCCACTCCTGTTTAACATCTTTACTGATGATCTGGACGAGGGGATCGAGTGCACCCTGTCAGTTTGCAGGTGACACCCAGTTGGGTGGGAGTGTTGATCTGCTCGAGGGTAGGGAGGCTCTGCAGAGAGACCTGGACAGGCTGGAGCCATGGGCTGAGCCCAACTGGGGGAGTTTCACTGAGGGCAAATGCCGGGGGCTGCCCTTGGGCCACAACAACCCCCAGCAGCGCTACAGGCTTGGGGAGGAGTGGCTGGAGAGCTGCCAGTCAGAGAGGGACTGGGGGGGTGATTGACAGCCGGCTGAACAGGAGCCAGCAGTGTGCGCAGGGGGCCAAGAAGGCCAATGGCATCCTGGCTTGTGTCAGCAATAGCGTGGCCAGCAGGGACAGGGAAGGGATCTGACCCCTGTACTCAGCACTGGTGAGGCCACCCCTCGATGACTGGGTTCAGTTTTGGGCCCCTCCCTCCAAAAAGGACATTGAATGACTCGAGCGTGTCCAGAGAAGGGCAACGGAGCTGGTGCAGGGTCTGGAGCACAGGTCGTACGGGGAGCGGCTGAGGGAACTGGGGGTGTTTAGTCTGGAGAAGAGGAGGCTGAGGGGAGACCTCATCGCCCTCTACAGCTCCCTGAAAGGAGGGTGCAGAGAGCTGGGGATGAGTCTCTTTAACCAAGTAACAAGTGATAGGACAAGAAGGAATGGCCTCAAGTTTTAGACTGGATATTTGGAAGCATTTCTTTCCAGAAGGGGTTGTTAGGTGTTGGAATGAGCTGCCCTGGGCAGGGGTGGAATCCCCTTCCCTGGAGGGGTTTAAGAGTTGGGTCAACATAGAGCTGAGGGATCTGGGACAGTTGAGAACTGTCAGTATTAAGTCAATTGTTGGACTGGATGATCTTCAGGGTATTTTCCAACCTAGATGATTATGTGATTCTATTCTTGTCTTGAAGTAATCGACAATCCGAAATATCTTAAGATAGCCTTTTGGCAATTTTGATTTTCCTTGTTAAAATAGCAGTTACTGAAATTTGGGATCTTTCAGTTTCTGAAAAACAAACAAACAACTAAAAAACCAACACACACACACAAAAAAAGCAGAAAACAAAACCCAAAGTATATTCATTTAAATGAATTTTTCATAACTCAAATGAAGGATGTAGTTTCAGTTTAACAGAAAATTTATTTATTTATTTTATGGAATAGAAATGGGAGGAGTTCAGAAATTATAATTGTAACTACTCCGTGAGAACGTAAATTACATGAACTATTGCTGTTAGACTGTAATGCCAGAAGTTAAAAAAGTGGAATTTTCACTTGCATAGTTTTTTCTTCACTTTAATACTAATGTAATTTTTAAGAATTTTCATTTTAGTGATGAGCTCAGATTCAGAGTCTTCAGTTACCATTATTACAGCAATACCACATTTTAATTTAAGAAAAAGTACTTATTACTAATCCTGATCTGTTCAGCCCAAAAGTCATTCAGATCTAAAGGCTCCTGTAGCTGAAGGGTCTCTTTTTTCTCCATCACACTATTATGCTTAGTCTGGGTCATGGCTTACCTTTTTAAGCTTAGTCTTAGAAATGGCATGAGATGTTAATGTACACAAATAGTCCTTATACTTTTACATGATCAATACAAGGCTTTTTTAGCTCTGACTTTTCCAGAGAGCTAGATCTTATTTACAACAATAAGACAACATAGAGGTTTTTCAAATTGGAGGCTCTGAAGTGGAGATGTCCAACATTAGTTATCAGCTGTCCACAAATAAAAATAATTTTCTTTATAATTCTTATAGTGATAACTACATTTTATGTCTCAAGACTGCTTTGAATAGTAGAGAGAGAATATGCCTCTAATTGCTTCAAGATTGTTGAACAAAAAGAAACTGTAATCTCCTATGCCTAAATGAGAAATTATAATTTATATTCTACTATCAATACTCCCATACTCTGTGACCCCACTATAATAATGCACTCCAAACAATTTCCATATATTTGTTACCACCGAAGTTAGAAGTTACATTCTCTCTGATTTGTTGCTTTTTCTAATGCCTGACCCATGGCAAAAGAAGAAAACATCTCAGACATGATAAAGTATCACCAAATGAAGTATCTCCTTCTGTAGTTAAAAGACTCAGAAAGCCTCCAAGCAGGTAAGCTGCTTCCCAAGCGTACTCCAACACATATGCAAAGGCAAAGAAACAAGGTGAAGAAGCAAAGATGAGTACAGGGCTCGTGTAATAATGCTTGTCAATTTTGGGGCGGTTTATGTTTCCCTGACTGGGTCAAAATACTCTGTGCCCTCCTTCTTCCTCAAAGTGAAAGAAAATTAAAAGGTAGCCAACTTTTTCACACAGCAGCTTTATCACAGCTTTGTTTGAAGATGACAGGTGTCATACCATCTGCACTTTAAGCTGGAAAAATCTTTGAACTCATCCTCTCTATTTGGCAGGTTTTCAAATTCGCAATCACCCGAGACATAAAAATAATCTATCAACAAAAAGGCATCAGAAAGGTTGGACAGTACTCTGAGTTACAATCCCAGAAATGAGAGAGGCCATATGTTGTCCTCACTAATATTATCTGAAGAAATGTTGTCAGGCACCTGAAGACAGAGGTCACCAAGGAAGATGTCACGTTGTGTAGTTGGGAGAGATGTGTGGAAGGCACTCTGAAGAGCAGTGGGGAAAAGATGCCATCAAAAGGTGAAGTCCTGCATTTCTCACAGCCCCTCTAAGCACAGGGATTTGTGTTGTGCATGGCTGACTTCTGACCTTCACCCAGTATGGGACTGATTGTAAAGATCCCTCTCATTTGAGCCGAGAAAATTAGTTTACTTACTAAAATTGTATATCAAAAAGCTTAAATTAATAATTTTTATTTTATATATATATATATATATATATATATATATATATATATATATAATGAGCTATGAAAAAAATTATTCTAGGACTATCTGTCAAGGTTCTACAAGTAAAACTGGTTTGGTAAATTACCTATGAACTTCACCAAATGGACATGTTTTCCAGCCTATATTCTGGTATTTTGCTTGTGAAAGGCAAAAGATAGACTTCAATCAAATGCTACTAAATGATTATTATTATTATTCCTGAAGTAACATTTTACTTTTTACCATTTACAATATTGAAGTGTTTTAGTTAGCAACCACAGTTGTTTCATTCAGCAATGGCCCTGCTTTATAGATTTTATTATTAGAGAATATAAAGTAACAAAAAGAAATGCACTGGAATTATCATTTGTCCTCATTACCATTATCATTTGTTTCAGTCATCATATCAGATAAATAGAGAGGTAACATTGATTCATAGAAATCATTCTGTCTAGTTGTAAAGAATGTAAATAGTCTTCATGTCAATATGTTCCTAAAGCAATATGTACCTAAGCAGCAACAACATAGCAGCTGGAAAGCAGAATGTGAGTGGCAGGATGCAGTGTTTAGTTATTACCTGAATAAGTTACAAATTGCGATGAAAACACATGTCAAGATGATAACATCGTTCCAAGCAAATTGTTTGTGTTAAGGACAAATCGAAGTGCTAAACTGCTTCTTTGGAGCAGTTTTAAGATCCAAATTGTACTGTGTAGTTATAAAATAAGAAAAAGCACAATTTAGCCACTGCATAATAATTAATGCATATAAATATTTTGTGGAAATAATTTGAATTTTCACATGTGGAAATATGAAATGTACTTTTTCTTTTTTTTTTTCCTTTTTTTTTGGGGGGTGGGGGAAACAAAACCAAAACCCAAACAGAATAAAACATGAACAAGCAAAAATACCTAATGACTATGACTGTATGCTAGTATGGTAACGGATATATATAATAAATACAGTGTAGAGAGGTCTGCATATAATGCATTTTACATGTTTGATAATGTGAAGTGCGTTCTTTGTGCTGGTTTAGCTCAGTATTGGAAATATATAATATATAAGTGGTTTATGTGTGTTACTGCTCTTATAAGTTGATTTTAAGTCCATGGAACTCAGGGTTCTGAAAATCTGCCTTGATTCCCTCTCATCTAATTTCGTAGCAAAATTTAAGAGTCCTTATACCCTCAGATTTCCTGATTTGGAAGGAAAAACTCTTCAGACTTTGTCTAGGAGATAACTCAAAACATAAATGAAGCTGAGGTGTTCAATTTCTTTCATAAGTGGACTCATAAATCTTTTATCTATCATATATCTTTGCAGCTTACTGTACAAAAATTTGATTCTGCTTACTATCTTTCAGCTTGTCCTTAAACAAGGCCTTCTAAAACTCCTTACAAAACCATTAATATTTTATAACCTTTCACACTGTTTCATTCTTCACAGTGGCAGTATTACAAACCACTGTTTCTTACAACAGAGCTTTCCTGAAGGGTAAACGTTGCTGTACCTTTTGGGAGGTCTGGAGCTTGAAAACTTCTATAAAAGTTTTGTTGACTGCAGATCTTCTGGAGTTCAGGCCCCAAACAAGAGTAGTCCTCTGTCAGAGTCTGTGGCTTGGAGACATTCCAGCTCAAGAAGGAGTAAGTCTGCAGCAATTGTGAATTCAAGTTTTAGTCCAGTCAAGTTATTAAGGAAATATGTTAGTACAGAAAACTGCACGACTTTGCAAAGAGACTGTTGCAAACTCCCGCACATTACCAGGATACAAACAATACAATTTTGAAAGGTTACCTAATCAAGAATATAAACCATAGTAGTTGCCCCTCCTTAACATCACAGCATCTGGAAGCAGCAGATGTTTTCAGCAGTTTATGGAAGGAACAATAAAAAGGCCATAGCTCTTTTGAAAACCTGTGTTTACTTTCAATGGCTTAACTACTTACAGATGTATGAACTGAATTGAAATCTCTAACTTACAACTGAAAATGAAAACTCCAGATGGCTTTGTAATTGGATCTTCCTGTTTCCTCAGAGCATCCTGGATCCTTGGCAAATAAGGACAAGTGTTACAAACAGGTATAATTTTATGTTTTCTCAGTATTTGTTAGCTGAATGAGACGTGAACATAAAAACTCCTTTTACAGTCAGAGATGATATCAAAATGAATCTCAGATTGACCTGTAATATATTTTAGAAAAGACAATGAATAGATTTTGGTTTTACTTGTTCAACAAGTTTCCCTTCCCTTCCCTTCCCTTCCCTTCCCTTCCCTTAGAAATTCTGCTTCTTACCTGATAGTATCCATATTTTTTTTTGAGTAATGGATACTTGCTATGTAATAGAAGTAATTCTGATTTTATGTTCTGATTATTGAGATGTGACATGATTTATTTATTTCTGAGGAGATTCTTAACCTTGACCTGTTATTTGATATCTCCTTTGGCCACTTATTTTCAACCTTGTCGACATTATATGTTCAACCTTTATATATGTATCACCTTTTGTATATCATTAAAGGAAATCTATATAGTACTTGGGCTTTGGAAGTAATTTCTAACTTTTAAAACGTCTCATTGTCTCTTATCTTGACGTAAATCAGGAATAATAAGTTCATTGTATCTTTTACATTGTCTTCATGGCAAGAGAAAAAACATAAAAAATAAAGGAGCTTTTTGGAAGTATTAAATTTTATTTGACCAATGTAAGAATTAATTCTAAGAAACATTTATAATGGTCTCTTAAATATTTTTTAATCTTAAGTCTTGTAATGCATTTTCTATTATCAGAATTAAAAAAAAATTTCTAATTTATTTAAAGGATCCAATAATATTTGTTCAGAAATGAATCTGCTTTTGTACTGTAGCATTTTCTAATTTCTAACAGTTATCTTTAGCTCAGGCCAAAAGAGGAAAATATTTATGATATTATACAGGATTGGAAAATTAACTTTGGCATGATAAAGGCAATAAGTGAAAAGAAAGTACAAAGAAAGGTATCTGCTGTCTTGATTCTGCCAGAGAAATACAGAACGGCTTTACACAAATTGCAACTTTGCTGAGAAACTGAGTCCAGAAAGAAGTATGTATTTTTCCCTGACATTACTAGCATCTAGATTATTTTAGTTTCACTGAAATTGAACCAGTTTGAAACATTGCACGAATTCAATGATAGAGCACTCCTCCACATATAAACCTTTGAGGAAAAAAATTATCTTGTAATTTTTAGACATAGGGAAAAAAAAAAAAATAAAGTTTCCATGAATCATCAGCTGGTACGAATGATCAAATGAAAATTTCAAAATACACTTTAAAGAAATTAAAACTATTAAGAAACAAATATTTTTGCATGATTTTAGGGTAGCCAATTTTTTATTTTAAAAGCCAACTGATAAAAAAGAAACAAGACAAAACAAAACAAAACAAAAGATTTATGTTTGATACCTCAAAACTCTGTGGAAGTTTTGTGGACTTCTCATCACTGACAAAATATTTTTTTATGTTCCAGAAAAAGGCCCACCAGCACTTCTAAAATGCTGACCTACTTTAATACAAAAATGAGTGACAATGAGCACTCTTCAATGACTTTATATTTTCTCATAAATATGACTTAGAGAGCTAACCATCAAATTTGAAACACCTAGAGACCCTGGATTCACAAATTTACGTTTTAGAAAAGAGCTACCTTTGATGAACAAAAGAAATTTCCTGGATTATTTGTGCTGACTCACATCTGGAGAAGAGTGGGATGATTAAAGTCCCCATGAGAGCTTAGGTATGCAATTGTGAAGCTCCCTCCAGTCTCTAAAAGGATTTTTTTCTACATCCGCTTCTTGATCAGAAACTCTGGAGTAAATGCTCACCACAATTTCACCTTTGGTCTGTCTTCTGATCTTTACCCACAAGCTTTTGAGATGTATACACTTAAGTTGATTCCTTGTGCACCTCCTTATCCCTCTGCCCCATCATAACTTCCCTGTCTTATCTGAAGCCTGTATGCATCCTTTGCAGGTCTCCTGTCACATGAGTGATCCCATCATGTCTCTGCATTTCCAACAACACTGCTCTTTGTCTGCACGCAGACTTTCATTTCCTCCAATTCATGTCCTAAGTTACATGTTAATGTATTGAACTCTGAGACAGGTTGTCTCACTCTTGTTGTCCCTCTCTTCAGGGGATATTTAAAATCACCCATTACAGCGTCCCAGCATGCTACTCCCCTAAACCAGCAGGTTAACAAGCCCTTTGCCAAAGGTGCTTCTGCCTTACTTTGTCAGGTGGACTAATACTCTCCCTAGCAATCCCGTATATTGAAGAAGACCATGCAAAATAATGCCTTGCCAGGAACACCAGCCATGAAGCCAGGTGTTGATGTGCTGAAAGCACTTATCCTGGCCCAAGCCCTTCTTAGTGTTGGGGTCAAGGAAAATACCACCCCGGCCCTTGTACCCTCCACTGCATCTCCAGCAGTCTATGCTCACACTAGGTCTATTCAAAGTCTTCTTGAGCAGTATTACTCCGATCCTTTGAATCAGTGATTAAGAGAAATGGTCAGAGGGTCACAAGTCTTGTCAGTCTTTTTACAGTGTCGGCGGTCTGGGCTCTGGCCCTGTACCAAGTCCTGTAGTAAATCTTTTGGTCTGCAGATGAGTGCCTCTGTCCCTTGCCAGGAGGAAGTGTCTAACTACCCCTGGTTTCTTCTTTGTGGAGTTGATTTAGCTCCATCAATCAGGCACTTCAAAATTAGATGTTTCCCATGCCAAAACTTGCTTTTCCTCTCCTGTTTCCAAGGCCCTACATCTGTTGTCCAACTGAACAACTGCAAGAAGAAAAAGAGCTTTCTTGATATGAGCAGTCAGATTCATCCAGCCTTCAACACCTTGTCCTCCACGATTCCCCCATAAAATGAAACCTCTGACCATCCCTTCTCTGAAATTCTGAAGAAGGATCCTATGATGAGAAAAAAACACAGGTAATTGAGTCTATATGTGATAGTTCTTTTACTTTTCAGTTACCTTAGGGTTTTTATTTCTCATATACAGTCTGCCAATACTCATACTAAGCTCATTGAAAAGTCTTGTATTTCAGGGCTAGAGATACCTGACTAATAAGTAATTCAGAACTGAAAATGTGAAGCCGCTAAAGTAAACAGAGATTTTTTAAAAATTAAATCCAGTTTAATGTAGTGCAATGAATGAAGCACTCTAAGTTTTCTTTTCACCTCACCAGTAGAATCAAGGTGGAGGTTTTATGTAAAGTCCTGTGAAGAAATAAACTCTGTCTCTACATTCCTTCTTGGAATACATATGAATATGGTCTGTGGTCAATCCTAATTAATCCTATGTACCTAAGTCATCAGTGGAGGATTCAAGACCAAACTGATATAATTCAAAATGTGCAGGGCTTAATTTCCACCCTGAAGTAGAAATTCAATTGCAGTGCAGTGCTTAAAAGCCGTTGTCAGTCAAGATCTGAGTGAATACAACAAGGAAAGTCATCAATTAAAAATCCTTGTATCATAGTCAGTTGCTACAAATGTAGGAGACGGACAGTTAATAAGCCTTTTTGAACATTTTCTCTACCTCTATGAAGAGCAACTGAGTTGGTACCTCAAGTGTAGCGGATGCCTACAGCTTACATATAGAATTTACCTTGCCCAGACTTCTAGGAGAGATCAGAATTTTAGAGATTAATCTCTCTTGAAGTCATTGAGGATTTGTTGGTCTCAGAATTTTGAAGAAATATAAAAAATGTTCAGTACTATATATAACTCCAGTTCAGAAACATTGCAACCAAAGCAGAGATCTGTAAATTATAAATGCATAATATATAAATGCATAAATTATAAATCAGCATATAAAAGTATTATTACTTTGCCTTGAAAATTAATACAAGTATATTAAAATAGTGCAGGTAACAACAATAGGTAAGCATTTTGTAACACTTTGATGGTACAGTCAAACACCATATATAAGCATTTCACATAAACATACATGGTTATACATAAAAGATATATATATGTATAAACATGTATAAGCTTGCAAGTAATGTGATTAAAGGGACAAATGAGGATTGGTGTATTTGCATTTGAAAGTAAAAAGTACCTAGTATCAAGTAAAAAAGTTGTCAGACAGGGGTTAAGGTAAGCACAGGGGACTGCAAAGAGATGGGACATCCTGCTGAATGCACCAAAAAGGTGACTGACAAGACCAAAGAAAACGAGATAAACAGCACCTCTTTCTGGGAGGTGAAATCCATAAACTCATCAGATCCCAGTGAAGAAAGCTAGAGAATAAAAAGGACAAACCTACCCTGGATCTGACTTCTATAAAAAAGATCTCAGGCCTGATCATCACAACCTCCATGACCAAGCACAATCATCACCAAGGACCCCACTTATCAGCCCAAACTCCACAGCACTGGACCCTTAACATGTCATCCTCATAGCTCACTTAGGACATACTTGTCAAAGAATAACATATTTGTGTATGTATTGATGGTGATTAATACTGTGTAAGATTTAGCACAAACTGGTTTGTTAATGCATTCATTTTAACGTCTAAAATTGGACAGATTTGTCCTACACACTCCCATTATCATAAGCTCTGATCGTCTGATGTATTATGAACAAACGTATCAGTATTCATATATATCTATATATCTATATATACACATAAAATACAAACTTACTCAGTTGCAACATTAGCACAATGGTGATTATTTCAGGGCTTTCTATGAATGAGTTGTATACCTCATGTACTGAATTCCCTATTGGTATATTGTTAGTCCTTATAACACAGAACTAAAATAAATGTCTTGAGCAGCATAATTATTTGAAATTTTAGATATAATTTATTATACCCATAATAGCTTCTTTCTAAAACTTTAGTGAAAGATGAAATGTTATGACAGCTGTCAGTCTCAGGTGTCAAAACATTAGATATTTAACTTTAAAAATAGCTTCAAATACATAATAGTGCAATTTCTCAAGTATTTCACAAGAGAATGGAAGTCAATTTTCTATTAAAATTCATTTCCCAAGACCCAATTATAAAAAAATAAATAAATATAATAGCCCATAGAAGGCAAAATCTCACCGTTTTGAAACAAGGGATAATGTTTTCGTCAGCTTACATAGATCTTTCTCTCAGCCAAAAAAGATGTGGAGCCAAAATATGATAAATGTTGTGGAAAATAATAAAATATTTGTTTTCTGGGAAAAATAATTCATAATTTATTAGGGAAGGCTTTAGTGGGAAACAGGTTAAGGAAAACTTAAGCCTTAAAGACAACCCATATTGGTGAAGAGGAAAAATAAATGTTTAAAAATTTTAAAGTCAAATGTCATAGAATGTTAATAATTTCTTTTAATTTCAAGCAACGTATGTCTCAGAATATGAACATTAAGATTTAGTGGAAAGATTATTTTTTTCCCTTTCTTTCCCCTTCACATTTTTACTTCCTCTGGTTTCAGTATTGGCTTCAGTACTGTTTTTCCATTACTTTTTGCCATATGGTAAGAAAATTAAAGTGTTTAAAGATAGTGATACATGCTATGATTAAAAGTATCTTTAAACTAGGAGGCAAAACCATGACAAGAACCAACTCTGTAAGTTTTAGATTCAGCTGAATTGATTAAAAATAATGCAATACTTTTACATAGTGAATGTCTAACCATTGAGACAATCCACCATGAAAGGTAGTAGGCTTTTTAGAACTCTTCAAATTAATTTCTGCACAGGATTCGGTTGAAAAATATCAATATACAACTCTATGTGAGTTGTGTGGAACATCAGACTGTATAATTCAATGCTGCAGGTGATCTTCTAAAGATTCCTAAATCTTCACAGACTGACTATGCAAATTTGGGGCATTATTTCCAGAACAGGACAGAGGCTATGCATAGCTCTGTTTTTACACAGTGTTATGTTCTCTCCTCTGTGTGATATTTTGTTGTTATCAACTAATGTTAAAAGGCAGGACTTTGGCTCTACCAACCATCTTCAATTTAGTGAGGTGACATAATATAAGACACACAATGAGATTATAGGCCAGGAACCTGACTGATTTCTGGAGCCTGGTCAGAACATTCCTCCCTGGAAATCATTTCCCTTAAGGTAAGCATCCCAATGGAGCTGTGTGTTAATGGTAAAAGGCTTTCTGAGGCTATATAGGCTCTCTCAGAGTCTGTCTGAGACCTGTGAGAGGGACATGTTGTCCCAGGAGCTAGACTTATCTGCAGCTCACAGGAGCAACTTGCAGTTCTGAAATATTATTGGTTATCAGCAGTCTGCTCAGCAGAAAGCATGAAACCTGGGAAATTTCCTTACACTGCAGTTCTATGGAAGACCTGCCTTGCTGGCACTTCCCTAAATGCCAGGGTAGACAGTACCCTTGGAAAATATATTTTGAGGTTTATTCAGATGTGAGCTGGTCAGATAATGGAACTTTTCTTGTTACAGGTGAATCCAATATTTTTATCTTCTCCTAAATATTTTAATCTTTCTTTTCTCCTAAATTAAAAAAAAAAAAAAAAAAAAGACGAGAGAAAGAAAGAAAGACATTTTTCAACAGGAGAGCTTCCAGACAATTTATATCTTACTTTACTGTTGCCTGTAAACTACCTGTAAAAGCAGAACAAGAATGCAATTGTGAGTTCTTACACCAGGTATGAGTAAGCATAAATTTAATTGACTAAAATGGACTCTGACATCCACCTGTGTTTCAGTACTTAAAGTTATAAAAGTTATATTAAGTTATGGTACATTTTGGGTACTGCAAGAACTCACATTGTTCTATTCAGAACACACATATGAAGTAGGGTATTGATTTTGCTTGCAAACATGTTTTCCGCCTCCTGATTTTTAGATTCCTAGCCATGAATATACTTGTGATATAATTATTTTGATTAAATAAATTAATATATAGTAATTGTCAAATAGAAAATAAAAATTAAAGGAGAAATCAAAACATAAAATTTTCTTTTAATGCTTATTAGAAAGCAATTACTCTTGCAGAAGTAGGAATAAGTTTGCAAATTCAGACAATATTTCATGAAACAGTGTGTAAATAATTTTATAGACACACTAAATCTAAGCTTCTCTCCATCCAGCAAAAAAATTCCTAAGCCAATAAACACCAATAAACACCACTGGAGATACATAAAAATGAAGTTCTGAGAGAGAACTTGGCTTCAAGATAGTCTATATGATGTTATCATTTTCCATTTTAATGCTGATGTTGATACAGCTTTTTAAGAGTTGCAAATATCTGTGTGGTTCTACAGTATGAAAAATGAGCTGTCACATGGAGAGAGACAGTGCCCGGAATAATTTCAGATTTACTGAACTAGAGTTTAACTTTAAAAATTTAAAATATTTCCACATGATCTCCCTATAACCTTATTGTAAACATAAAAGGAATTTGCATTCTGATGTTTTGATTAAAGATGATTTACTGATTTCCAGAATGATACTTAGTTTAATCTCTATTTTAAACATTTTAAAACTGGTTATGAAGGGAGGGAGGTATATAAATGAAAATTACCAGTTAGGCAGTACAGAAAACTGTTAGCATACTTAACAGGCTTAGCAGTAAGAACAACTTACTGCTAAAAGAGAAATAATAAAAATACACTAAGAAATTAATACATGCTGATCATACAGATCAGAAGAATTGCAAAAAAAAAAAAAAGTTTCTTAAAAAATATTTTTGAAAATCAGTAGTATTTGTCTTTCTATATAATGACTCAGCTTTTTGATTTTGGAGTATATGCAGATAATTTCTGAGAATCTCATTAAATGAGGAAAGGGGAAGATAAGGTTTCATTTTATTTCCTGGAATTCCATGCTACCATGTTGATAAGAGTATTGTTGTTGTCATATTGAAGTGACTATTATAAAACATCCAAATAAACCAAATTAAAAATATATCAACTCCTCACTTTTTCATGTCTATTTTGTATTTTGCATGTCCTTTATAAGATATGCATATTCCTTTTTTTCCAAAGAAAAATTGACAAAAATATCTTCTGCCAAAATCTTAATACCTTTTTCAAAAGCCATATTCTATTATAATTTTTTTGGTTTCAACAAAACACAACAAACTGAAACTTTTAATCAGTATCTAGGGTTTTCATTGAAAAATATTCTGGTTTTAATACAAATCTGCAAGACTTGCTTGAATGCAATAGCTTCCTGCCAAAATTTACAATTTTGACAAAGAGCTATTGGTTCTGCTATTAACTTTTCAGTGAAAACATCTCAGCAGTTCCCTGACATAACTTTACACCAAAGCTTCCTTTATTAACAGGACTATAATAGTGAACATTGGAATAATACTGACATGAAGATTGACTCTGTCATTTTCCAAACTGAAAGTGTGAAAGGATAAACTCTCATCAGCATGTGAGAAATCATCCCATCCTGTTATTTGTCTAATTTTAGGAACCTGAACTTAAAATACTACCTGGAATGCAAGCTGATGTGCTTATCTTTTCATATCACAACATTCTGAAGTAAAAAAATATAACAAAAAAACCCAAGAGCAACAATTATAAAAAAAGTGTTTTGCAAATTTCAGGTTGTACATAACAGCTTCTCATACTGAGAGACTATTCTCGTTTGTCTGTTGAGAGACATTTACAGCTTCTCAATTAGCACTGTGGCGAAGCATGCATGCTGCAAACCTGGCAACGTTATGATCCGTCTTCATAATATCTTCTAGGAGAAGGCACTCTGGAATTGTCACATAACCATGAAGTCTGACTGTCTGACCACCTTTAAGTATTATAACACTCCACTAGAAATGGGCGATAACAATATCAAGGTGTTAATGCAAATCCTAGTGGAAATGTATAACCAGTTATAATGTTAATAATATACAGGGTAATCGGTCTGTTTATGCCCTCTGCTGTACCTCCACAGGCTGCTTGGAGCACATGGGTACACAGAACAGGAGCAGGACACTTCTTAGGATGAGTGCTGTGAGAGAGCATTTGTCAGCTGGGCATATCAAGTCATCTTTTATCTCATATAAAAGGAGAATTGAGGAGACAAACAAACATCCTAACACTGTGTCCAAGTAACACTTCCCAATTGTCAGGTCTTATTCCTTACATCAGACTGATGAGGTAATGTCACATTGTTGATGACTGCAAACATTTAATATCAAAGCAAGGACATAAAGCCTGGTGATTCAGCAGTGTATGGAGGAGCAAAGCAGTTCTTGTTACTGAACACCCATGGATATTGGAGTTTTAGAGGCCTCAGAAGGGAAACCAAAATGCTATTGTTAACTTCCTTTATGTTGCCCAGGATTTCATTGTTGAGATTTTAACAAGCCAGTGTGACTGTATATCTGAAGTGTGTCTAGTGACTAACACTACCTATAGCTTTTAATCTCTGAGAACAGTTAAATTGTTAACTAAACTCTTGCAGTAGAAACATTTATATTAAAAAAATCAAACAAGACAGAAGCAAATAAACAAAATGATTCTTTATGTACTCTTAACATATCTTCTTAGGGTGATGTATTGGTTTATTTTTCTAAAGTAGAATTTAACCATTTTGTTCTGCGTAACCTGCAGTCATACATCTTAAAATATGACTGTCCTTCAGTAATTTTTGTGGGAATTTTTTAACTTGTTAACTGTTTTTTCTAACAATGTCATCAGAGAATCACAACAGTTTTGAATAATTTAGTGCAGAAGGGACCTGAAAACATCTCTGCACAAATCAACTCTAATTAGACAAGGTTGCTCACTGCTGTGACATCTGAGCCTTGAACACCTCCAACCATGGAGACTCCACATCCTCTTAAGTTATTTGCTCCGGTATTTGACCATCCTTGTGCTAAAACATGAATTAAAAAAACTTTCACATCAGAATTTCTTATATTCCAATTTATGCACTTTGACTCTTGACGCACTGCTGTATATGACTAAAGAGAATTTGGTTTCATTGTCTCTGAACCCTACCTCTGTAACCACTGCAGAAAGCAGTAAGGTCTGCCCTTCCTCTCATCTTTCCCAGGCTAAACAAGCCTAGTGCCCTCTGCCTCTCCCGGCATGTCCTGTGCTCCAGCCCCACCCATCATGGGAACCCTCCAGGGAACTCACTCCTGTATGTCAAGGTCTGTCCTGTGCCAGGAACTCAAGCCTGGGCTATCAGGGCAGTCTCACCACTGCCAAGCAATGGGTCAGGATCCCACCCCCTTGGTAGTGCAGCCCTATGCGTGGGGGTTGTTTCACTAACAAGGCACACTGCTGCACCCTGGTGACTTGCTGGGTCCAGCTACCCCAGGATATTTCTGCAGAGCTGCTCTCCACCATCAGCACCAGCTTGCCCTCTTCCAGGGATGAGTTCAGCTCCTTTCAATATCTTTGCCTCAAATGGACAGTTTCCCATAGTATCTTGCCAAGCAAGTCTTTAAGCAGCTAAAAAAATAAATCTGTTTTTCTAAAATTCAGAGTGATTGCCTTTATGAAAATCTACTGTTTGTCTAGTTCACTCTCTCAGGATCTATAAAGCTCGAATCTCACAGTCACCACAGTCAAGACTGTCCTCAACCTTCATACCTTCAACCAGTTCACCAGTTCTTCCTTGCTTGTACCAGCTCCAACAGAACACCTTCCCTGGTTCATTGACCAACGACCTGCATCAAGAATTTGCCTTCATGTGGCTTGCATCCGTGTGCCTCTGCATCACTGGTGCTGCTCTGTCCCCTGACCCTTACCTGCAAGCTCACTTTCCTCAGCATGAAGTTCCATGACTTTGAGATACCTCTTTGTATAGACCACCCCTCTCTGTCTCTGACAACCCTGAGTTTTGTGAATCGCCTGTACCCCTGCACTGCAGTTCTGCAGGTGTGAGAGCTGTACCACTGTAATAATCCCTGTGAGGTCACAGCTCAGTTGATCTGCACCCACTGCTGATGTCCCTCTTGTCCCCAGGCTGTCCCCTGGACACCTTAACACTTTTACATCCTTGCTTTTCCTCTGCATGTATGAACCCCCCCTCCCATGTTTCCAGTCTGCCTCACAAAGCCTGTAAGCTTATTTGCAAACACATCCTTGCCCCCCGATGTCAGACATATCCTATCCCTTTTCAGTAGCCCTTTTCTTGTGAGAAAAACTTTTCTAATTACTGAAACAGAGGACTAAGCATAAATCACAATGCGAACCTCTTAAGCTATCACCCCTGTCCTAACATGATGTGTGTGCTTCCATACATAAATTCTTACCAGGACTGAATCCTTCCTGCAAATAACCAAATACCTTAAGTGCTGAGGATAAAGCCTACTTACGCCTGGATTATTTTCAGAGCCTAAAATGCCTTTATAAATCTAATCCATGACACTTTTCTATAAGGCATTTCTCTCTTGGAAAACTGGCAGTAGGAGGACCTCCATGTCTCACAGCGCATTGCATTATTTGATATTCTGATGTTCCAATATTCTGCATTATTTACATTATTTGATATTCTGATCCTAACGGGAGAAGGATAATGGAAGCAAGCCCAAGTATTTTGAATATATTGATCTTAACAGCTAACTAACTAGATTTAATTTCTAATAAATAGATAGTTTTTAATAAAACTATAGTGCTACCCTTTCAGAATCCTGAAGTTTTACATGTTCTTTTTTAGATATATTCTAATACATTCCTCACAGATGATTACCTAAGGTGCAGAAAACAACTGTTCAATTTGCAGATACCATATTAAACTTGCTGAACCATGGTTAGAAAAGTTACTCATTAATCAGTACTATGAGTGCATTTCCTAGACACCATTAAGAAAAAAGAATACACATTGGACCCACCTATGGCAATCATTTAAGGAAAAATTTCTGACTATAACTACATTTTAAAATAAATTGAGATTACTAACAAGAAAAAAGCACTTACATAATTTTACCTAAAGATAGGAACTTTACATCTAAAAAATTCAGTAGTTTTCTTAGATGCTTATAACTTTTAGTGAAATAAAACATCTGCTTCAGTTACATGTAGGTGAAAAATCCTGGTTTTAGCTTGTCAGAAATTATTGTATGGAGTGGAAGAGCATCATGAAGGTCTTGTTGGCATGTCATATCTGTAGGAATATAAACATTCAGCTCAATGAACCACCGTAAAATCTTATCTTTGATATTAATACATGGAGTTATATATAATAAACAAGAAAGACAATACTTTTTAATAACATAGTCAAGTTCTGCTCTAGTAACCTTCACTATATAACTGCAAATAAGAACAGATGAGGCATTGTCCTGGTTTAACGCCTGCCAGTAACTAAACACCCCATAGCCACTTGCACAGTCCCTCCTGGTGGGACGGGGCAGAGATTTAGAAGGGTAAAAGTAAGCAAAATCTTGGATTGAGATAAAGGCAGGTTAATAGGTAAAGCAAATATGCACGTGCACGCAAAGCATTCACCACCAGACAGGTGCCCAGCCATATCCAGGAAAGCAGGGCTCCATCATGCAGAATGGTTACTTGGGAAGACAAATCCCATCATCCAAATGTCCCCCCTTCCTTCTTCTTTCTGCGGCTTTTATTACTGAGCATGACACCATATGGTATGGAATATCCCCTTGGTCATCTGAGATCAGCTGTCCCAGCTGTGTCCACTCATAACTTCTTGTGCACCCCAAGGTGGTGGGGTGGTGTGAGGAGCAAAAAGGCCTTGACTCTGTGTGAGCACTGCTCAGCTATAATGAAAGCATCCTGTATTATCAACACTGTTGTCAGCACAAATCCAAAACATAGTCCCATACAAGTTAATATGAAAAAAATTAACTGAGTCAAAACCAGCACAGATACACAAGATAACAAAACCAAAAGGTGTTTCCTGTAGTAGGAATGGATTTCAGGGTTGCATGCATTTTGGCTTCAGTAAACCTAGGACACAAATCAGATTTGTTTACATCCTTGTGGTCCCTTTGGGCCAATTTTAAACAAGTATGAGATCTATGAGGGAAATCTAATTTAAAACCTCAGAATGTGTTTAAAGTTTGAACGAATTGTTATCACTAGCTAGACATGCATTTTTTTCCTATCTGTAGCAAGTATCTTTTTTTTTACTTACATGAAATGTGTAGAATATATGCCAGATCCTTCAACAGCAGCAAGTATTTCAAGCTATTAATCGGTCTGTTCTAGATTTACAACCTAGATGACTGGTTAACACAAGGCAAGGAGAAGTATGATAATTTCTGAGCTCAGTAACAAGCAAATGAGCATTTCATAACAACTTAACTGAAAAATCTTAAAAAAAAAAATCACAGAATTTGTAGTTAAAAATTGATTTTTTACATTTTTTTAAACATGTTTTGTTACTTAATCCTTGAATATCCCAGACTGGAAAGAAACTTTGCTTTTGTCTCATCTGTTTTAAAGGTCAATGATAAATTTTCTTTTGGTAGATTCCTACCTGGAATCACAGTATAAACTATGAAGAAGAGCAGAACCCACTGATCCAGGACTATTTAATTGAACACACAAACTGAAGACCTTATCAAAAAGCCAACCGAATGGATTACTGAGAACAGTTAGCACTCTTAATCAATACTGATTAACCTTTTCTTCTAAATCAAAATCTAAGAGATCTGTTGAAGAGAAAGAACATACAGCTTCATTCTATATAAATAGCTGTATTTAATTTAATTTAATTTAATTTAATTTAATTTATTTTTCTTATGAGAATAATATATAGCTCGGAAAATCCATTGATTGAACAAGATGATTACTCAAGCTTTGGCTTTATTTCATCTCAAGGAAGAACATTCTCAGTATTTCAATGAAAATAAACTTCCTTCCTCCTTTTTCTCTGATGGTTTTTATATGTGGAGTTCGTTATCACAGTTTATGTCTTCCTAAACACTATTTCCATAGTCTCTGGTTTGTTCTTATCAAAACCACATATGGGTCTCATAACCAACCTCTCCCTAAATAGTGTCCTTAACAAATGTAATTATTTAATAAATAAAAAAAATTATATCAGTGACAGGAACATAATGAACATGTACTCCCTAATAAATACCATCATGGAGAACACAAAGACACATATTAAATTCTTCTAACAATAAAAAAAGAGAAAGTAATATTGCATCTTAATTGTTGGTGTGCAATACATTAAACACCTAATTTTATCTTCAGGGTTGTTTTGTTGGGTTTTTTTAATAAGCATGTAAAAGGTAAGAGATTTTGTTTGTCTTTTCATAGTCTAAAATATAGTTATTTAAAATAATTATTATGAATTCACTTGTGAGCCATATAAAGTTCTAAACGCTGAGATTTTACCTCAATTTATTACATATGTGCAATAATCCTGCAACCACAGATATACTTTACAGAAGTCTCATTGAAATCCTTCTTAGATTGAATCTTCATATTTTTAACAAGAAACTTACAGAAATACAACATGCATGACTCTGTATTTACAAGATAAACATCTTACAAGTAGCAATTGTACTAAGTTTGGGCATTTAGTTTGGAATTACTTACATAACCATTCGGCCATATTATATACACATAGCACCTTTAATACCTTCAAAAGTACTAGAAGGAAGAAGTATGGTGCTTAATCACTGAACAGATTAGAGAAAATCCTTTCATCAGAAGAGACCTGAATTCCACTTGTGATTTGTGTCACAAGATTTCCGTACTCTTCAACATTACTGCATAATTTTCTCATGCCTTGCAATGAATAGCTGTTACTGTCAGCCCCAGGCTCTGCCCAAGACTTGAAATAGCACAGCTGATGATGAAGAGGAAATGGCAGACACATGCTTAGGAAAAGTTTCAAACTATGTATTGTATATTCACAGTTTCCAATAAAACAATTTAGCTCAGCTCTAAATCATAGTCATGTGGACTACTAAAAGGAGAATACTTAAATACAAAATTAATTAGCAGAACTCACTGTCATAAATTTTGAAAAAAATATAAACAACTTTAAACGTTCTTTTTCTGATTTAACTCTCCTAGTGACAGAATAATTAAGGTAGCAGATGTCTTTAAAAATCTAGCAGTGTTTTACTTGTTTTTTACAGTAGGAACACACTTTTATTTTATGTTCAAGAAGATGAATAGTAATGCTGTGCAGGAAGTGTTCTCCATTAAATAAACAAGATACATTTAAAAATGTAGGTATGCACATTGCATGTGGTTGCTTAATAAAAGACAATGTCTTTTTTTTTTTTTCTTTATTTTGTATTGGAATTACTAAATTCTTTGTTTATTTTTTCTGCACTATTTAACAATATCTAACCATGAACATAGTAGAAGCTGGAATGCTTTGTTTTGAGAGGGAGCGCCTGTTAGTTGAATTTTTTTTTTTTTTTCATTAATTATCCTTATCATAGGTTTCTCAATTTTATTCCTCCCTCTTCTTTGTACCCTCAAAATATCCTAATTTTTTTCAGCTGTAACATAGCTGATTATATCCCTCTTTCTGCTCTGCTTTCCTATCCCAAAACGATTACAGAAGATTTTGATGAGTGGTTAATACTGTGGCAACTAATCACCATTTTAACTTAGTATATTGCCACACTTCGCATACATTCCTTTAGCCATTTTTTTGGTGTCTAGATTACAACATTCGTGTGAAGCCAACTGGTAAACACTGTAGACCTCCAGTCCTGCAAGTATTTTGGCAATGTACACAACCAAATAGAAATATGTAAAACTTGGAACACTGAAAATCTGCAAATACTTGAAGTGGTCTAATAATTCCCACAGTTGTCCTAATGAATTTAGGGGAACCTTTTATGGTCAAAGTATGCAACATGTGTGTCAGCTTGTCTGGGTCTAGAGAATGCACAGATTAAGTAGATTTCTAATAAGCAGTTAGCATTTTATGAAAAATGTTTTATATTAACTGGGATAATGTATGTGGTTTATGGAATGCCCTGCTTTGTCTTTAGAGTGAATCATACTTCTGAAGCACAATGCGTTGGGGTTTTTTTTGGTTTTTTTTGGGTTTTTTTTTGATTTAGAGCTTCTCTGTGAAAAGTATTTAGCAAAGAAAAAACAGTAACCTCAAAAAATAAGGCAGGAGAGCAGATTCAAGAAGTATAAATACTGTTAAGATAGTAAAAATCTACATACAAAAGAGGAAATTCACTTCACTTACAGTACTGTCAAAATATACAGGAAAATCAAGGCACTATTCCATAGTGAAAGTAAATTACTATTTTACAAATATCATACCAACAAGGCTAGCTCCCTACATCATTATAAGAAGAGAATAAATATATGATCCAGTCTATTAAACCTGAAAGGGGTAATAGTATCAATGCAGATGGCACAGGAATAAATAGTATTTTATTAAACTATTATAAGAACTTTTACTAATGAGTAAGGGTTCCATGGAGGAGACAGATTTATTTCCAGTGAAGCAAAATCTGTCATACCTGACTAAAGATGAAGGTACAGAATCTCCAAAAAAGATAAATATACAACCGTTAAATCCTTAAACGTAGGCAGTGTTCCAGGATGTGATAGGTTGCTGAGGGAGATTTATAAAGTTTTCTTGTATCATTTGCATAATAATATATCTGATTAATTTCATAATCATATAGATATTGTTAATTAACTAAAGTAGGGGATTCTCATGTGCCACAAGATGTGTCATGGATGACTCAAAAGCTGACATAATTTTCACAGGGGTGACATTCATTATGATCAGTCCCAAACTACCTCTGCACTGCTGAAATCTTAGCATCAGGTATTGGCTTATGGTTTGCTTTTAATATTAAGTATAGACATAGCATTCTAAATGAACCTCAACTTGGTACACATAATTCTTTTCCCAAATTTTACTCTGAAGTTTCAAGAGCATTATCATCTCTTCTCCACCCCCGCTCCTTGTGTCTGCACAAAAATGTGCTATTTGCTAGTGAAGCAGACAACAGTGCGAAAATAAAAAAATTCAAATCAGTCAAGAGAAGTACAAGTCAAAGACATCTGAAGGTGTCTACAAATTTTATTTTGCTAAGTTTGTAACACAGGTTGGAGATAAAATTCATGTGAATGTATGAGTTGTGTGTTGTAGAACAAGTTCATGACAAAACAGCTTTCCTGCCTTCTCAATGACTGCCTTTTCAGAAACCAAAACCGCTCATCCTGCCTGAATGAGTACACAAGACAAAAAATAGCCCACAGAAACCAAGGAATACTTGTTTGTTGTTCCTGGCTTTTTTACAAGCATAACTGACTCCATAGGTGTGATCATGTGAGCTGTTCTCCAGATCCAGACAAATAAACACTCACTATGTTTGTATTAGGGATACCAGTGAGAAACTGCAGAAATATGTGATAAACTTTTATTTTTCATATACATCAGATGGTTTTGTGCTTCTGTAACTAATACATTTGATTTCAGATTAATACTGCAAAATCACTGCTTTTTAACAGCTTCTTTTGCACTGCTACATTTTAGGCCATTTTATTTGATACTCAATCCTATGTTAGGATTTGAATATACCTTTCAGTGGGAGCTCGTTGATATAGATTTTTTTTTTTTTTTTCCTGAGCTACTGTGACTTTCATTACTTTCTTTTTGTACTGTACTAGCACTTGCTAGTTTTTATTTCTTTCCACAGCTTCATGGACTAAAGTAGTTTAGAGAGTTCTCTAAAAGGAAGAAAATTTTAGACTTACCTGGTGTTACCACTGTTCCTGAGGATATGCTGCGATGAACTCATCACCACGAGATGATAGGAAATATGTCTGGGGATCCAGCAAAACTTTTTCAATTAAAATTTCCCACAGGTGAAAGGGAGAATGGGAGTAGAAGGTCAATAAAATCTATTCTGTACACAGACAACTGTCTCAATAATGGATAAATAGGGAAAAAAAGGGTCATGATTTAGGCAGGTAATGATGCATTTATATTAATCACTTTGTCATAGAAACTCCCGAGACCAGTCAATGGAGTTTAATATTGAACTCTTTCATCAGAGGCTCCTAAGTTTCTGTAGTCTCTGTGTTGGGGCCTCTTTTTGCAGCAGAAGGGACAAATACCACCCAAGATTTACTTCTATAACTCATGGGGAGGACTGAAATTTTTAATGTCCCAGCTACTTTTGCTATTTGAAGAAGCACATGTTACAATACTAGAGAAAAAAATAATCATTATTGTCACAGTAGTAAGATGTATAGGGGTCTACATTTCCACCTACTCTCATATCTCTCAAGTATGCAGACCAACATAAAAGATGTGCTCTCTTGATGATCATCTGTTTTTCTCTTCTCTTTAACAAATCTTGTCTTACAGAGTAAATTCAGTAATGAATCCTCAGAACGTAAAACCGAGAATGCCTTTTGCAAGTCCCTAAACTCCAAATTACAGAATTGGGAAAGCTTCCAAAAAATAATTAATGGAATAATCACTCTAATCTATCACTTAAAGAATCGCTGTGAAGGGGTTTAGGAAACATCTAGCGACTCACAGTGGCTAGCTGTTCATGCCATATGGCCCACTTATTTCAGAATTTCTCTCCCTGATTTTATAATCCGTGTACCATTAGGGATCTTCTCTGAATTTCAGAAAAGTACACATGGATTTGAAGATAATCTTTTTATTAATAAATCTTTTTAATGAACATAGCCAATAAGAAAAAAGTGAGTACAGGAAGGAATGATATATTGGGAATCAAATTAATTAACATGATGAAACCATAATACTTTAATCACTAATACTCCTCTGAGTTTTATTTACTTATTAGAACATACAGACTGATTTAAAACCTGATGTAAAACCCAAAAAGCAGAAGTGCACAGCTTAAAACAAATCTATCTGATGCTGGCAGAATTGAGTCTGCATCATCCTACAAAACAGGACTTTTGTAGAAAGGTGATCTCTCATTCTCTTTAATTTATTTAGATCATTCTTTAGCAAATGCTGGCCTTCATATCTAGAGAAAAATGCTGTCTATGTTGCTCACTACAGCTACTTGTAGACTGGGCTGTCTACCAAACTTTGCTCCAAGATTTCAGAAAGCAAGCAGAATGTAGGATGCACACCTTGAGGCATTTTAAGGACATCTGATTTCTAAGCTGCTCTTTTACTAATGAAAGATAGAAAAATAAAACTATGTATCTGCAAACATACGGCTGCATTAATATGGCACTGAGTGATAGGTAATATTTTGTTTTTCTCAGCAGAGCTTATTAGCTTGGCTAATCATCAGGCCAGCTGCTGCTACTGAGCTCTGAGAACTACAAAGAAAATAAATCTCTGTCTGGCTAGAGCATTGAGTGAGACAGTCTGCAGACAAACTCCAAGCATCTTTAAAACTTTTTTTTCTATCTTTCAAATGATGTTGCAACATTCTATTGTAATCTCCTTAATTTTCCACCATCCTTTTAAAGTTGTGGGTGCCAGAGGAGAGTGTTCATTTCCACTGCTGAACCTATTGTGGCACAGTTGTCCCAATACTTCCACTCCCATTATCCCTATTCAGGCTTGCAAAGGACCCTCCTGATCATCTCTGCTGCTCCTTTGATATATAGATATGACAAATGATTGAGTTAAATATTTATGTTTCTAGCAAATCTGGCATAATTGTAGATATTTTTAGACTTGCATTTGCTCCTAGATCACTGATAAAGAAACTAGAATACACTAAAATTAAGCACCGATCCCTGCAGTGTTATGCTAGAACAAGTACATTATACTGACATGCATATATTTTACATTTTCTGGTTTAATACATTTACAGTGTAAAATATTAATGCTTAAAATAGATTACCATATTAAATTAAATGCCATATAAAATCCTAAGCCTATTACTTTGTCCATTCTTACATTCACTAGCAAAACTCATTATATCCTTTTGTCATGTGCTGGGGCAAGAATACTTCTTTGACTGCCTGCATTCTCCTTTTAAATAACATTCCTTTCCTGTTTGTCCTTCCTGTTTCTTAACACTAAAACACAGTATAGAAATGGTAACAAGGAAGAATCTAACCATATACCCTGTGCATGGATCTAAGTATGAGAGATATAAATAAATTATTTAGAAAAGGGTAAGAATGTAAAGGAACAAGTTTTGCTGACTTCATCATGGTATTCAGATAAATGGAAATTAAAATTTGTTGTGAAGAATAACAGAAGGATCAAATAAAATTGTCCAGTCCAGTAAAAAAGCAGATGAAATACAGTGTAAGTTAATGCAAACTGATTCTCACAGTAATGTCTTAAATACCTCATTTTAAAAGAATAAAAACATTTGGAAAAAGAACAGAAGAAAGGTGGAAAGAATGATCAAACTATGGAAGAACATCTAGGCAAAGAAACAATTAAACAGAATAAATTTCTTCAGCCTTGAAAAAAATTACTGCAGTGTAATATACTGGTCTACAAAATCCAACAGATCATTCAGAAGGTAATGAGGAAATAATTGTTCATTACCTCTTTCCATGCAAGAATTAGATGTGCATTGAGTAAGGCTTGGAGGTGAAATGTAAAAACAAAACAAAACAAAACAACCCAAACCAGGAAAATTGTTCTTGCAACAAGGATATTTTAATCTGTGGAACTCATCCTTGGAATGTTTGCACACTGAAAGGTCTCATGGGAATAAAAAAAAAAGCAGCTGGACTTTGGAGAAAAAGTCCCTGCAAGAAGTGAATTTGCCTTAGAAAATCCTTAAAAATGTCACTGATAGTTTAAAGGACGCTGTCAGCAAGTATGATACATATTTCCCTTGATCTTGTACTTTTTACTATACACATTTAGAGAGAGAATATTAGGCAAAACTTTTCTGATCTTGAATACCTGTTCTTATGTATTTAGTATGGAAATAACTGCTCCATACTTTCACTATAAACTGTCTGTAAGAAGTGATGAAATAAGTGAAATAGTTTTATAAATGGCCAGTGAAGTTCGTTTCTTCTGTTTAATGTACCTGTTCCCTGCAGCTTTCACCCAGGCTATCAACATAGCCATTGCCTCTGCTACTGGTGAAGGGAATCGACAAGAGTTCTTCTCACATGGAACGCTGACTCTTTGTTCTCAAGACAAAGAGAATGATTGTGCTAAAAATTATTTATAACAGATCACATCTTACTTTTTTCTACTTCTGACTTGTAAGGGGTTTTCCATGTAAGTAGTTAATAAACTAAATAAGCAGTTAATTCTGATCTTATTTTCATCTTAGACAGCTGCATTTGCATACACTTAAGGAGGTAATTTTAACTTTCCATAATTGAAGATGAAATTATAAATCTTCATGAGCGAAAGTTTTGTACATATTTGTTTCCTCTATGTAAACCCAAGATTCACTGAGGTTGGCATGGTATAAACATTTCCAAAATTTGATTTGGCACCTCTTTTTTTTTTTTTATTTAGAACATAACTGTAGACTCATTAAAAGGAAAAAAAAAAAAAAAAAAAAAAAAAAAAAAAAAAACACCAAAACCAACAAAGAGCCAATGCTAAATTTTTGTTATCTTTCCCAAAGAAGGGAAAAATATCAAACATGTTTTTAAAGTCTTTTTATTATGTATGTTTTTTTCCATGAATAAAATGATCATCCAGCCTCTCAAGAATTAATGTGAACTGATTTATTACAATGAGCAGAGGTAAAAATTTATGAAACAAAATCATAACTTTGCCTGATTTCTTGTCAAGAGACTCACTTTTAAGTTAAATCTATGAATGATTCAGCATTTATTTTAAGATTAAAATTAATCCAAATCATATTGTGTGTGTTCTGAGACAGTCAAGGAGTTACAGGTATCTGGGGAAAAAAAGTGGGTAACACTCTCTCTTTATAGGCAATCGTCAAGGCAGAGTGCTAAAGGGAGGAGTCATCTGTTTTTTCATTCTGAGTAAAGGAACGGACATGCATTTCTCCCTACTCTTTTGAAATGCTCACTGTGCACTCTGCTAAACCTGAGGAAATTAATTTTATTTCCTACAGCACTCTTGATTTCCCTTGCTTTCATGGCACTGTTTGAATCATCTATTGTTGCATCCACCTTCTAGCTCTGTAGACTCCCCCGTGGAAAAGTAAGTAGTGGTTTTATCACTTGTCCTTGGGAAGATACAAAGCATGGAAAGAAAACAGAGGGTGATTCTATCCAGCAGATTTTTGTCCTCATGTTTCATTCAGCCTCTCAAGCATATGGGGTTTCTAACAGTAGCACCAAAAAGTTAGAGAAGGCCAATGCTCTTCACAGACACAGAAAGAGATCTGTCTATTCACAGTCTGTGACTGGGATGGTTGTCACTGCTTTTGGCTCTAAGTAATGTTGACAACAGTTATATTATTAAGGCTAATCTACCTATTGAATGTAATAGAATTCAGAAACAAAATAATTCAAGCTGACTAATTTCCTGATTAATTCAAAGAAGGGGGAGAAGTGTGCAGTTTAACCTCTAATTTCAAGCATCACACACAGAAGGAAGAAAAGTACTCTTTTAATGACTCAGTATATGAGTAGTCAGAATCTATACTTCAAAGCAGGCTGCTTCTACACTGGAGATAGTTTAGTTTCTGAAATGTAGTCTGGGCTTTTCCACTTAGACCCACAAAATTTTTAATATGATATCACTTTCACAATGTTAAACTAATTGTTTAAATGATGTCTTGAAATAAGTCACATTATTGTAATGTGTGGATGAAATAATGGAAACTAACAGACTTTTTTTCTCACAGCAGAATCTATTTTTGATTTTTGGACTTTTTGTTTTCTACTATGTCCTTCACTAAGTTTCAAAAAAAGTCGATTTTCTTTAATCCTGTTGGTAAGTGTCTGAGGTCTCTAAGGATATTTTGTCAGCTGTTCAAATTTAATTTATCTCTAAGACAACCCAGCTAGATGGAAACTAGTTTTTCCTAGTTTCCTATAAGTAGCAGAGGATTTATATTACATCTAGTTTTTCATAAGAACATTAAGTACTTTCTCACTAAGATTGACATGGGAAAAAAAGAAAGGTTGCTGTGGGTTCAAAGGAGTCTGTGGCAAGTCTAATGGAGGGGAAAAAAAAAAAAAAAAAGCATGTTAAAGATATATCTGATTATTTGTTCTTTCAAAAAAATGTTGTTGATAATTTTTGCTTTCACAATGTTACACGGTTTTAGGTTATGCTCCATAGTTTAACACTACAGTAGACAACTGGAGGCCCTGAGTACAAAGGAAAATCTGATGCGGTCACTTTATAAAATAACTAATTTATTATCATGACCAAATCAATACACAGATATAACAAAGCCCGTTAGAATGACAGAAGAGCTTTTCAGAATGACAAACAAGCCCTATACACAAAGATACATGCATATACACATCACACTGAGATGCTCAGCAGTTCAACTCTCTGAAAGAGTAGTTCAGTTGTGCTTTTTATCTACTAACTAAGCATAATAATCTAAAGGTAGTTTAAAAATTATTTCCTACTATTTATTACATAACATCAAATTTCCATTTTCTCCAGGCTATGGAAAAAGATGATTATCGTTCTTTTCTGTAAATGCACAAGAAATTTTAGCTTTGAAACTCTTTCATTTACTCTTACCTCCTACTCACCAATAAGAAAGATATATCATAAACTGTAACATAAATTGTTCCACAGTAACATGACTTATTTTTCAACCATTGGTCTTGTCTCTTTCCACCCTAGCACTAGCATCCCACAACTGATTTTATAGTTTCTGCTTTTGTATAAATTATAAAAAATGAATGGCAGGGGTGGGCTAAAAAAAAAATACACCAAACAATACAAACAACCCACCATGATTCTCCATAAAAATAAAACCATTTCTGAACTCTGCTACAATTGAAACACCTTTTCAGACATTGCATCCATTTACATTTTCAGTAAAACTCATCTTCACATCTCAACACCAATTAACCACAGTGCAAGGTATCTTAACACTTACAGTTATCAATACATATCAATATCAACATATACATATCAAACCAGATTCATCCATCACATTTCTTTTTATCCCACCTCAATGTGCCATTTATGCCTTTTCCCTTCAAGATACTCCAGAAATTGTACCTAAAATAATTCATCTCACTCCTGTACCCACATACATCCCTGTCAATACTAGTATCAAAAACTGTCTTCATCATCAAATCTCTTCATCCTCATCTTCATCTTTTCTCACAATCTGGTCATCTATCTTAGTTCTTAATCCCCTTCTTCAAATTACATTCTTCCAGAAGCAGGACAAGCTCATCAGCTGAAATGCATTTCTACTGTAAACTTTTTTTTTTTTTTTCTTTTTCCCAAAATGTCATCATTACTACAGGATTTGCTTCACAGATTCAAGGAGTAACTCCAAAATCTGCAAGATTCAAGACTATTTTTGACTTCTCAGGTAAGAATTTCACAATTCATGAGAACACAAAATCACCTGAATTAAACGAGTGCTACACCTAGAATTACCTATCAAAGTGGCTCCAGATAAGATAGAAAAAAGCATAAAGTGAGCTATCATGGAGTGCCAGACAACCTGATCTAACTTCATAGCCGACCTTGCTTTGGGTAGGAGGATTACCTAAATGGTATACAAAGATCTTGAATTATTCTGGAGTCCTGCCACATTCTAGGAATCTGTCCTTGGTGAAAATTTGTCATCCAAAAAGAAAAATGGAGTTATACCCTGAAACTTGATACGAATATTTCTGTTAAGTGTTTGTGCTCAGACATGTACATGTGTGGTTAACAGTTTTTCTAACACTTAGAAGGGACTTTTCTTCTTAGATCAGGAAGAATATACTGATAATTTCACCAAAATCTTACGTATAAAGCTCACACACGCTAAAACCATTATGGTCGCAGATTTGAAGGGTTTGCTAGGACATACAGGATATTGAACTGGTTCACCTTTTTAAAATTACTATTTAGAACTTTAAATATAATAGTTAGTTTGTAAAAGTTCATAATTTTTTCTCTTCCATTTCCACTTCAAAAATTGTATCTTCTAAGTCTGATTGGGATGGTTTAATCACATTTAAGCCTGTGGAAATCACCATCAAAAAACTAATAGAGTAGGTCTCAGAAGTCCTTTTGCCATGCCATCAACACAACCGAACACACAGTGTAGGTGGATTTTTTAGTCCTAAAGACTAAAATCTAGACTCAAGTGTCCTCACTCCCCAGACACTGAGGAATGCTTTTATGTCTTGGAAATATAGATGATATAATGTCTATATATAAATAGCTGAACATAATTTGTGTATAAAGAGACATAAATGTACATATATAATATACAATATAGATAATGTACAATTATAAAACTGTCCAATTCTGTTAGAACGAGGAAGCTTTTTAATTTACAGTGAAGACTGCCATTTGTCCTACTGATATAGATGGCTATATGTTGTATGATTATTATATGTTTATGTTATATATTTATAGGTTTTATGATAAAACCCCACAATGCTGAGTAAAAGAAACAAAGGTCTGGGGAAATAAAATGTTCTACTAGAATTTCAGTGACAAAGTCAGAAAAAAACAAGGATAAACAACTTAAAAATATTACAATGCTTCAGAAGCACTGGTCAGAGCAGAAAATCTGAGCTTCAAAAATTCATAGTGTGGCTTGTCATGGGATCTGTACGTGGAGCCAAAAAGCTAAGAGCAGCGGGAATATTTTAAGCTTCCAGACATAACTTTGCTTAAAAGTTATAACTTATAAAGTATTTGTTTTCCAGTTTGCATCAAAACACAAAAAAGGCATTGAATTTCTGTTCCCATTTGGAATCAAAATACTTTTAAAAAAATCCAAAAACCTCTAACAAGAAAGAGAATTTCCATCCAGATTTTATAAAGATGTCACTGTCAAAGGTTTTTGGTGACAGACCAACTACTTATTTTCAGCACAATCTCTTGTTGTTACCACTGATGGTATTTAACATGATTTTCTTTGGCTGACAGTCACAAGAGACTCACGATCTTTAATAGTAATTTTTTCTCTTTTTCATGCTGCTTTAACTGCAGGTTCTCTGTCCAATTTTATAGAACCTTTTATATCAATTTTTATTCCACTCTTCTGTTTGCAAAAAGCCTTTTGATGTATTTTTGGATAATAGAAAATGTTTCTGTCTGAAAGGAAATTACATTTTCCGTTATAATTTAAAAGATTCTCTTGCTTCCAAGAGATACTCCAAAGATAAAATACTAGAAGATTGTAGCATCCATCTATACAAAGCAATTGATGGGTTTTGTGGGTTATTAAACACCAAAATAAAATGGAGGAACAGCTAAAATGGCAGCAGCTGTTTATATAGCAACCACTAAAGCTGTAAATAAGCTCTTTTCACAAATAAGCTCAAAGCTACCTGAGAAGACATATAAAGGGGAAATGTTAAGACTATACTTTGTAAAGCATCCTCATCATATAATATAAACTTCATCTACCATAGAGTGGTAAATTTAAATCTTTTTAGAGATCTAAAATCTAACTCACTCCATGCACCTTAGGTTAAAAAGAGACACCTTAAAAGCAAAGGATTAATAAGTCACTTACTTACACACATTATCAAAAAATTATTTTGATATGGAAAACAAAATTACTGTAAATCAAACAATTTTTTATACATACAATGTTCAAAGGTATAACCAATACATACTAGCCAAACTGAAAATAGAAAATACAAGGCAAGCAAATGAGGAAAGCAAGAGAAAGAGTATTTGAAAAACAATGTCAGAGGAGTGTGAGATAAAAGAAGATCTGCGATATATGTTATAGAAAGCACACGTAGAGCTCTGAGATAAAAATAAGCTGTTTGATGCTCTAAGTCAAGAAATAAGTGATGGATTCCTCATATGAATGAAGTGACTGGAGGAGCAGCGAAACATCACCTTAAGAGCATTATAAACATATTGTTTAATACAGAGCAAAGAAATATGGAAGAAACAAGTTAAAAATAATTTAGTCAAATCTTGACATGCAAAAAGATTGTAGTGCTGGTAGCAAGGTGGAAAAATAAAAGATGCTGTAGATAAGTTTGAATGAAAATATTTAAATAGGGAAGGAAGTCCTATAAAGTAGAATTACCAAAACTATATGTACTTAAAAAATGAGGAAGAAATATCTTACATAGCTTTGTTCAGGGTGGCAGGGGTAAGGTTAGAGGAGGAAACAGAGGCAACATTGTGAAGTAAGCTGCTATCAGAAACACAGAAGCAACGGCATATGCCCTAAATACAGAATGTCCTATCCTGAGATGATAAATCTTTCTCTAGCAGACAATTAAATTCTTTCAAAAACTCCAGTAACAGTGGCATATAACTTATCAGACCATACTGATTGTTACCAGTCCAGTATTTAAAGAAGCATTAACCTTTCTTTGGGATAAAGTCATCTTTCTGAGGAAAAATAAAAGTGTTTCATTGAACCTCTAATTATATTAAGGTCCATGTATATTTTGAGTGAATGCCTTAATCTTGGAAAAAATCCTCACTTCTTTCAGGGACTATGACCTGGAATGGCAAGATGTGGGGTTTCTGTCATAATGCAAAACTCAGAAGTAGAAACCACTGTATTTACCTTCAGAGAACAGAGGGCAATACAAAATACAAAATTTTAAAAGTAAATTTTAAAATTTTTAAAATTTTAAAAGTAAAATACAAAATTTTACTTCTCCTGTATTTAAAGAGTAATTGATATCAGCGTTAGGCACTAAACAAGTGCACTGTGTGTCCAAGAGAATGAGATATAAAGAGCAAATACTGATAAGTTTTCTCTATTTTTAGTGAGAAAAAACATAAGTAGAAAGTAATAAATAGGTCACTCAGAGAGGCTATGGGATCTCCGTCCTCAAAGACTCAGGTAACTTGTCTAGCCCCAAGCAACCTGATTTAAGGTGGCCTTGTAGAAGGCTACACCACAGGCTATCAGTGGTTCTTACCAGCTAAAATTATTCTGGGGTACAGTGCTGATTTCTTACAAAAAGCACTCTTGCTGTGAAAAAGGTATGAGTATGACAAACATATACCTGAAGCTGTTTTAAACTAATGAGAGTAAAATTGGTGGCAATAAAAAATTTGGATGAAACTCTAAAACCAGATTGAAAAAAAAAGGTGTTTACATATTCTCCAAAGATGTCCACAGATGTTAGGGCAGTATATGGGCTGTAAGGTACTAGAGGTATATTAATATCATCTGCAAGCACAAGACAAGCAAGAACTTTTTTTTTTTTTTTTTTTTAATAAGATTTCAAGAATAACAAGAAATAAATTATTAAACTCTTTTCTGAAACCAGGATTTTTCAGGCCTATGGAGAAAGTCCCTCCTTATAACAATCAGTGAAATATCACTCTGAAAAGAGTATAGCAGTTAAATAGATATTCCTTTAGTTAGGACCATACCTATGATTCCATGTGCTTGGAAATGGGTCTGATGTGATAAACAGCAAATCCCAATCCAAGTGCCAATATGGTGACGTGGGTCAAAATGCTACCAATGTGGGGATGAAGACACAGAATTCCTCAGAGCCCTCTACCACAGTAGATAGATCAGCAGCTGAAGAGGCTCTCCTAGTGGTGAATTTAAAGGCACTTGCCCCATACATTTTATTTTCAACCCTCTACTACAAACAGTTGCCCTGTGACAAATCAAACCATGTTACTTCAATTCTGTTCTAGGGCTTTTAAACACGGTTTTGAAGGCCTTACCATATTCCTGTTCTCACACATCTCAGACTTCTGTTCACAGACATTTTGCTGAGAGCAGAGTTACTCTACATGTGCATATGCTGGGATGTGTATAGGGCAAGAAACATCAGACAGCTGTTCATGGAGAAGAATGAAAACATCATCCAGGTGTGCAGCTGAACAAGGTAAACATAACAGCTTTGGCTGCCACGCCAAGTGTGCTGAAAATTTATGAGAAGTTCGGGGAGGTCATGATGAATTACTCTTCAGTGGAGGGTAATCTACTTTTCATTGACTTCTGCTTTTGGGATTCCAGTGACTGTGTCAAATTTTTGTTGTAGGACAATACTATCACAAGACTTTACTAGAGGAGGAGATTCTGCCTACTCAGAATACTCTTAAATACCTGATTACAAGATGACTTACAGAAGAGCACAGTCTAGTCAAATTGAGTAACGTAGCTGCTAAATTATGTTGTTAATGTAGTAAAATTGCAAGTTCATTTTCCTCAGGGTTCTAGTTCTAAAAAGAGATTATCAATTGCAACATATAACACTAGCACTTCAGAGCCCTAGAACATGTTAATTTATAAAAGATTTCTTAATTGGCATGTATGAAACAAAACTAAGCAGTGTGAACCATCTGATTTTTAATATGAAAGCTTAATCTGTAATTTTAAGTCATAACACAGAGGTCAAACTCAAGAATTTTAGAACTGTTAGAGGAAGATTTTGTGCCAGATTGAATTTCCCGACTATAGTGTGATTTTATATTATGAAGAATGATGGTATATTTTAGTAGAAAATATTATATTGATATAAAAATATTTACACTTTTATTTTGTTGTACTTCCCATGAAGGGTCAGAAGGATGATCCAGGAAATTACAGGCCTGTCAGCTTGACTTTGGTGCCTGGGAAGCTGATGGAGCAGCTCATCCTGAGTAACATCACACAGCACATGTGGGACAAGCAGGTGATCAGGCCCAGTCAGCATGGGTTTGTGAAAGGCAGGTCCTGCCTGACAAACCTGATCTCCTTCTATGACAGGGCGACCTGCTGAGTGGATGAGGGAAAGGCTGTGGATGTAATTTACCTTGACTTTAGTAAGGCTTTTGACACCATTTCCCACAGCATTCTCCTGGTGAAACTGGCTGCTCCTGGCTTGGATGGGCACAGGCTTTGCTGGGTAAAAAACTGTCTGGACGACCGGGCCCAAAGAGTTGTGCTGAACGGAGTTAAATCCAGCTGGCAGCCGGTCACGAGTGGTGTCCCCCAGGGCTGGGTTTTGGGGCCACTCCTGTTTAACATCTTTACTGATGATCTGGACGAGGGGATCGAGTGCACCCTCAGTCAGTTTGCAGGTGACACCCAGTTGGGTGGGAGTGTTGATCTGCTCGAGGGTAGGGAGGCTCTGCAGAGAGACCTGGACAGGCTGGAGCCATGGGCTGAGCCCAACTGGGGGAGTTTCACTAAGGGCAAATGCCGGGGGCTGCCCTTGGGCCACAACAACCCCCAGCAGCGCTACAGGCTTGGGGAGGAGTGGCTGGAGAGCTGCCAGTCAGAGAGGGACCTGGGAGTGCTGATTGACAGCCCGATGAACAGGAGCCAGCAGTGTGCCCAGGGGGCCAAGAAGGCCAATGGCATCCTGGCTTGTGTCAGCACTAGCGTGGCCAGCAGGGACAGGGAAGGGATCTGACCCCTGTAGTCGGCACTGGTGAGGCCGCACCTCGATGACTGGGTTCAGTTTTGGGCCCCTCGCTCCAAAAAGGACATTGAATGACTCGAGCGTGTCCAGAGAAGGGCAAGGGAGCTGGTGCAGGGTCTGGAGCACAGGTCGTACGGGGAGCGGCTGAGGGAACTGGGGGTGTTTAGTCTGGAGAAGAGGAGGCTGAGGGGAGACCTCATCGCCCTCTACAGCTCCTTGAAAGGAGGGTGCAGAGACCTGGGGATGAGTCTCTTTAACCAAGTAACAAGCGACAGGACAAGAGGGAATGGCCTCAAGTTGCACCAGGGAAGGTTTAGACTGGATATTAGGAAGCATTTCTTTCCAGAAGGGTTTGTTCTGTGTTGGAATGGGCTGCCCAGGGCAGTGGTGGAGTCCCCATCCCTGGAGGGGTTTAAGAGTCGTGTCAACATAGCGCTGAGGGATCTGGTGTGGTTGGGAACTGTCAGCGTTAGGTTAATGGTTGGACTGGATGATCTTCTGGTCTTTTCCAACCTAGATGATTCTGTGATATGAATCTTTATAAATACCTCTATATTTGAAGGGTTATACCACATTTTACAGCCTGTGAAAATTTTAGTAACATTTACATGCAGGTGAGGCAGAAATCCAAATGTATAAATCCATATTTATGAGCTTGCACATACAAGGAAAATTTTATGTATGTTTATATGCACATGCACTTGTGCTTGTATTTCCTGAGACTCTATTGTTCCTTTTTGGTTTTCTCTCCTGGATGCAATAACACTGATACTAATTAAAAGGTAAGGAAAACACTTTGAAAAAAAGAGATGCATTTGGTACAGTTACTATTATTTCAGAGTGTCTCTGATTCATCCCACCAACTCTGCCAATATTTTGGCAAATTAATACTGCATGAGAATGCAATGTTTCTGGCTCATCACATACCAACAAAGCATCTGTCATATATACTTTTTCACAAGTTTCAAAAGAAAAACAGGAATGAAATGCAAAGTAAAAATACTTAATTTTGATTTAAGACATCTGTTTTCAAAATTGTGAAACCACTTATGACTATTTTTACAAGAAATCTCTTTTGCTGTCTTTGCTCAGTTTGTTTTTTTTTTTCTGTGGACTACAAAATATCTGTATTTCTATTATTACAGAAAAAAATAGGAGGTAGTGTTGTTAAATAAGACTAAAATTAAGAATCTAAGTACTTTTCAATTACTGTGCCAAGTCTCTATCATAAAGGCAGAATTATTGAAAATTTCCAAATTAGTGATACTTACAAAAATTTTTCTTTTCCTGCTCTGAAAGGTCATGACACATAAACAGAATTTGTGTGGATGGGTGTAAAGTCTGATATATTTTGAACTTAAAATGGAAGACAGGCAGAGTATCATGGAAAGATATTTCTTAGCATTAAACTGTAATAAAATTTCTAAGACTGTTTAAATCCCTTTTGCTGCCTTTTACATATTTCTCCTTACATAACAATATTTCTGATTATTAAATACTTCCAAGAAAATTGAAATAATAACAAAGTGAAACTGAAATGGGAAAAATTACAAAACTTTTTATAAGAAGAAATCTTTTTGTGTTTTTTCTGATACATGACGAAGGAGACAATATATGAGACAACCTTTCGCATGAATAAATATAAACTAAGTATAAACAAAATGTAAGTATAAACATTAGCTTTATACCGCAATATTATCAAACTTAAGAAGAGTACAAAATTTTATATAACACCACAATAGTTTTTGAAAATTGAAATTTTTGTCCAGTACTATGACAGTTGTCATAGCCAGTCCACTGATGCAAATAGTGCTTGAATTCCTTTTATGGAAAGGAATTTCCCAGCTGAAATATTTTTTTAAATGTTTATTTATAAATTTATTCATAATTCTACTTGTTATTTAGAAATTATTTATATGAAAATTAATCTGAAATACCTGTCATTATTGTATTTAGGTCCTAAGGCAAGCTGTGCCCACCCCAGCATCTGTCACACTGTGCAGTTCTCGCAGTCCCCTGCAAGGTCCTGCTGGTGACATTGCCTGTGGGAAACAGTTGTGATGAAAGTGTCCCCTCACCCAAATGGACAGCATCAAGAGAATAAGGAGTGCTCACCAGAGAGATAAGTCCATAGAACATAGAGATAATAATTGAGATTCTGTGGTTGAAGGACTTCAGGAGGTCTCTGGACCAAACTCCTGCACAGAGCACATCTAATTCAGAAGGAGAAGCACAGGGCTTTAACCAGTCATGTCTTAAAAACCTCCAAGGACAGAGGTCCCTGCCTCAATGCTTAATTATCCTCAAGGTGAACTTCATCTTTTCTAATCTTAGCCCCATTCTGACTGATGACACTATCTCCATATCTCCCATCCCACTGAGAAAAGTCCATTCCTGTCCCCTCAACGCCCTCCATGTAAGCACTGAGGTGCAGTTAGGGGCCTGGGTGGTGTTTCTGCTCTCAGCTGACCTAGTTCTGGGTCCACAGTCCCTCCCTATAGGGCGAGTGCTCCAGCTCCACCACCTAGTGTTGCCCCTGAGGTTTTCCAATTTGTCAATTTCCTTCCTTCTCTGGCAAGTCCTAAGGAATGCAACCTAGTGAAATCAGAAGCTTTAAAATATCCAAGCCTTTAGATAATGATTTTGGTTAGGGGGTAATTTGTTCTTCTTTTCTTCCTTTTATGTTCACTTTTCCAGAATTCCCTTTGTCTGACTTTTTGTCAACTTTGTGACTTTTTTTTTTTTTTAGATATCACTAAATAATACATATTATTTATAATACTTTTTTTTTTTGTTGTAAACTTTCTCTTTCAGCTGATATTTTTACAAATACTTTGTACAACACAAATATTGGTGAAGCCTAACAAATATTTCTCCAAAGACATAAATTTACATATGTAGTGGTTTGACTCTGGCTAAATGCCAGGTACTCACCAAGTTGCTCTATCACTTTTCCCCCTTTCCCTTGTTTTCTCAACAGGGCAAAGAGGGGAAAGAAAATAAGATAGACCAACTGTTGTGGGTAAAACAAAAGCAGTTTTAATATAAGAAAAGCGAAGAAAAGGTCTGTGTGCGGAAGCAAAAAAAAGCAAACAGATTTACTCTCTCCTTCCCATGAAGAGGCGCTGTGGGGCCTTCTCAGGATCAGGGCTCCCATACGCGGAGTGGTTGCCTGGGAGGACCGAGGGTGACCCCACCCCCTTCCTCCTTTCTCCCAGCTTTATCCTGAGCAGACGTCACATGGTCTGGAATGTCCCCTGGGTCAGTTCGGGTCAGCTCTCCTGGCTGTGTCCCCTCCCAGGATCTTGCCCACCCTGTCCCACTGGGGGACGAAAAATGTCAGAAAGTTCCTTGGTGCTGTGTAAGCCCTGCTCAGCAGCAGCCACAACACCAAGGTGCTCTCAAAACCCTGATAGCTCCCAGCATAAAACACAGCACCGTGAGGGCTGCTATAGGGGAAATCCATTTCTGGCTCAGCCAGACCCAGTACAACCTATTATTTCAGGTTATATTTGCAGAGAAAAACAAAACTTAGAAAGGAGAAACAGTATTTCGGATTAGGACTTGCCATAGTGAGTATATACTCCT
>NW_020799144.1:3391607-3396307 GCF_003259725.1 Athene cunicularia | reverse complement strand
CATATTACATTTTTTTTTTTTTTTTTTTTTTTTTTTAACAGCATATATCCTCAGTGTCTCAAGAATAGTCTGTTCTTGGCAGTGGCTAAAAATCCAGAATTATCTTAATGTTTTGAATAAGTTTCCAACCCCATCTGATGTTTATGCAGTCAGTATCAAGCTTCTGCTAGTAGATCACATTTCAGTTCTTTTGGCAAAACCCCCATAAAAGAGATATTGCAATCTGGAAAAGAAACATGTTTGAATAATTTAGCAGCTATATATAAGCCTATGAAATATTAAAGGGACAGTGACAAACTATAGGAAATTTCACACAGATGATGGCTTGACATCAGTCTCACACTCATGCAGTATTCTATTTGGCAACAATGGAAAGTCATGAAGTCACAGATCGATGGAGGAATGAATGCAATGAAAAGGAAGAAAGTTGCCACAGTGAACTTGGTTAGAAGGTCCTGCAGAGTTTCCTCTTCCCAGACCATGCTTTACCAAACAAACAGCTCTTCATAACATGATGCTTGAACACAAGGAGTCCTACCCAGAATTCTGTACTTTTGGTACATTCTTAGTACTTTTCCATCCATAATAGCAAATTCAGCTGCAAATAAACCAGTCACAAAGGAATACATTTCTTGTCTCTGTCAGTCAACATGGAGGAAAATTAGAAAATTTCTTCTTGCTCCTGTGAAACCACAGTTTTCATCCTATTAATAGCAAGAAAATTAAAAAGGAGACAAAACTAATTTTGCTGGCCATGTAAGAGGTCAAGTGAATGCCTAAGCTGTAAACAGAAAGACAACTGAAGAAACAGTTCAGGTTTTTTATTCGCTGATAAAGAAAAACACATAAGGAAGCAAAACAACTCTGCATGCATTTACAGGATGTTGATTAACTATTTACCAAATGGTTACATAGATCATTCAAAACTTATTGTCTAAAATCTGTTTGTTCTTTACTTCTGTTGAACTTCCAAAGGGTATTTGCATGTCTTGGGATTTCACTTTTTTTTCCCCTGTTCAGTTCCCTTCCCTTAACACTGCATTTAGAGCATAATGCAACCACCAACCACTCCAGACTTACAAGAATCCATCTGCTAAATGATTCAGACTGCTGCATGCCAACTTACAGAAGAAAAGAGGGATCACTTGCAGTAAGAAATGAAGAATCACAAAATCACAGCATAGCTGAAGTTGGAGACACCACTGGAGATCATCTAGTACAATCCCCCTGCTCAAAGTGGGATGTCCCTCAAGAGTCCATACTGGGACTAATACTGGGATTGAGTGTACCTTCAGAAAGTCTGGAGATAACACCAAGATGAGTTGTACAGTTGTTTCACTAGAGGAAAGGGATGCCATCCAGAGGGACCTTGACAGGTTTGAGCTGTGGGCCTGTGTAAATAGGTCACATTCAACAAAGCCAAGTGCAAGATCCTGAACCTGGGTTGGGGAAATCCTTAATACAAGTATGGACTGTGGAATAAATGGATTGAGAGCAAACCTGTGAAAAAGGAATCAGAGATACTGATGGATGAAGAATTGGTATGAGCCAGAAATGTGTGCCTGCAGCCCAGAAATTCAGCTGTATCTGGTCTGCATCAAAAGAAGTGTGGCTAGCAGGTTGATTCTCCCCCTCTACTCTGCTCTCATGAGACTTCACCTGGAGGACTGTGTCCAGCTCTGGGATCCCCAGCACAGGGAAGTCATGGACCCCTTAGGGTGGGTCCAGAAGTAGGCCACGAAAATAGTAGTCAGATGTCTGGATCACCTCTTATGAAGATAGCCTGAGAGAATTGGGTTTGGTCAGCCTGAAGAGAAGGTGGCTCTGGGGTGACATTACTGCAGCCTTTCAATATGCAGAAGGGGTGTATAAGAAAGATGGAGAGAAACTTTACGAAGGTCTATAGAGACAGGATGAGGGACAATTGTTTCAAACTGAAAAAAAAAAAAAAAAAGTAACTTTAGATTGGACATAAGGAAGAATTTTTTACAATGATGGTGGTGAGACACTGGAACAGGTTGCCCGGAGAAGTTGTGGATACCCTATGTTGTGGTTTGAATATGGCCAGTAGCCAAACACCACACAGCCGGTCACTCACCCTTTCCTCTCTGCCCAGGAAAACAGGGGAGGGACAAAAAGGAAAAAAACTCATAGTTTGAAATAAAAAACAGTTTAGTGATTGTAATGTAACAAAACAATAACAGAAAATACAAACAGGTGAAACAATGTGATTGCTCACCACCCACCGACTGATACACAGCCCACCTGCAGCAGCAATCCTGACAGAATAAAGATGCTGTCACTCCAATGGGAAGTGAGAGAGAACCCACATCCTTTATATACTGAGCATAATATCACATGATATGGAATACTTCAATGGCCAATTCCAGCCCAGCATTCGAGCTGTGCCCCCTCCCAGCTCAAAGAAAGTTAACTCCATCCTGGATAAAATATGGGTTGGGTGCTTTGGCTATGCTCTCTCCCAGCTCAAGAAATTAACTTTAACCCAGCTGAAATCAGGACACCCTACCACTGGAAATGTCCAAGGTCAAGTTAGACAGGGTTTTAAGCAACCTAATCTAGTGGAAGGTGTCCCTGCCTATGGCAGGAGGTTTGGACTAGATGATCTTTAAAGGTCCCTTACAACTCAAACCATTCCACAATTCTATGATTCTAGAGTAGGGTCACCTAGAGCAAGTTGCTCAAGACCATTTTCTGTCAGGTTTTGACAGGGTTGAAGACTCTACAATATCTCTGGGCAACCTCTTCTAATGTTTGACCATGGTCATTGTAAAAAGGCATTTTTCTTATGTTTAAATGGACTTTCTTATATTTCAGTTTGTACCCATTGCCTCTTGTTCTATCACAGAACACCACTGAGAAGAGTTTGGTTCAGTCTTCTTTACCCCCTCCCATAAGGTATCTATAGACATGGGTGAGATTGCCCCTGAGCCTTCTCTCTGGCAGGCATGGTTGATCAGGCATGACTTTGCCTTCAGAAATAAATAGTGATGACTCCTAGTCATCTGTCAATGTCCAGAAATGTTTCTGAGAACAATTAGTTTCATCATCTTCTCTGTGAATGAAACTGACCTGCCTTTTGTTCCATGGATCCTGTCTCCTTGTCCTTCTTGCAGACTGCAGTGATATCAATTTCTTCCAGTCTTCAGGAACCTTCTTCAGTTGCTACAGCCTTTCAAAGATAATTGAGAGTGGTCTTGCAATTGGTCAGGTTTCTCAGCTCTCATGGGTGTAACCCAGCAGTTCTCCTGGATTTGGCTATGTCCAGTTTGTTTAAATGTTCCCAGTCTGATCCTCCCCCTACAAGGGTAAGTCTTTCTTACTCCAGACTTCCCCTCTGGTCTCAGTTGTCTGGGATTCATGAGGAATGATCTTGCCAGTAAAGACCAAGTTGAAGACTTATCTGTGTCTTTTGTCAACAGGGCCCTTGAATTATTCAGCAACAGACCCACATTTTCCCCTAGCTTTGCCATTGTTGTTTGTGTACTTAAATAAGCCCTTCTTGTTGGCTTTCACATCCTAAGTCTGCCCCTAACTTGTACATCCTTATTTCATTTTTCTTATTTCACAAAAATTTTGACCTTTCAGATTTTGTGGAGGTTGTGAAACATTTTTAGAGGCATAGTAAAAACTAAATCTCTCTTCATCATTTTAACACTTATTGCATATTAACTGGATTTTAGGTCTTACACTTCAAAGATCTGCCCTAGGCAGTCTTGGAAGATCTTTCTTCTGAGACTCTGAAAGGTAAAGAAACATGCATTTTTGTTAAATAAAAAAAGTTGGTGTTCCCCTCTCCTGCTTGCTCTTTATATCACACTTTGCATACCTCTGAGATAATTCAAGCTAATACACTACTTTGATATTGCTGAGACAATGCGGTTCTTTTTTTCAGAATGCTTATTTCAACGTGATATTTCTCTAATTCTCTATATTTCACCTCCTAAATCAGGGGATAAATATGTCCTCATAGTCATATGAGTTAATAAAGATTTTAAAATAAAATGTAAAGTTGTAAAGGGCTATGAATTTTTTGGACATATTTTTCAAAGAACTACCGCACTAGAGATGAAGTAGACAGTCTTCAAAATTCAGAAATAAAGTTTTGTTTTCTATCCTGTTAAAACTGTGTGTTCAGCATGAGAAGGGTTCTCTGCCATTGAATCTGAGGAAAGAAAAGGTGTAAAAATCATGGACAGAATATATTAGTAAAGATTTGAGCTTCTGAGTTTCCTATTGGAAACGTACCTGAGCATGAACCTCTGCTGGGTCTGGCTGAACTGGAATTGGATTTCCCCTATAGCAGCCCTCACGATGCTGTGTTTTATGCTGGGAGCTGGCAGGGTGTTGAGAGCACCCTGGTGTTGTGGCTGCTGCTGAGCAGGGCTTACACAGCACCAAGGATCTTTCTGACATTTTTCGACCCCCAGTGGGACAGGGTGGACAAGATCTTGAGAGGGGACACAACCAGGAGAGCTGACCCCAACTGACCAAGGGGACATTCCAGACCATGTGACGTCTGCTCAGGATAAAGCTGGGAGAAAGGAGGAAGGGGGTGGGGTCACCCTCGGTCCTCCCAGGCAACCACTCCGCGTATGGGAGCCCTGATCCTGAGAAGGCCCCACAGCGCCTCTTCATGGGAAGGAGAGAGTAAATCTATTTGCTTTTTTTTTGCTTCC
>NW_020799144.1:3354184-3391557 GCF_003259725.1 Athene cunicularia | reverse complement strand
GAGACAGGTGATAGAGCGACTTGGTGGGTACCTGGCATTTAGCCAGAGTCAAACCATCACAGTCTTTTTCAGTGCCCAACATGGGGCACAACAACTGCAGTTTTATATTAAGTGTGCTGTAGCTGTAGTAGTTAAGTGACAAGCTCTTGGGCTGGTCACGGGTTTGTTGAATGTGCTTCTTATCTTTATTTTGCTAAGCTCGGGAACATGCTGCAAGAAATTGGGAACATCATGAGTGGTTTTACTCTGCAGGCTCCCAAAGTACTCATTCATTCTTATGTTAGCTCATTGATATTGTTCATTAACACTGTTCACTTATTGTGGGTTGTGTGGAGCTCAGTATGATTTTGGTGTAAGGGAAGGCAAATTTTGAGTGAGTCAATACCAAAATGTGCCCTCAGGCAGCCTGTCCCTGGGTGGCAGGGGGAGTGGAAGGATTTGGGCAGATTCCTAGGATGGTTATCACCTCCTGTACCCTGGGATCTTACCCCTGAACAGGCAAGCAACCCCACAAAATTGACACACCACCTGATAGAAGGGTACATTGCCTATACTAGTGAAAATCAGCAACTTCTAGCGCTGTACTGGGGCCTGGCCTATGCTTATCGAGCTGCAGTTCAGCACTCTCAAAGGACTGTTGTTGAGATGGAAACTCAAACAATAACAACAGCAGAGTTTGCCCCAGTAGAAAAAAAGAAACAATAGACAAGGAGAACAACAGGCCCATAACCTCAATTAATAAGGGAAGAGAAAGAAAAGGAAGAAGCTGGTCCTTCTGCAAAGGAATTGGAAGAGGAAATAAGAGAACTGAAACAGAAGGTGGAAATTATCTGGTCCCCAACATTGTCAGAACTGTGAGATCTGTGGAAAGACTATTGCCGCCAGCCGGGTGAGCACATTGCTGCCTGGCTGCTTCAGTGCTGGGATAATGGGGCTGATGCTCAGCAATTGGAAGGTAAGGAAGCCCAACAGCTGGGTTCCCTTGCCAGAAATCAAGGAATTGAAAGGGGAATTGGAAAAGAAATTTGCAGTCTGTGGAGACAGCTCCTTTCAAGTGTTAAAGCAAGATATTCTTTCAAGGAAAGTCTTATGGACAACTCCCCAGGGAAGTGGACTACTGCAGATTAAGGTGTCCAGTACCTGAGAGAATTAGCAGTTCTGGAAGTCATCTATGGTGATCCAGATAATGATGAAGCCCCTAAAAATCTAGAGAACATCCTGTGCACATGGGCCATGTGGAGGAAGGTGATTAAAGTTGCGCCATCCTCGTATTCTGCCGGCTTGGCTGTGATGTACTACCCAGAGATGGATGTGGGAGAAGGACTAAGATGTACTCCAACTGTGGAGACAGTCTCTTCCTGGCTTCAGAACTTTGAAGAGAGTCTTGGTATCTCCTCATCTCTATGGACAAGTGCCCTGGATGTTAGGAGCACCCTAAGAAATCATTTCTCTTCTGCCCCAGTCAGGGGAAAAGGGAAACTGAGGTGTATGACATGTGGCGAACTTTGGTTCTTCCTGCGCAACCGGGGGAGGACATGAGGAAGTGGGATGGTCAACCCACCTTTAAGTTGGAAGCTTGTGTACATGAATTGTGAGGAAAGTCCCCTGTCAAGAGGAAAATATCCAAGAAGGTTGTTAATGTAGCTGGTGTAAAACCACAAGAAAGTAACCAGTGATCTCCCAGATACAGGAAGACTGAGATCACCTCCCTTGACCCTGATAAAGGAATCTCCAGCCTGGCATGGCAAGGGTCAGTGAATACTCTGACCAAGAACAGGAATAGAGGGCCCCTGCCTCCAGCCAGGATGAGGAAAGGGCTGATCAGGTGTATTGGACAGTGTGGATTCGATGGCCTGGCACATCAAATCCACAGAAGTACCAGGCTTTAATTGACACCGGGGCACAGTGTACATTGATGCCATCAAGTTATAGAGGGACAGAACCTATCTGGATCTCAGGAATGACAGGGGGATGTCAAGAACTGTCAGTACTGGAGGCCAAGGTTAACCGAGGACAAGTGGGAAAAACATCCCATTGTAACTGGCCCAGAAGCCCCTTGTATCTTGGGCATTGACTACCTCAAGAGGGATTACTTCAAAGACCCAAAAGGATACCGATGGGATTTTGCTGTGGCCAGTGTGAGCACAAAGAAGGTAAAACTGTTGTCTAGTCTGCCTGGCCTCTCAGAAGATCCTTTAGTTGTGGGACTGTTGTGAGTTGAAGAACAACAGGTGCCAATTGCTACAAGGACTGTGCACCGACGGCAGTATTGTACAAACCAAGACTCTCTGGCTCCCATCCAAGAACTGATTCGTCAACTGGAGAGCCAAGGTGTCATCAGTAAGACACATTCACCTTTTAATAGCCCAATATGGCTGGTATGAAAGTCTGACGGAGGGTGGAGGTTAACAGTAGACTATCATGGCCTGAACGAAGTGATGCCACCACTGAGTGCTGCTGTACCAGATATGTTAGAGCTCCAATATGAACTGGAGTCAAAGGCAGCCAAGTGGTACGCCACAATCGACATTGCCAATGTCAATTCCTTTGGCAGAAGAGCGCAGGCCACAGTTTGCTTTCACATGGAGCATCCAGTATACCTGGAATCGACTGCCCCAGGGGTGGAAGCACAGCCCCACTATTTGTCATGGACTAATTCAAACTGCACGGGAAAAGGGTGATGCCCCTGAACATCTACAATACATCAATGACATCATTGTGTGGGGCAATGAGGCAGAAGAAGTGTTCAAGAAAGGACAAAGAGTAGTTGAGATTCTTCTGAGAGCTGGGTTTGCCCAAGAAAAGCAAGGTCAAGGGACCAGCACAAGAGACTCAATTCTTGGGAATAAAATGGCAAAATGGATGCCACCATGTGCCTATGGATGTTGTCAACAAGATAGCAACTGTGTCTCCACTGACCAACAAGAAGGAATCACAAGCTTTCCTAGGACTTGTGGGATTTTGGAGGATGCATATTCCAGGTTGCAGCAGCTTGTGAGCCCTCTCTATCAAGTAACCCGAAAGAAGAACAATATTGAGTGGGATCCTGAGCAACAGCAAGCCTTTGAGCACATCAAACAGGCGATAGCTCGGGCGGTAGCTCTTGGGCCTGTTCGGACAGGACCAGCTGTGCAAAATGTACTTTACACATCAACTGGGGAGCACAGACTCACATGGAGCCTCTGGCAGAAGATATCAGGTGAAACTCGAGGTCGACCATTAGGATTTTGGAGCTGGGGATATTGAGGATCACAAACCCACTACACTCCGACTGAAAAGGAGATACTGGCAGCATATGAGGGGATTTGATCCACCTCAGAAGTTGTTGGTACAGAAGCACAGCTCCTCTTGGCACTGCAATTGCCTGTTTTACATTGGATGTTCAGAGGAAACATCCCTTCCACAGACCATGCAACCAGCGCTACCTGGAGTAAATGGGTAGTGTTAATCACACAGCGGGCTCAACTGGGAAAACCAGCTGTCCAGGGATCATGGAAGAGATCACGGACTGTCCAGAAGGCAGAGATTTTGGAGCATGGCTCATGCCCAAGAGGCACCACCATATAACGAGTTACCAGAAGATGAAAGGCGTTATGCTCTCTTTACTGATGGATCCTGTCATGTGGTAGGAAGCCATCAGAAGTGGAAAACTGCTGTGTGGAGTCCCACAATACAAGTCATTGAGGCCACTGAAGGAGAGGGTGGGTCGTCAGTTTGCAGAAGTAAAAGCAATCTAACTAGCCCTAAAGATTGCTGAACGAGAGAAGTGACCAGTACTGTGTCTGTACAGTTCTGACTCCTGGATGGTGGCTAATGCCCTGTGGGGGTGGATACAGGAGTGGAAGAAAACCAACTGGCAACACAGAGGTAAACTCATCTGGGCTGCTGTACTGTGGCAGGACATCGCTGCCAGAGTGGAAAACATGTCTTTAAAGGTACATGAGAACCATAAATGGAATATGCTATGGGACACGCTGTTCCCTACAACTTCATCCTAACAGTCATTCATCAAGATCAACTCAGTCATATAAATTCTCTTTTTAAGGATGTACTGTCTTTTGTAACAGAACCTAGACACTATCTGCTTATTTTGTGAGCATCTCTTAAAATAGAATAGTTTTTTAAAACTGGACTGGTGAACTCTTTACATTTATACACAAATTTAAAGTGAAAGCAACCTCATTTTGAAAACTGAAGGTTTTGTCTTCAAATTTCCAAATTATTTTTCCCCTCATGCAAATGAAGCCATAAATAAAATAAAATAAATCAAATACAAAAATAAAAAAAAAAAGCACGATCAACCTAACTTTAAAGTAGAAAAGACATATATTCCTTATGGATTGGGAAACTTCAGCTGTGGAAAGAAAAAGAGGAACACAAATCTATTTGTTAAAAGAAATTAACTCATGTCTGAACAAATTTGAAAAATATTTTCTGAGTGGAGGGAAATATTTCCCCTTGAAAAGACATTTGATTTTATGTTTTATAAAAGAAATTTGATTAAATGTTTTATAGTGGCATGTATAGTATGAAAGCCTATCATACATTTAAGAGAAAAAAACATGCCAGAGGGGGAGGAAAGACATGAGTACTGGCCTGAACCAGAAGATTGTCTAATATATGTTGCCAATGAGAAGATAGAAAAATAAATATGCACTATAATTATGTCTGTTCTTTAGTCACACAAAAGCATCATTTTTCTAGCAGAGCTCTGGTTTAGCACTCAAGTAATAATCATATGGAGACCATTTCTGTTTTTGTTTTGTTTTGTTTTGTTTTGGTGTGGGTTTTTTTTGTTTGTTTTGGTTTTTTTTTTTAATGGTTTCTTAATTAATCCTGTGGGTATTATGAATATTTAAGCCTAATGCATTTAGCTGAGGCAACCCCTCAAGAAACAAGGTTCTGCCTGAAGTCAATAAAGCCGAAGGAAGATTAAGCTATCATAAGGAAAAAAAAAAAAAAAAAAAAAAAAAGAGATGAAAGGTTAGAATTAATGAAATTTTGCTTCAAACTGATCTTATGTACATTCCCTCATAAGAATACACCATCCAAGAATACTGTAACATCTTCTGGGTTCTGTCACAGTTCTCCCTGCATTCCATATAATGAAATTTCTAGAGAACTATTTATATCATTTGTAATCTTCCTTTTATATATAAATATATGAAGCTGATACCACTTCGGGTCTCACTTGTATTGCAAATAATCAAGCTATTGTAGTAGATAACACAATCTACTAGTAATTAGTAAATTAATGTAAAGCTACTTACAACTTGATGCTGGCATTGATTAAATACTTTCTGTCAAACAACTGGTATCAGAGATGTCCTTTTTCTTCACTCTCTCTCAAGGACACTTTTCTTGATTTTCTTGCATAAAATAGGAGTTTAGCTCAGATTCTGGACTGAAAATATAAACCTTGTATGTAAGTGTTCCATTTATTATGCTATGAATATTGCTAGTGTAAATGAACTACTAGTTTTGTTGGTAAAACACTAGCTGCTTTTCAGTCTGATTTAGTTTTGGAACAGATGACAGCTGGTTTTGTCTAGGTGTAAAAGAAGGCTGTTAAATAAGTCTCTTAGCACTGAAGAAATTCTATTGTCTGAAATTTCAAGCTATTCTTCATTCTTCTTCTGAAGAATGGAAGAAGTCCACACTTAGGCATAAAACCCCCACTTTAAAGTCTTACTTTAAATCTAAACAAGTACTCCCTTCTGAATGTGTGCGCTTTTTTTTTTTTTTTTTTTTTTTTTTTTTAAGAAAAAAGTGCACTTAAAATTTAATTCCAGTGTATATCAAAACTTTGAGGAAAGTATTGATAACAAATTTCTTCATTTGGTTGTCTCTTATTGACTGTATTAGAAGTCCAGGGTCGGGTGGCTGTATGTAATATACTTTAGGGAAAAAAATGTGCAGAAAATAACCTTTTCAGTAAGTAAACATAAACCTAGATTGAAAAAGAGCTAGTATTTTCTGTAATTCAGGTTAAGTCCTCCTAACCACAGTCACTTCAAAGGTCTTCAGGCTGCTTCATATGTGTGCAGGATCCTATTAAATAGGCATAAAGAGAATAGTAAGTGGTTTATGCTTCAAGCGTTTTGGATCCTTTCTAACAATAATCCCAAACATTTGGTATAGGAACAGTAAAACCAGAGTCTTTGGTCTGCTTTCCCTTGCTATTCCTATTTTATCTTAGTCTTTCCCCTCTATGGTAAACATTTTACTACCTTTGTCAGTCATGCATACAGGCAGTGGGAAGTTCTTGTCCTATCAAGACAGCTGCAGGGATGACAATGTCACATTTTAAATTGAGCTAATAATTTTTTGTTTTAATTTTCTGCTTTCAATATTAATATTTCTTATTTTTACATCTGATTTTTTTTTCTCTCAGAAAATAAATTTTAAAAGCATAATGAGATTATGTTAAAAAGATTGATTGGGGAAACACTCTTTTCCTCCTGCCTCTTGGTAGAGCATCATATCTGATTGATCACTGCATGAAGATTTATGCAAGAATGAGTTTCTAAATGAGATGTGGAGAGGTAGATTTTCATGACTTGAGTTATGTGTAGTAAATTAATGCCAAGGAAGGTCAATGAACTTCTAATTGCCTCAAATTAACACTACTATTACCTGTGAAATTCTTTGTCAGCAACAGAGACACTCACAAGAGTGTGAAATTCTTCATCTTTGAAAACATCAGAAGAAAATAATTATTTCCAATCTGACCAGATGCAAGCTGAGATATATACTATAAACAAGGGACAATACCAATCACCACAGTGGCAATGGATTATACAAACCAAGAGTACTTTCATCTAAACACAGATAATTTATTAAAATCACATTTGTGTTTCTAGCAGGAAACAAATCATCTAGTTTTTGAGATGGTAAATGCACCTGCACTCGTGACGACATTCTCTAAACTATATGTACACCATTATATAATACTATATAAGCAGTCTTTATAACTACCTCAGAAGTGCTTGAAATGTTATACAGATACTAACTGTATCTCGCTATAATTATAAAGATATTGAAATATAAATCACAGTAGGTATCAAAAGTAGAGTAAAGGAGAAAACTCAGGAATTCCAGTTTCCAAAAATTCTGACTTCTTTTCCCTTAGAAAAATGCCTCATTGTTATCATCATGATAACAATGATAAAGTATAACGAGAGAATAGAAACTTAATACCTATTGCTAGTTCAGTAATATTTTCAGTGTTAATAACCATCTTATTTCATATTCCAGAGCCATGAACTGTTAGGAGTTTTTGAAGCATTTCCACAATTACTTATTTTTCTTTTCCAATACTTTTTCTGTATTTGCAGTTTGTGTTCACAAAATGTTCCTCACTCCACCACAGAAATCTTCCATTCTTTCGATCTTAATGGTTTATTTATATGTATGATATTTAATAACCAAATAAAATGTTAATAGCCTTGCTGGTGTACTAATACGTAACACACTTTTTCACAGTTTTCATGTTATAGCCAAGTTTCATCAAAGTTTTTCACATGGAGAAAATCCTCCACTACATAAGCTAAATTTATGCATAAAAATATATGAAGTGTCCAAAGTAATTCTATTTATTCACTGGATGTGTTGACCAGTTTATGTTTAGATGTTTTGCAAAGTGCTTTAAAAATATTTATATTTTAATTAAGTGATTTTTCATTTTCCACTGATATAATAAGTAAAGATGAAAGAGGAAAAGAAAAAGGAAAAAAGAAGAAAAATAAAAGATAGCTTTCCAAGTATTAAAGTCTCTTACTGTGGTGAAGTCACATTTAGAATTGTTCTGAGGTCAAATTCAGGTTGTACCAACAATGACATCAGATGAAAAAGAAAGAAAGATTAATAAAAAATAACTGGATAATTCCTAATTCAATGGAATGGCCACACTTCATTGCTCAAGATGAAGGCACTAATCCCTGTGCCTTTAACACATGATACTTATTAACTTCTGAACAAAACACTCCAGTAGAGTCACAGAATCACTCTTCATTAATGTACAATGTCCCTCATTAATAAAAAAACCACCAAAAACCAACCAACCAAACCAACTAAAAACCCAACCCAAAACAAAAAACCCAAATAAACCCCACAACACATTTCATATTATATAGAAGAAAAAAAGATGGTTAGGAAAGAGAAAATTCCACAAGAAGTTTTCAATTGCAGTTACAGAAAATACAAACTCGGGGAAAGAAATTAAGTTTTCAACAATGGATCAAAAACTGTACTTTCAAAAAGGTCCCATACAGACTAATTATTTTTAGTTTTCTCTTTATTGGTCACTAAATTTTGCTGGAATTAATCCCCACATCTAAAAAGTCCCAAAGCACCATGCTTCTCAAATTTTAAGGAAAAAGTAAACAACCCCAAACCAGCAAAGAGTGAATTGACTCCTTGAGCTCAGGATATACTCTCAGATTGCTCAAACCACATCTAAGACAACATTATGGATTTAGGTTCTAGCAAGGCAAAGAAAACAGCATAGGTTACTGATGATTATTACCAGGAGAAAGGGCACAAATTGGCCAGACACTGTAAACAGAAAGACTAGGTATCTGAAACAACTTTGCAATCTTCAGCTTTTACCATCAATAAAAGCTAGCAGAAGCAAAATTAATTGTTTCCAAAGTTAATTGTGTTGAGTATTTGTGCAGTATAGACTCTAATCTGTAGAAAGTAAGAAAGAAATGCAATTCCCCAAAATAGATGTAAACCTGTAATTGTTAACTATTTTCTTGACTGACAAGTTTTTAATTTACCAGGAGTTTCATTTTTCTGAAACAGAACCATGGGTAAATGCATAATAAGAGAAGAGAAAGGCTTTACATTAAATTGTGAACTGCTACACACACATATGAACAATTTCATTCAGACGCATATATACTATGCTAAAAATACGTATATTTTCAAAATTGGAACCAAATTTTAATCTTTAAAATATGTATATACATAATAAATTTCCAAAGCATGCAAATAATTAAAAAGTCAGCTTGATAGCAAAAGTAAAAAATATTCACTTAATCTATATAAAATATTTCCAGCATTTTTCTTTTAGCTTTGTAGAATAATTATTTAAATTTTACTTCTTCATTTTTCTTTTTTCTTTTTGTTTTCACTAGAGCAACTTGGTATGAGATTTAAAAAAGGAAGCACTAAGAATACTAGAAGAAGATGATGTATCCAAAAATCATGCTACTGTCATCATAGAAAAGGGACTTCTTTCACCATATCCTCACTTGGAGTAGTATGACTATACATACATAGAGGTTCTTATCTATATCTTTGACCTTCATTTATGGAGCTACAAGCTTTTAGGAAAATCTATTAAATCACTTATGTGGAAGAGTTTTCTTTTGAAGTAACACTAGTAAAATGGAATATGATTATATAGCTGACAAAATACCCTAATTCTTGCGTTTGATGTGGTCTTCTTTGGTATATTGACAATCTGTCAAAACTTTGCATGATCGTGGATTTTACTAACATCAGATTCAATTAAAGCATTAAAAAAGGATTATTTTTAATAACCACTCTAAGATTCAATTACTTTTTTTTTTTTTTCAAGAACATCAGGTTTGTCTGTTGCAACTTGATTTACAGAAAATCTAGATGTATTTTTTCCCACTTCCACTTTTTCTGTCATTACTGTTGTCTTTCAAGATCTATCTAAAGGTTTTCCAGAATCCTATGTCAAATGAAGATTGTTATGATTGCCTTGACTATAATTTTTCCAATATAGGCACTACCTACATTGTATAAACACATAACTCCTGCACTGTTTATTAGTTCTTCCCGTCGCCTTAAAATTAGAGCTTCATCTTTTATATTGGGCTAGTCATTTCATGTGGCTTTTATCACAAAATAATACAGTGTGGATCTCTAACTGATCCTTGACCATGTCACAGATTGTAATAGCAAACATGGATGCAGCTGTAATGATTTTGTTTATGATACCACTTATATAAACTTTGTTAAACATACAAAACATGAATGCACAAAACTGGGAACAGGTTGTAAATAAAATCTCTTCCCAAAGCTAAAAAGCTAAAAAGAGAGTAGTAGTATCTTTAGCTCTGCACAGAGCATTTGAATCTGATTCTGTGATCTGTGAGAAAGCGTGGTGGTTGTTGAAGAAGGACATCTGCACCTCTTCCAGGTCCAGGAGCATTCAGTTCATGGAGGCAAAGGGATTGTGCCACCGCGAGGAGTAGTCAGGACAGCTCACAAGGAGAAGGCAAGACAGGCAACTAACTTATTCATTCTGAATATCTTTTGAGTTTTATATAAGTGACACACAAATAGATTGCCAGGCAGACAGATAGACAAATATATCTCAAATTAAATTATTACTCAGGAGACCATTGGTTCTGTTCAGGACATAATGCAGCAGTTAAGATGTGTAATACAATGGGCAAGCCAGGGCAAGTCAGGCTGTTTCAGGTGGTCAGAGAAAACAATCATGGTTCCAATAAAGCAAAGCTAATTTTATATTTGCGAGCAATGAGGCAGATGGGAGTCTGCAGAAGGGGTCTTCTGTATTGAATGTCCAACAGCAGCTGGAGTGAATAAATTAACTCCTTCAGTTTGGTTAAAAGGATTCCAGTGTGTGCTCACCAGGATCACTCTGATGAGACCCACAGCAAACTGGGTGCTATGACTGGGATATTCACTTAAAAAACCACTCCTGATACAAACTGAGCATTAGGCTAATACTTAAAGTACATTTAGGATGTTGCTGATTCTATTTCTCTGCACAAGAAATACTTTGTGCTTCAGCAGGATCATGATTGCATCTGCATGTTTATAAACTTAAGACACATATTTTTTCTTTTCATACATAGTGTCAAATCTTAAATGCCATGTTAAAGAGTTATGTATCTAAAGCAGGACTGTAAGAGTGATAAATTACGTTTTGAGATACTATATCCACAAAAAAAGGGAATGTGATCTTTCAGTTTGTATATCCAGGATGTATTTGCAGTCTTTGCTGTCAGCCATCATTATATGATTCATCCATTCCCACTGTAGTGTACCAAAATACAAAGAAGATTATTCACACCAGATATTGATAACCATGTGACTTCAACTGGATTAATGCTAAACTGTCATAAGGCACATTATTTGGTACTGGAAGACAGTTTATGCAGGGAAATAAAGGAAAAGATAGCTAATAATATGACTATAGGAAAATGGACATTTTCTTATCCAAATATTATTTCTTCATGAAAAATGTCCCTTACTTTACATAGTTATTTAAGTAATTTAAACTCCAAGTTAAAAGTTTCCAAGTTTTTGTTATCTACTCCAGGCCCTGTTTACCTGCTTTTCCCTTAAAGTTTGAATGTCATGTTAAATTTTCTTGTTTGAGGAAATTCTGTAAAAAAAAAAAAAAAAAAAAAAAAAAAAAAAAACCAAAATATGAATGCAGTACTATTTCATTCAATCTTCTGTTCCATTACTTGCTATTTTTAATGTGATCTGGGAAATAGGTTAGGTTAATTTCTTTGAAACAGGGTTCACAGATAATAGTTTGGTGCAGAGACACCACTGACTTTATTTGTAACAAAGCTTTAGAAGTCTTTAATATTTACTGAGAGGAGTGTATTTATAAATATTTCAGAATTGTGAAAACCATGAGGAAAGAAAACAGTGCCATTTCTCTCTTTTGGCTGCTTTATGATAAATACACGATACTCTTTAAAATACAGTGAATTTCTCCTACATTATTCAATAAAAATACTTTGTGTATTTTTTTTATTTTTTCTCCTATTTTTCTCCTTAAAATACACTAACTTCCATTTCTTTCCTCATTATCTCATTACCACACTTTGATATTTAAAATGATCTTTTAACTTTCTGCCTAAACAAATAGATAGTAAATCTGATGTGAATGGTACTTGCTGCTTCTGTGAAACACATTTACAGAGTACAATTCATGTAAATCCATGCAGCTGTCTTCTCAGACTTCCATAACTATATAACACTGTGACTTTTAATCACATCTGTGTAATTTTAGTAAATATTTTTATCTATTGGTTACATTGGTAAATTGAGGAAAATTAATTAATGATATTGGCATATATATATATATATATATATTTAAATTTGAAATGGGTACTGTGAAGAAATCAAAATAAGTCTGAGACTGTGCTGCTGGGAAAATGATTCCCTTTATCTGTTGTAAAAATCTACTCCTTAACTCCATAATGATCTCTTTTTGATGTGTACGTAGGGCTTCTATGGACACATTAAGTTTGGTGATGACGGATTTATGTAGAGCTTGCCGAATGACAGAAGTCTTGAGAAGCAGTTTTTAAACACCTCATGACAATAAGTCATACAGCTTCATCATCCAAGTGAGTGAGACACAAGTTGTTACCAGACAGCAACAGTCATAATAAATGTTCTAAATAATTTAAGTTTTAATCTAAATTGTTACTAGCAACCCAAGTAATAAGTGACATTCTGTAAATGTCTGTATTTTAACACAATGGAGATGCTAGTACAGTGATAAGGAAACCATAACTAATTGATTAATTGAAATAATTAGGTACAGGGGTAAATGAAGAAAAAGCGTTTTACAATTAATTTAGGATATAAACCTCTTCTGGTAACTGTGAGTAGTCATACAACAAGGTAACATGAAGAGAAATATGATAAAGGGTATCAATACCCAGCCTGAAACCTATGTGTGTGTTCCGCTTCTGAATAACACGTATTTGCTTAAAGCAAGCCTTGCTGCACATGGTCTCTTTGTATGAAACTCCTTTGAGTAACAGTGATCTAGTGATTCTAATTACATAGGTTCGTTAAAACATACATTTGAAACAAGCAGCTGTTTACAACTCATATTGTTTCAAGTCCCATAGAGGAAAATAATTTTTATTTCTTTTCACTCTCCCTCCAGCTGCCGCCAATTCAGTTTGCATTTGCCAAGACATCAATTTCAAATACCACAAGTGGACATAGAAAGAAATTGTCGCTCACCACACACTTCCCAATAACTTTGTACTGTCCAATTCCCACCTTTAAAGGTTTCTTTTACACCTGCAAAGACATATAGGTCATGTTCAGATAGATGAATATAAGCAGCATGTTTACTTCCTACTTAGTCACAGATAAAATTAATATTGATTTCTATGTTTTTACAAAGTGTCAAAGATTAGAGGAAAGTATTTGAAATAGAAGGCTGGCCCTGCTAAATGAATGACTAAGCAAACCTCAAATATGTGGTTTGTACAGTTATCAAAGTTATTGATAAATATTTATTATTTAAAGTGGGTTTATTACATATTTTTAAAGCTACCATCATCATGTTGTAATGATTACTAATTAAGATAAATTACAAAAAAGAATTTAAAATTTATTTTATAATGAAAAATTCAGTAGAATCTATAGGTAAAAATTCCCTATTCCCTCAATTCCAGAAGGAGCTGAGTATCCAAGAAGAAATGAAGACAAAAAGTGAAGGAAAAGATATAATGATGAAAAAGGTAAGTTGTTAAGCTGTTTCCTCCTTAAATATCGAGTTCTGATTTTTATAACTTGCCATTGTATTGCTTTATGTATGAAGACTGATGTTGATTCAACTCCTAATGATTTTGTCTGAGTGATTAAAGAAAATAAATACATTGCATTTTAATTAAAATAACTTCTTAGTAGTCTTCACCTTAGAGTAATTTCATTATGATTTATTCCATACAGAAGGGTTGAACTTTTTTCTTCTGGCAGTGTAATTTAAACATCTTTTACTTTCAAATATTTGCAGATAGCAAATCACCTTGAACAAGGTATTTCATGCAACTCAAAAATCTGTGAGTAGCTGGAAACTACAGATCTTAAATTAAAAGAAACTTTCACATTTTTTTTTGTAGAGTGGAAGAGCGAGGACACATATACATATATACATATCAGTCAAAAAAGCGCTGAAAAGTCCACTGATTAATTTGTCTAATTGATTTTGCAGTTAGATCTTACAATTTTTTCCGTCATGCTGTGTGGAATTGAAAGTCTGAATAGATGAAAACACAAAAGGAAAAAAAAAGAAAAAAGAAAAAAAAAAAAGTTTGGGTCAGTGTTTGCTCTACCTAACAGCAATCTGGCAATTATGTACAGCTAGTTTGCTAAGATGCCTGACAGTGCCAGTTAGTGAGAAAAAAGACAGGTATTAGTGGACTCTGCAGTTTAAATGGCTTGAAGTTAGCTTGGCAATTGTTTTGTCATGAATCACATATCAAGTCATGCTAAACATTCTTCCATATTTAGCTTCTGATTTTTATACTTCTTTACGTACTAAATGCTTAGGTTGGAAGATGCATGAGTCACATTAACAAAAAAACCCAGGCTTTTTAGTTTGTGTGAAGACAAGTGTGCTGTTGTTGACTGTGACATCTGCTAAAAAGTAGTCAGATGTAATATGACTGTATGTAATATGAGCAAACATCAGTTTTAGCTGACAAAATATTAGGCATCAGGACATTTTGTTTTGTAATGAAATCACGGGGTCTTCCCAGAGAAGCTGAAAATGCAGTATTGGTTCTGCTGGCAGAACTGCTGCAGCCATCAGTAATAGGTCCCCTCTTCTTGATCACACTACTTTTCCAGCAGAGACAACCATGTGGTTGTGCTTCAAGTACTTTTGGACAGTGTTTTTACACATATAATGAGTTAAAAGAGGTAGTATTGGACTACATGGAGAAAAGTTTCATATTCATGCTTTTAACCTTATTAAAAATAACTGAATGTTGTATAGCAGCTTCCACATTATTTACATAGAGGAAAGAATGCTGTAGAATGGTTTCAAAAAACCCACGCCATAACAAACTCTCCTACCTCACTACTGCTAGTCTATCATTACACTACTGATGGTTTGTGTGCTCTATTTTTAAACACTGTGGAAACAAGATACATAATGCTCTATCCTTACTGGTTTGTCCTCTCTGTTGATGAATACCTTATTCATAAAAATCTCTTGTACTACTGCTTATCAGAAGACAAAAGAAGAAATAGGAGGCAGTCCACGAAACTCTCAATTAGAGAAAACACTGATAAGTATGTTTTCCCATAATGCATAAATACACTGCAAAACTTATTGTCATTCAACCCCATCGATTTCAGAAAAGAGATTAGGTAAATTTATGAAGGATATAACCATTAGACAGAACAGTCTCTATGAAGCTGGAGGCAATGAGTCACTAAACCTTAGGTTGCCAAAACCAGGTAGGAAATGGCAAAGGCAAAATCACTCTATATAAATGGAGGTTTTATATTTTTTCCCCAAATATTCATTGCTATCTAGTATCGGAAACAGATGAACATTTGATCTCATTCAGTGTGGCTTATATTTATACACTTAGACTTTTTCACAGGAGTAATCCTAATGCATCACAGCTCACTGATGATCTCCTTCTCCAGACATACGTGAAAAAAAGAGCCTTTCCTGTTGACCTTTCCAAGCATCTTTCTACAAAAAATAAAAAAATATTTCATAGTTTTCTGTTTCTGCTTGAACTGTAAAACCAAACAGAAAACCTGGTATCTCTGTAGAGATAATTACACTCGCTTCTGTCACTGAGATAAATGCTAAATTATAATAGCAAAGTTACACTGAAATACTGGATCATTACTCCTTGCATTTACAGGGTGTTGATAAGTGTCATTTTCTTTCTAGTGCTATCAGACAGAAAGATTAATGATCAGAGGCACCAGTTAAGATCAAGAGGATAATCCTACTAATGCTGACCATGAAAAACAATAGAACTCCTCAAGTCAAGTCACACACGTATTGATGATGATAAATTAGCAGGAAATAGAATGCACTGGAAAGAAGAGATATCTGTTGTGAAATTACAGTGAAGTCAGAAGAAGTCATGGATTATTACCTTTATGAATATGTAATAAATAAATATATGTCCTGGTTCAGCTAGGATAGGGTTAAGTTTCCCCAGCAGTGGGGAGGGAGCTCCAACCGGGTTATTCAATCCCATGCTGACATCAGGTCCGGGCGCCCAAGCGTGGGAAGAGCAGGGACGGCTTTTGTTCTGCGTCAGTATCCTTCACGGCTGTATCCGTGTGGCATATCTCTGTATGTGTCTTGTCCTGTTCATTGTTATTACTCCTTATTGTTATTGTTGCTGTTTGGTTTGTTATTTGTCACACTGTTGTATTAAATTTTCCGTTATCTCAACCCTGGGGTTTGTATCTCACTCCCTGCCCTATCCAGTCTGAGGGTGGGGGAGAGACAGCACCAACATGGTCTTGGGTCCTGGCAGGGCATAAACCCCCACAATATATTTTGCCATAATTTCTTTAAAATGTATCTGTAAAGTAATGCTTAAGTACAACATATATTTTTTTTACCCAGTTTTCTTTCACCTGAGACATGAATTACTCTTTTTGCTCTAGGACGCCCAAGCAATCTCATATGACATTGCCATAAATAGTTTCCAGACTTTACCTTGACTTAAGAAAAAACCCGTTCACACAAAATTTCATGACTTGCAGAAGAAAAAAAAGTGTGCATCTCAGATAAATATTTGACAAATTTTATGTTGCAACCTTGGATTTAAAGAGCTGTGTCCAGTAATATTTAATGAATGAGCTATAGACCCTTGTAATAGCTTTCTCATCCTGTGTTGAAAAGCAAGGTATTTTAAGGATTTGCAAGTGCATTGCTCAAAAAATCCAGAACACTGACCATAGCCCAAAGAAGTGTGAAAACTCTTCTTCTATCGTGCTTTGTTTGTTCACCAAAAAAAAAAAAAAAAAAAAAAAAAAAAAAAAATTGCTGCAAATTCTTGCACTAGAGAGATGCAGTCGGTTGGTTCCTATGGGAACAAACTATGTTGCTCTCATAGATAAGCAACTACAAAAAGTCAAAAAAGGGGGGAGAAGAGGGGGGAGCAGAAAGGGGGAAAAGAAGAATGATGATTCCTTTCCATGAATCTCTTTTAAGAGTGAGGGATAAATGGACAGAAAGTCATTTAGGAAGCAAATATCTGTGTCATACTTCAGTTAATAATTTATTTTCAATTCTTTCTATTTTCTTGTAATTACCTACATGAAACACAGTCAGGGAGGGCATAAAACAGCATTAAAAGTGAAACCACGTATGTCAGAAAGGGAAGTAAGAGACCTTTTCCACATGAAATATTTTAGATATTTGGAGAAACTCATAAAATAAATAAATAATTTTATTAGATTTTCAATTTTCTTGAAATATGAACCTATACATATACAAATTATGTAAGAATGACTATTCTTTGCAAACTGCTTTTATAAAACTCAGATTAATTCCTTTGTAGGGGATGAGTCAACATGCTTCACAGAAATCACACCTGTTCTTTCAAAAATGGCTTATGATTATGGATTTAATTTCTAAGAGGTGGGAGAAAACAAATTCAGATACTATATTCTGTAGTGTTCTCGAACTATGTGCCTTCTTGGCACGTGTTTGTGACAAGTGAAATAGAGTGAACTGAAGTAATGATTTTGTAAAGTCATTAATTTATCATGAGGTACTGCCATCCTTTCCCTCACAGTTGCTTGTTCATGCTCCAAGATATAATCTATTTCACCTCCACTATATTTATGTGACTGAGTAATGAAACAATTTAGGGAAATTAAGTCAAAGCAACGTAGGAATAAAAGTTTAGTGTTAAACCATTTTTGCTCCCCATCTCTTATACTATGTACTGAGACTAATTCTTTTTCCAATAGGATAAAGAAGATCCCAGGAATGGGGAACTGAACTAAATCAGTGGAGGTCTAAGAAAGAGTAATGTTAGCTGAAAGCTCTCACAGCTTCTGGCCCAAAAACCCAAGGAGGTAAATCAGCTTGGTCTGCCTGGACAATAAAGTAATAATTCAGTGCTAAAAATACCAGGTTAATGAAAAATAGTGCAATACACACGGTACTCCCAAAATTAGTTGACTTTCAGTGGTTCTTCTTTCATACTGATGTGAAACAAAGAATGAAATATATTTGTCATGTGAATTAAAATTTCTGCAATAAGCTTTTGTTTAAGAAGCTCAGAATTCCAATGAAAAATACACACTTCAAGCTGGGAATGACTTTCTTGTTGTCCAAGAAAAATAATTAAATAAAACATACATGTCCTGAACACGGTATTTCACCTCTTGTAACTGACAACAACTTGAGAATCCAACTTTAAGCATTCCTTGAATTAATATTCAAATGTGAACTTTATTAGCAGCTGGGTAAAGGTTTCAACATATATTTGTACAATTAAAGATCATGTGTTTCGTTGGTAAAAGAAATTGATCCCCTCCCTCTACTAAGAACTTAATTTCCCAAGATACTTGTTTACATAGCTTGCTGAGATAACGTAATCATTCATTAGAATTGTTACTGAATAGAGTACCACACTGTCTTTTTAAATGGTCTGAACCTAACCGGTACAGGCAAACACTGCTAGATGCTACAGTTGCTTTTGAGCAGGAAAAAATATTTTCTCAAATGTCTATATGAAGATAGAGTATTGTAGAATATTGAGATCTGTTTTATAAAGTTTCAGAGCCTTCCAGCATTTGATATGTTTAAGGTTGTCATATATTTTAAGATAACATGAAGAAAGATCTAGAATGCATATATCACTTTTAAATCATATTTTAAATCTCCTTTATTTTCCTGTAGAATATCTAACAGGATCTTAAGAATCTATTTCAAACAATTCTTGCTATTTTTTTTCTATATATCTTTAACTCACTACAATAAAGGCTTTACCACTGGCTTTCCCACTGATTACAAAGGCAATAGAAGAAATTTCACTTTTAAAGTTCTGTTTAGGGTTTTGTCCTCTGATTCATTCAGTTAGTGACTATCTGCAACAGACCTTGGCACACAGGTTTGTCTCCACACATATGTCTATAAAAAACCCCACAATGGATCTAAAATGGTCTAGCTATTCCCAGATACTGCAATATGAAGCAACAGCAAAAGGCTGCATCTTGGGAAGTTCAGGTTGAACACTAAAAAAGATATTTTCATTATGAAGTTTGTACAGTGCAATGAGATTGCCAAAGAGGTTATGACACTCTTGAGAAGTTTTCAAGAGTCAGTTGTAGTAACTCATGGCTGACTTAGAACAGTATTGACAGTCCTTTTCCACCAGCATTACTGTGATTCATTAATTCTCTGTGTAGTTTAACTGTTTCCACGAATTTTACTCAGCTTATTTTACCCTTTTACAGATAGCTGGTGTGGAAATTCAAAAATTAAAACCCCCTACTTTTTTAGAAAGTGATTAAATTGCTGAAAATCACTAATGTAGACAATTTTGGGGCATAAAATATTTATATATACATTAATATAACATCAATGGTAAGAATCATAATATGAAGGGCATTACATCCAAGACCAGTAATCTTAACTCTGTTTAGAACAGTACTAAGATAGAAATCACTCTTGGATTTACAGAGCATGGAACTATAACAAAGTAAAATTGCTACAAAAATAATAAGAATAAACTAATTATTACTTTCATTAAGTTCTAACTCAGCTTCTAAAGGACAGGCCTCATCATGTACTTAGTGTCTGGGTTATTTGGGGTTTTTGGTTTAGATTTTTTTTTTTTCTTTAACATGCAATTGTAATTTAGAGTAGAATTTGAACACAGTTTCTGAATTGTATAGTATTTCCCATCTGATCTCAGAGTTAAAAATATTCTTTCCATTGTTATTTTAAAAACTTTGCACAGTCTCCAGATAAAAAGTATTACTGCTATGGAGATAGATTATACATGAGCAAAGAACTGCACTGCAAAAATCTTTCAGTCATAAGTTTAATTTTATGGCTATACTATACTGTGTTTGATTTTTTGTTCTTCTCTCCTGATGCTGTCTGATACAGAGAAATGATTACTTGTTTTAAGATTTATTTACTTATAGAAAACTGTTTAGCAACTTATTTACTTACTTATAGTGTTTCTTAATATTATTAAGAATCCTGCTTGCCCAGACTGTTCTGTGAAATTTTAACAAGGACTACTGTGTTCATAAAAATAAAACAGTTCACTGAAAATCTACCAATGGCTACAATGCTCAGCAAAATATTATGCTTTGTCCTTGAGGAACAGGTGGCTGGCTCTACCTAGTTTGAATTTTGCTAATGAGTAGAGATAGTCATATATGAATGGTAGAAGTTCTGCTGGTTCTCTTAGATAAGAAAGAAAAATAAACCGTCTGAAAAACACTTCTGTTATTAAAGAAATTGGCCAAGAGAATGTGCACATGCTCCGTGGAAAAAACAGAGTGAGAAAGACTGCGAGCCTTCCTCCCAAAGACCCCCGAAGACGCCCCCCAGGAGGCAATGCCCAGGTGCAAAGAGACCATAAACTGCTGACATCAGCCTTTCCAACTACCCCAGCCTTACTCATGCATATGTATGTTTGTGTTATGTAACCCAATGAATACGGATATCCACACTCTATGAGTTTCTGGTAAAATGTGTGGTGGGTGTGCAAGCTTTGTGGAGAGATCCCCTTGCACCCTGTCACCGGAGTAAACATACCTGCTGTATAACTCTATTCGAGTTGTAGAGTTCATTTTTCTGCAAATCATGCCCGGCCTTTTCTGACAGCAATTTCAGTTTGCTCTATATGTCCCTTTACCTAACTCTCAACATACTGATTTAAACATAAGTAATTTTAAAATAAAAGTTTAGTTCCTTTATCATTCAACACTAATCTCTGTATAGACATGGTGAACTATGTTATAACATGATTTGAACCTTTCAGAAAGATATTTGTGCTTTCTGTGAACAGATGTGACCAATCTAGCTGCTCTTGGAAGAAGAAAACAAAAACTACCAAATTTCCAAATTTCCTGCAAGACAATTAATAACAATCAAAAACGAGACTATAGATTGTCCTTAAAAAGGGAAAAGAGAAACCCAGTTACTACTAGGTGGAACTCCTCAGCCCTTGGGGAAAAAAAAATTTAAAATATTTATCTGCATTCATTAAAGAATAAAATAACTGTTCATTGAAGGGAAAAATTCAAACCGGAAGATGTCATTTCTCATGTTTGTAAACTATGAGTCATCTGACAGTGAACTTACAAAGACCCAAATCACATAAATAAGTGGCCCCAGTAATGTCGCAGAGTTTAAATACAAAGATAACAGATATGGAAGTAGCCGACAAGATTTCTTTAAGGTCATCTAGATGAAAATATTTCTATTTGTAGGTAACTTTAACAGTGATAGCAAAATAAAATCTTAGTGAGTAATGTATTTGAAGGATCTTCTTGATTTAAAGAGAGTTCAGAATTTGGACTATTATCAAGTTTATTGATCAATTTTCTTTTACATTTTATCACCAGATGCATCACTGTGACATACTGCAGATAGTTCATTAAGTAGCACACGTTTGAAAGAAATCTGGTGCCTCCTTATTCGCTCATAAGAGCTTCTGTGAGTCCTACCTTTTAATCTTTGAACAATTTTGTTTGATGTCCTAATCACTATCACCAGGTATGGAAAGTGCATTTTATTACTCTTCTAAATGTGCTAAATATGCACGTAAAAATAACATAAGACAAATACAGAAGGAAACATACAAAGCCAACTGAAAGAGAAGGAACACAATGTACATCTTTAACAAAGACTTTAAAGGATTATCCTTTAATATGTGGTCAGTTACCCCACAGGTATTATCATGTGTATCTGAATATATTAGAATAGGGGTCCCAACTTACTGCAGCTGTCATTACCAATTAGCAGTTTCATAGTAAGAATTATTCTTAGATAACATTATTTGCAGATTATTATTTGTCTCACTAGCTGCAAATCTGAACAAAGGCTCAGTGCAGCTAACTCTCATTTGAGGGGACTTTAACACAGACCCCACTGTTCATTATAATGTTAGTGTTTTGTTATAATGTCATGTTACTGTTGTTATAATGTCATGTTAGTGTTTTGTATTCTAAATGTAATTTAACAACTATTAAATGTATTTAAAGGGACAAAGGTAGTCCAGCACTGTGATTTCCAGTAGAAGTAAGTGTCATAGATAAAAATTATCCAAAGAAGAAATTTCTGCAAAGTAGTACTGAAAAGTGTCTGGGAATAACACTGCACAGAGACTCTGATACTTCATTCTGGTCTTCATGGTTGGAAAGTATATAAAGCTTACCTCTCATTTTAAACTTTCTTACTTCTGCCCCTAATACCATGTGCAAGTCAGATCCAAAAGCAACACCCCTTCAGACACCAGACAGCAGTTCAATACAAGCTCGTCTTATATATGGGAGACAATATGTGAATGTGTGTGGGGCCAATTGACTTTCCTAATGCAATAAATAAATATGAGCTCATGTCAGAGTATTCACCGAGGAATTTGGTCCATAGGTGTAATATAAAGAAAACAAGAGTTCACTGACCAGAAAAGAACCTCTTGTTTTCCAGAATAATCCCATTTGTCTGCCCTTGCCTCCAGAATTGCCTGATTGCCTGATTGCCTGATTAAGATGTAGCACCATCATACGGCAGGGAGGAGGGAAGAGTAAAAGGGAAAAACATGTAATGGATAATTACAGAAGGGGAAAACCTCCATCCTCCACCAAATATAAAAAATATGTAAAAATATTTTTTTTTCTGGATAAAGTTGTATAAAATAGTGGTAACCTGCTCTGCAAGTTGTGACTTAATCACCAGTACTACCAGTTCATCAGCAAAAACATGGAAGTCAGTAATAAAGCTAAAAAAGGTGGACTAATAGTTTTTTGTTATTCTTTATTGCCTGGTGACCATAAAAGCACAAGCAAATAACCTCTATCAAAATACATATGTGATATACATACATGATAGCTTACTCTATGTTAAAGTTGCAGGTTCAGATAACCTCTTAGCACTCATCTGTCCTGACATTTACTTCCTCTACTAAAGTCTTTTGCAGCACAGGGTGGGTTTAATTTACTTTCAAATAATATTTTTAACACAGTCAGGATTCTATGAAATGACATGTGGAAGCAAACTAGTTAATGCCTCAGGCCTTTGCAGGCCTTCCTGCTTAAGAAACATTTGCAGCTGATGGTCTCACCAGTTAGCATGATGTACTTAAGAAAGAAATGGATTATTATTAATAAAGAAATGGAGTCTGGAGCCTCCTGAGATGAAGGATTTAAACCACTTCTGTTATTTATCGTATCTTTCTTATCTAACAGGGTTTTAGTGAAGAATGGATTGTGCACTCTAAAGGTATATAAACCCTGTAACTTTCTCATTCGGGCAGAACTTGAATCAGGGAGTAAACTGCTCCTGTTCTCATCCGATCTAAGTTATATTCTGATTATTTCCATGACAGACACAATAGGACAGACTGCCTTCTATATTTCCACAGGAAAGCTAAGAATTCAGTGTTTCAGAATACAACAAAACAAACAAAAAATAACTCACAAATAGATTTGCAAAAATAAATCAGTATAACCAGGAATTATTTGAAGTGGAGAGAAATGCACCCTGAAATTTTATCTTTATTTGTCTCATTCATATTTTTGTTTTTATAGGCTTTTTTGCGTACCCAAAATTTGTCCTTTGACTGGTCAAATATATGTATTTTAAGGTTTTATATTAGTCATATCTGATCACTTCAAACATTATTCTTTTTTCATACACCAAGAATCAAGTGAAGAGAAGTAACAGGTTTAATCTCCTGTATTTCTAAAGAGTTTTTCTCCTTTGTAGGATCTTCAGGTCACCAGCTTCCTGAGGGACCACCCACATTATTTGCAAAAGCCTGTAAAGGAAATATAACAAGGCCCATTATAGAAGACTTGTAGCTTGGCATTCTGGATTTACTTTCCTTTTTATTCAAAATTAATAGAACTTTACAAGATTCCACAAAATTATTATTAATTATCATGCCAATATTACTAAGCTCTCCCTGTCAGATGCCGGTGTGGAGTCTTTGGTGTGGGAGGCAAACCATGGACTCTATGTACCTTCCTTCCCAAGAACATCCATGTAAATTCTCATTAAATGTCCACAGCTTTCTGAAGGGCACAGATCTCATCACTCAGTGGGTAAGGTTGTGATATGACAAAATAGTTTTCCTGGAAATCAGAAGGTCTAAGGACACATCAGTCTGGTGCTATATCAAGCCTACTTGGGCCCTATTCAGCATAGGGTAGTTCTCTGTGTTGTGCTATATACAGCATGCAGCTGGATGAATTCACATTGGTGTGGGATCGGTAATCCTCATGGTGCTCCACAACACAGCAAATACACTCCTTAAATAATCTGACTGGAAGCCAAAACAGACTTCTAACTTATCCTCCCTTGTATAGAGTTTTCCATATAGATTGTAATTTTGACACCCTGTTTACACAGCTTAAACCAAACAATTTAAATAATTTAAAGTCTCTTAAGTCATTTAAGCAATACAGAGTTGCCAGTGTGGGGGAAAGAAGTCATACGTATCATCAACTGACAATGGTATGTGATCCCAACATACACAGCTTAGGTCTCATTCTCTTTGTGTATCAGAATTTTGAAAACTGCACTTGCCTTATTATCATAGTCGTGATCGACACTTTCTCTACTTCTACCAGGTACATTTACACCGGGGTCAGATAACCACCTTCTTACAGATTCTCATGAAGAACAAGTGCAAGGAATGCTTGTGCTATGCTCAACATAACATTTTACTCACTCTTTTCAGATATTCGGATGATCACAGAAAATAAAAGGCAGCATAGAAAAAGGAGACCAGAATTTTTTGTTGTGACTTTGCTGACAAACAGCATAGAGGAAAAAGTGACTTTCCCTTTCTACTTTATAGTAGATAGTTACCAGAAATTCCTGTTTTATGAACATGGAAATACCTAATCTATTTGTCATTCTTTTAAAATAATTTCATATGCTCACGTCTCACAGAACAATTTTATTAGGGTAAGAGATTCCTAAAAACTATTAACTAAAGGGAAAAGTACTTTTTCCATGCTACTCTGCTTTTCCACTCTAAAGAATAACTTTTCTTATACACAGAGTCTGTGCAGTGTATTCTCTTCTACTACATCTTCCTGAGACACTGTCTATTATTCACACTAGAATACAAATACATCAGAAATTTTTAATAGTTATAGTACAGTGCAAGTACTCATAAAACTAAGGATGCCATTAAAGTATGTCCTCAGGATTACACGCTGTATTATGCAGTCATAAACTACTGTATTAATGTGTTTTAACCTATGCTAATATTAGTTAACATTTCATGTGAAGGATGGTACACTGACTTTTATAAAAAATGGACTGTGCTATTTGTTATCAGTTCTGCTGTAAATGGCCTTGGCTGAGCTACAGACCATCGCCTTCTACATATGTAAGCCTTTCCAGAATGTGCTGTAGCAGAACTTTGCGAGTGCTTTTATATTACAAATATCTCCTTAAGAAGGATTTCCTTTCAAAAGCCATCATTTCTCCTTCACGGTTCTCCAACTTACAGTTCTGACAAGCTTCTCTAACTGTAAGAATAGGTTACAAATAATTTTCATTGAAAATACTCATCAAAGTTTTGAAAAACATAAGACATTAAGTCATTTTCAGGAAGCAGTCTAGGGAAGTAGTAAAAGAAGATTAAATGAGTGGAAGATTTAATTGTAATTTAAAAAATGCATCTCTCACCCTCTCATTTTTAAACATATGCACACATAGGCATGTGTGCACAAATAGGATGTGCTGAAAAACATAACAGATATTTTGAGGGACTGAATTTAACATATTTGTGTTTGGAGTTCCCTTTGAAATCACCAGAAAATTCTTGTGGGCTGATCTTAAACTTGTAATATATATTGTACTATAACTTTACTTATTTCCTAGTGTTCTGTGTCAAAGACTCTGAAATAAATAAATGTTTTTTGGTTTGAGTAAGAAACCTTGAAAAAAGCCCTAACCTTTCATGGTTTAAGTTAACATAGACCCCCAGCAGTATTTTACTCAGAGAGAGTTTCATAATAAATTTACACTTAGCTCCAGTCTCAGGGTAATTCAAACTAATGTTCTATTTAGAAGCCTGTGCTGGTTTTGGCTGGGATAGAGTTAATTTTCTTCACAGTAGCTTGTATAAGGCTATGTTTTGGGTTTGTACTGTCAACAGCATTGACAACACAGGGATGTTTCTCTTACTGCTGAGCAGCGCTCACACAGTCAAGAACTTTTCTGCTCCTCACACCACCCCACCAGCGAGGAGGCTGGACGTGCATAAGGAGCTGGGAGGGGACACACCTGGGACAGCGGACCCCAACTGGACCAAGGGGATATCCCATAACATGTGACATCATGCTCAGCAATAAAATCTGGGGGATGAAGTGGGGGATGTTTGAATTGATGGTATTTGGCTTCCTAAATTCTGCATGATGGAGCTCTGCCTTTCTGAGGATGTTTGAACACCTGCCTGCTGATAGGAAGTGGTGACTGAATTCCTTGTTTTGCTTTGCTTGGGCACATGGCTTTTGCTTTACCTGATGAACTGTCTTTATCTCAACCCATGAGTTTTCTCATTTTTACTTTTCCAATTCTCTCCCCCATCCCACAACGGGGGAATGAGTGTTGTATTTAGCTGCTGTCTGGGGTTAAACCACAGTCATTTTAGTCATGTTTTAAGAACCATGCATTCTAACTCTGCTTGTAACAGAACATGACTCAGGATATCAAGAAATACTAAAAAGAGTTATCTTTGTTTTCTTTATTTCTTCTAGAAAGACACAAAGCACTATATTCAAATAAAATATAGATCTTCCTGAAAAAATAAATTCAGCACAATATTTGGTGGCTAGAAAAATCTGTTCTTCAACAAGTCAAATCTAATTCTGAGGATGACACATGTGAGATTTAAACTACCCGTGCTCCAAAAAGAGTGCACTGTAAAGGCCTACAGAAATATTGGAAAAAGTATTTTCTCAGTTTCCATGGGTGTATTTTTTTTCTTATTTCTTTTCCTGCAGTGGCTGTCACTCTCCTACTAAAGATTTCAGTAACACCAAATGACCAAGAAGCTGGGACATCCAGCATGTGCCCCTTTTGCCCAGTCCAGATGTTATCAAAATTTGCCACCAGGTCATGCTAGTTGTAGTTAGCAAGCAGCAGGCTTCTGCTTTGAGACTTCAAACTTTCAATTTCAGATATGTGCCCACCTTCCTCACCCTCAATTATCTGTCACATCAGTTCAAATGTATTTCTCACCTTTAACAGCTAACAAAGCTGTGAGAGACTGAAATGTCATATGACTGTCTTCAAGGCTTGCTTGTGTCTGTGCAAACCTCCAAGAGAAGCTGCTGTGGCCTGTGAACTGGTCTGGGGGATGCTGCTCAGAGAAGCAGGAGTTTATTGAAGGATGCACTCTCCACTTCTTCGCAGTTGCATTGTCCGGACTCTCTAGAAAAGCCTCAAAGGGACAGACATGGACTGAGCTGCCTCCATCCTGGAGCCTCTTGTGGCTCTGTTGTGTAAGCCAGTCCCCACGCATGCATTGCTAATGAACTGACAAAGGCAAATATTCCTGCCCTTGACACAGGATGCAACAAAACCTGTTGGACCAGAGGAAAAAACCACTAAAGCCAAGCAGATATGCCGATCAGTTGGTACAATAAACTTAAAAAGACAGCAGAAAATCTTTCTTTCTCTTTGTTGCAGCTACCATCAAAGCCAGATCTGTGTGCATCCACCATCGAAGCCAGATCCGTGTGCACCTACCACCAAAGAACTGAAGACTGAGGACCAATGGGACGCCACTGGATCCATGGTGGTGACTATTCTTGCAGCCCTATCCCGCATCCTTGCTTTATTTCTGCCTTTTTCTTTCTATTCTGTGCTATTGATACCCCTCTTCACCTTTTTAATAATAAAAACCTATTTTTAATATATGGCATTTGACTTCGTTTGTGTCTTAATCTTGTTCTTGGGATCGTATCAAAACGTCCCCCAACACTGGATCAGGACAAAAGCATTATCCAGAGTGCAGAAAGGTTGAGATAATGACCACATAATTAATTTAGACATAGACAGGCAATGACGCTGGACAGATGCCCAGGGAAATGACTGAGAACACGGCAAGGCCAGTCTCTATCATTGTTATAATAGAATAGCAACTGGAAGACGATCACAATGACTGTAAAATAGCAAATGTAATACTCATCCCCAAGAAGGAGGAGCTGGGAAACTACTATCCAGTCAGCTTCACCTCAATGCCTGGGATGACCAGAGAGAAAATCCTCCTGGAAGCCACATCCAGGCTTTTTAAAGACAAGACAGCCATGTATACAACACCCAACATGAATTTATAAAGAAGAAATCATACTTGAGGAAGCTGACATCATTACATGATGAGATGACTTGCTCAGTGGAAAAGGGGAAAGTAGAGGATGTTGTTTACCTTGACTTTAACAAAGCATACAGGATGGTGTCCATATCATTGCAATAGCTTTGGAAGCAGGGGCAGATATTCTGGGAAGTGTATTTCCCAGTTGCTTAGGGATGGAGTCAAGAAGGCCAAGGAGTGACTGAAGCTGATCTTGGCAAGGGAAATAGTCTTCACTGTCAGTCTCTCTTCCCACACCTGTCAAGTGGGTGGACTGTAAGGTAGGGACTGGGGGGGAGGGGGGGGGGTCCCTCCCACTGTAAGAGAAGATCAGGTTTGAGACCACCTAAGGAACATGAGCATACATAAGTCTATGGGCCTTGATGAGGTGCATTCCAGAGTCTTGAGGGAATTGGCTGATGTAGCTGCCAAGCCACTCACCATGATATTTAAAAAGATGTGATAGTCAGGTGAAGTCCCTCGTGACTGGAAAAAGGGAAACATTACACCCATTTTTAAAAAAGGTAGAAAGGAGCACCCTAGAACTACCAACCTGTCAGCCTCGCATCTGTGCCTGGGATGATCATGGAAGAGATCCTACTACAAGCTATACTAAGACACATGGAGGGCAAGGAGGTGATTCAAGACAGCTGGCATGGCTTCAGCAAGGGCAAGTTCTGCCTGACCAACCTTGTGGCTTTCTATGATGGAGTAACTACAGCAGTGGACAAGGGAAGAATTACAGATGTCATCTACCTGGACTTCTGTAAGGCTTTTGAAACAGTCCCCCATAAAATCCTTCTTTCTAAGTTGAAGAGATATGATTTGATGTATAGACTATTTGGTGGAAAAAGAATTGGCTGGACGGCCACATCCAGAGAATGCTAGTCAATAGCTCAATGTCAGAGTGGAGATCAGTGATGAATGGTGTCTTTCAGAGGTCCATATTGGGACCAGCACTGTTTATCTTCATCAATGACATGGACAGTGGGATCAAGTGCATTCTCAGCAGATTTGCAGATGACATGAAGCTGAGCGGTGCCTGAGGGACGGGATGCCATTCAGGACCTGGACAAGCTTGAAAATTGGGCCCATGTGAACCTCATGAGGTGTAAAAAGGCCAAGTGCAACGTCCTCCACTTGGGACAAGGCACCTTCCAGTATAAATACAGGCTGAGGGATGAAGGGATTGAGAGGAGCACTGCAGAGGACTTGGGGGTACTCACTCCAAGAGGTACATGTCTTTCTGGTACTAAGGACTCCAAACTTGGACTCAGTACTCCAAGTGGGGTCTCAGCAGAGCAGAGTAGAGGCAGAGTCACCTCCCTTGACCTGCTGGTCACACTTCTTTTGATGCAGCCCAGCAGACAGTTGGCTTTCTGGGCTGCAAGTGCACATTGCCCACCCCCATCCAGTTTTTCATCCACTAAATCATCATGAAGAAACATATTTACTGTTCATTCTGAACAATTTTTGCCCATGCCCCATACATACATTATGACTAATTAGTCATTGCTTTGAATAAGATTTGAAATAGAAGAGTAAATAGAATGTCTTAGATTTGGAAGCAAAAAAAGAATTATAAACAGTGACTTTATTGAAAAGATACTTTTTGATTGATGTTTTCCTAACTATGTATGTTTTACTTTTTCCCTTTTGTTTCTTTTTATAACATTGAAAGAAACTACAATTTTTCCCGATTCATATTTTTCCCCAGAAAATGCCAGTTCTGGACTAACTATAAAAAATTCTACTCTGCTTATTAAGACTTTTATATTTCAACTTATATCAAAGGCTCAAATGGATTTCAACCTATATCAAAATATCAAATGGATTACTTCTCTTTGGACAATGTTTTGTTTAGTTGTTTCCCCCATTTCTCTATAATTTCACACATTGTTCCAGGATGAATAAAAAAATCCCCAAGAAAAGAAAAAACACCAAAAACCCCCAAACCAACCAAACAAAAAAACCCTGCTTCCTCTGAGAACACAGTATGACCTGAATAAATAGAAAAGATTCTTTGCATTATTTTAGTAAGGTCTAAATGGATCTAATCAAGAAAGCATAATAGAGTAGTTGGTATGGTAACAAAGATACCTCTATTGTCTCATTTCATAAATGTATAGAACATAAACCATGTCCAAAACCAATTGAAAATAAAAATAACTGTTTCATTTCAGAGTCTGACTGTCTGAGTGTCTATTTATTTATAATAGGCTCATGTTCTTATCACAAACCTTGCCATCATCTAGATAGCTGGTAGGAAAAATACCATCAAAGTGAAATTTCAACAACATATATATATTTCTGAAAGTTTTTGAAGAAAAATTATTTCATTTTACTTACCAAATCTACAGCAGATGGGAAAATGAGTTTAGCTGCAATTTACAAACAAAGAGAAAGAAAACCATGGAAGTCTTCTCCCTGCCACTTACTCGCCTGCCTTTATCCAAAGACTGGTGAAGTATGTCTCAAACTGGATTACACAAACCATTAGGGAACCTGGAACAGGCTATTGGGAAGGACAGTGTTGTTTTGTTTCTTAACTAAAGAGCGGCAATGCCAAACAAGTAGAGGTATTTTTTAGACAGATTTTTTCCTCCTTACATGTAACCACAATTTTCAATTGCCCTTTAGATTTTCAGTCTGTACAATGTCACCCAAAGGGCCGCACAACAGATTTCATATCATGCTGGGGATGATTGTTTCCTTCATGCAGCTTTATTTCATGAACATAGGTTAGAATGCTTGTCATTCAGAATGCCTGGAATATATTTTTTCCTGCTAGAAGATGGTTATGAATCAAAACTGCACAGAATTAACAGCTCTCTAAACATCTGTAAAAATATACTGCATTTCTGTGGAACCAAATGTGGTCAATGCTCCCTTCTAATTGTTCCCAAAGTAAAACTAAGTCAGATTAAAGTTCCCTTTGACTAAAATGAGCGAAAATAAATCATTCCTAGTTCTCTTTCCTTATGTGAAAGTACAAAAAATACCCATGGCATTTAACAATATTTTTTAGTAATATCTATTTTCCAAACTGAAAGGCTGCTTAGCTCTAAAATAACTATTGTTTAAGAACTGTGGTGCTTCCTGTTCATAAGTTATGTAAAGTTAATAAGTTATATAAAGATCTAAATGCTCTTTAGTTCCTTATTTCTTGCATTACTCATATGAACTGGTAGAAAAGTACTTGGACCTTTACAACTGAGATGCCAAATGACAATGGTTTGCTTTTTTTTTGCAGCCATCCATGATATATTTGACAATTGTTCTGTCATCACCAGGCTTCCTTAGTTAAGTAAACTCAGTGTTTAACTTTCAGTGTTTCCTCTGGACACCCTACAATTGTTAAGCACCCTTCTTAAATTGCAAAGCCCAAACTTCATGCAGTATTTTATCTTAAACCACAGCTACAGTAAAAAGTGAAAAAAATAGCTTCCTATGTCTTAGAGACAGTATTCATCTGTATAGATCCCTAATGCAACCAGCTGTTCTGCAACAGTATATAATCTCTGATGCAGGTTGAGATTATGTTTTGTTTAAATCTCTCAAATAGTCTTTGTGAAATAGCTATTACCAATGTGTTCCCAATCCTATTCCTGTGTTCACGTAAGTAACCAACACTTTGTACTTTGTGAATCTTTGCCTGGGCTTGTAAACTCCCCTGGTGTAGCTTGGTCTGTGAATTTAATAAACAGTTTGCATTCCATCTTTCAGAGTACTAATGAAAAATATTGAATATCAGTACTCACTACACACTTCTTGAACCACTGATAATTAATCTCTGCAAACAGGTTTCTAACCAAAGTTATCCATAATGTATTCTGTACTGTGGTCTCCAAGGTCATCTGTCAGACTGTAAAGTCTGAAACCATTAAATCCCTGACATAATTCAAGATCTCACATCTAGTGCTTCTTCCTCATCCACAAAGCATGTTACCTTGTCACAGAAAGAAATCAGACTCATTTCATGCAATGTGTTCTTTGCAGCACCATGTTGCCTGTCACTCCTCATTTTCCCATCCTTATTGGATGCATTTCAGCATGGTTTTATCTCTAAGCTTTAGCAAATAAATTCCAGAATAGTTCTGGGAACTGGAATTAGGAAGACAGGTCTACAGTTCCCTAGTGCCTCATTTTCAGAGATACCTTTATCTTTCACTATTCTGTTGATGTTTACCCTTTTAACAATGACTCTCAATAATGACCACTGAAGTTTTAAAGCTTATGTTTAGCTGGATATGTATGAGTTGTGACAATCCAGACACAGATTTATCTGTGGTAAAGGGAAAGATGGAAATTTTTTGTAGCTGATAACTCTCTCTTCCTCTCACCAAATTCAGATCAGCACTGTAGATGGCTGCCTTCCCTTCATTTTTTTTCCATTATTGGAGAATGGAGGTGAGGAATTGAAAAAAAAGAGCTGATAGAATGCCTTCAGAGAGAGAGAAAAAAGAGGGTACACTTTCACTGCAAACCTGCTGAGAATTTCTATAACAATATTTAATGAAAATATTTATCTGAACTGAAAAGCCATTTTTGTCTTGGTAAAATCATTGTATGGAAATTTCAACCAAAAAAAGAGACAGGTAAACAGTGAGTAAAATGAAAGATCATCAAGCATCTCCCTTTTACTTACAGTCGCCTGAAAAAGAGAGAAGTCCAGTGACTTGCCAAAGGCTGTTTCACATAACTGACAAACTTTACTGCTACTAGAGCATTCTGCCTCATAATGAGATGTATATGATTTCTACAGTTCAATTAATTATGCAAAGTATGTCAACTGAAAACAAAAAATATTTACACCCAAGCATAAAGTCCTTTTAATTTTTTTTCCTATGGAAGGTCTATTTTAAAACTTTGAAAAGAGGATTTTAAAAGTAAATGTCTTGAGGAACTCTAATAATTTACTTCCAAGTAGCAGGAACTCAATTTTTTAAATCTTCCAACTGTTGCTGATTAGTTGGTTAAAAAAAAAAATCTTTAAAAGATTTATTTAGTGCTGCCATGAAATCATGCAATTATCTTCATTCACTCTCAGCAGAGCAACATAGAATGAATGACCTGCTTTTCTTGCCATCTCAAGGCATGAAATGGTTTAAACAATGAAAAAAAGAACTTTTTCCTGATAAAGAATACTTACAGAAAACATTTGTCATGATTCATATTTAATATCCTGTCTAGTTTCAGAAGGTACTGCAATTAAAAGTGCATTAATGGCAATGATTTCTAATACATGGTATGAGCCTAACAGAGCATAGCAACTGTTAAAATTGATAGACAATTGTTAACTGTCAGAAGATAACATTCTCTTCAATGAGATAAGGTTTGCAATATTAAAACTGAAGTTAGATGAATGTAAAACAGCTTCCAAATATTACTGAAGCAACTAAACTTTTATGACTTTAGTTCTGGGGCATATAATTGTAAAATCACACAGAGAAAAACCCAGGAGTTGGACATGACATGTAAGATTTTTGTCACTTATGGGTTACCCATTACAATGACAAATTGATAAATTAAGTTTTGAAATATTTTAAATAATGGATATAGATCTCCCTTCTTGAAATACACCAACCATTGTATTAAAACAAAAAAAACAAACAAACAACAAAAAAAACCAACAACAACAAAAAAGACCCCAAAAATTGTGACTAAATAGGTGGAAGTTTAAATTAATAAGGCAGACAAAGATTGACTATGGGAACTTGCCTATGGAGGGAGACATTCAAATGACACAATGGACTTGTAGAGGAGTATAGCAGAAAAGTCAGGATGAGAAGCAAAGATATTTGGGCTGAAAAACTATGGTAGTAGAAGAGAAAGGTAGATTTCTAAATCCTGTGAATTTTGCTTCCCAAAATCAAAAAAGTAGCATAATAGTTTTCTAAGCAGAGGTTACAAGGGAAAAACAAACAAAATCCTAGTAGGATTACCATAAAGTGTGATACACTCACAAAAATGTAAATATCACATTACTGTATATATATAGACCTTCCTACTCCTATACTAAAATTCTTGAAGAGAAACTTTGGAAAAAGACAGCAACCATTCTACAGCCTCAAACAAAGATACAAAACTTTTCAAATTAGCTGTAAACAAGGATATTATTATTATTATTAATATTATTATTATTATTATTATTATTATTATTATTATTATTATTATTATTATTACTACTGAGTGTTAATGCAGAGCACTTTGTCTTGAGGTGCAAAAGAGACAGTGAATGGAGAAAGCAAAGGAGGTGAGACAGGCTGGAAGGACCATTTATTTGATTTCATGTTCTGCTTCATTCCAAAGAGGGCAATGTATCCCTCACACTTCACATGTGGGGCCTGTGAGATGGATTGGCAGTATTATGAAAGCAAATGTTTCATATTCTCTAGAACAGAACAATTAATTCAACAGAGATCTTAAAGGAATTCATATTGCAAAGATTCTATTGCAGGTCTCAGAAATAATGAGTCAGTCCCTAATTATCATGAAATATATTTGGAAAGAAAAGTGGTTCCAGGGTAACAAAAGTGTTGTTATGCTTTATAGTTTTTAACCATGAGATCTGATGCAAATCATGGCTCTCAGAGGAGACATGCACTGGGTAAATGTTCCTTGCCGCCAGTCCTGCATAGTATAGACACATCCTCTGAGTTTATAAAAGCAGCAGTACTGATGGTTACACACCCTGTCTCTTTAAGGTACTCTCCATATCCTTCCTTGTCTGCACCGGGGGGAAACAAATTAATAGTCATAAAAATGATAGTTTCACATTCAAAGCTACCCCAGTTATTTGGTGGTGTAAGAGATTGTGGACAAACAAACAGTCTGATCTTAAATCATCTAAGCTGCTCACTTGCTTTCATTGACTTTATTTACAAACATGAATGATAATTACACAGGAATTTAAAAATAGGCATCTTCATAATATTTCATTAACATTTATGTTAGCATTTACAAACAAACTTCTGCATTTAGCTAACAGTAAAAAGTTGCTTGTGAACTTCTGACTCTTACTGACACAACAGCCATTTAAATAGTTGTTAAAGAATGGTGACTAGGAAAATTATGAAAAATTCACTGCAAGGAGCATTCTGAGATATAATTCCTTCCTCGCTTCTTTTTTTTTTTTTCTTTTCTCTTTCCTCTCCACTGCACAAACATAATTCCCACCCCCCACCCCTCTTAATTATGCAAGGCAGTAAGTATAGTTATGGTTATGCTGCAGTCAATAAATAGTAAAGAAAGCAGCAACTGGCCAGTGTTTTGCAGGATAATATGAAAGAGAGCTTATCAAAGAAAAAAAAAAAAAAAACACCATACAGTAACATCATTACAAATTGTAAAAAGGATTAACAAATAGGAAAGGGTAAACCAAACAAACCAGCCTCTAAAAAGAAATCACAGATGCCCTCATTTACTATTGTTTGAACAAAGCTACCGACAAGGTATGGACAAAGTGAGACCTGAAAAAGATCCTGTCTACTGTGAAAAAGGCAACTTCAGCAAAGAACCATGCAATATTTTTTCCCAGCCAGTTCTAGGCAAAAGAGAACCATGGCTGAGAGTGGATTAAGAGTTCAAAAAATTGTATCATTTACATTCAGGAATGTTTCTGATCTCACACCTCTTCTGATACTTAACCTTTAGGGCTTTGGATCATGAGGAAGACCACAGTGAGATTAAAACATGTTGTGCCACGGGGTAAACTGCTACAGAAATACAACAGAAATCTCCTCTTAGTTGCAAAAACTGTTCCTGTCACTCATAGTCAAATGAAATACAGATAAAGAAAAGCATAGCAGAAAGGTATTTTAGATCCAAGTATGATAATTTAAAAATCCATACTTACACTATCTCCCTAAAATGGCAGGATTTATACAAGCTTTAACCTTTATGCAGTGGTCTTATTAAATGTACCATCTACTTAAAGCTGCTGTGCCAATAAGAAATAAAACTGTATTTGCTTGCTCTGTTGATATACAGATGAAAGCTGGGAATGATTTTGTGTGGTGGTTTAGGCCCTGCTGGGACTGGAGACCACGTTGCCATTGTCCCTCCCCCACCCTCAGCTGGTCAGAATGGAAGGAAGACACAAACCCGGGTTAAAATAAGAGGAAATTTAATACAACAGTGTGATAAACAATCTGAACAACAACAGTGGCAATGATAATGACAATAAACAGCAATAACAGTAAACAAGACAAACGATACACAGAGAAATACCACAATGGTTACAGACAGCCCCGTGCTCCCTCTCACCAAAGCCACAAAGGAAAAAATTACCACGCTCCCGCACCTGGACTGATGTCAGCATGGTATGAATAACCCAGCTGGAGGTCCCTTCCCCCTCTCTCTCAATCCTATCCCAGCTGAACCAGGACATAATCCACCCCTTAATTCTATAACATCTGCATCATGTCCAGCTGCCACTTAGCAGTTAGCAATAACAAAATAACCTTTGCCTGGTGCAGGACTAAACCAGACCATTTTTCCCAACATATTCCTCATGCGCACCACAGGGACTTTATCCCCATCTACAGCACGTGGAGGTCTCGACTGAGCCGGGCCAGCTCGACGGGCAGATCCTCTTGAGTTGACGAGCCAGGTGGCCTTTGCTAGATGCGTGTCCCAGTCTTTGAAGGTGCCACCTCCCAGTGCTTTCAATGTGGTTTTTAACAGTCCATTGTAGCGCTCGATCTTCCCAGAGGCTGGTGCATGGTAGGGGATATGGCAGACCCACTCGATGCCGTGTTCTTCTGCCCAGGCATTTATGAGGTTGTTTCAGAAGTGGGTCCCGTTGTCTGACTCAATTCTCTCTGGGGTGCCGTGTCGCCACAGGACTTGGGTTTCAAGGCCCAGGATGGTGTTCCGGGCGGTGGCGTGGGGCGCTGGGTAAGCTTCCAGCCACCCAGTGGTTACTTCCACCATTGTGAGCACGTGGCGCTTCCTGTGGCGGGTCTGTGGCAGTGTGATGTCGTCGATCTGCCAGGCCTCTCCATATCTATATTTCAGCCATCGCTCTCCATT
>NW_020799144.1:3315475-3354134 GCF_003259725.1 Athene cunicularia | reverse complement strand
AGAGACAGGTATAGTTGGGGATGTGCATCCTCCAGAACCCCACAGCGCCCAGGAAAGACTGAGTCTCCTTTCTAGAGGTTGGTGGGGCCATGGCTGTGATCTTGTTTATCACCTCCATTGGGATGTGGCGACGCCCATCTTGCCATTTTATCCCTAGGAATTGAATTTCCCTTGCAGGCCCCTTGACTTTCTTTTACTTAATGGCAAAGCTAGCCCTCAGAAGGATTTCAATTATCTGCTTCCCTTTCTCAAAGACTTCCTCGGCTGTGTTCTACCATACAATGATGTCATCAATGTACTGCAGGTGTTCTGGAGCCCCACCTTTCTCCAGTGCAGTATGGACCAGTCCATGGCAAATGGTGGAGCTGTGGTTCCACTCGTGGGACAACCGATTCCAGGTGTACTGGATGCCTCTCCAAGTGAACGCAAACTGTGGCCTGCACTCTGGCACTATCGGGATGGAGAAGAACGCGTTAGCAATGTCAGTCGTGGCGTACCACTTGGCTGCCTTCGACTCCAGTTCATACTGGAGCTCCAGCATGCCCGGCACTGCAGCACTCATTGCTGGCGTCACTTCATTCAGGCCACGGTAGTCCACAGTCAGCCTCCATTCACCATTAGGCTTTCTCACTGGCCATATAGGGCTGTTGAAGGGTGAGTGAGTTTTGCTGATCACCTTCTGGCTTTCTAGTTGATGGATCAGCTGATGGATGGGGACCAGGGAATCTCGGTTGGTGCGGTACTGCCGCCGCTGCACCATCCTGGTAGCAATCGGCACTCACTGCTCCTCAACCTGAAGCCGCCCCACCACTGAGGGATCCTCTGAGAGGCCGGGTAAGGTGGACAACTGTTCAACCCCCTCCAGGGCAGCTACACCAAAAGCCCACCAGTACCCTTTTGGGTCTTTGAAGTGCCCTCTCCTGAGACAGTCTGTGCCCAGGATGCACGGGGCATCTGGGCCAGTCACAATGGGGTGCTTATGCCAGTCCTTCCCAGTCAGGCTCACTTCAGCTTCCAGTAGGGTCAGCTATTGGGATCCCCCTGTCACTCCGGAGATGCAGATGGATTCAACCCCACTGTAGCTCGATGGCATCAGGGTGCACTATGCGCCAGTGTCCACCAAAGCCTTATACTCTTGTGGGTCTGATGTGCCAGGCCATCGGATCCACACTGTCCAGTAAATCCAATTATCCCTTTCCTCCACCTGGATGGAGGCAGGGCCCCTCTAATCCTGCTCATCATCACTCACTTCTTGTAAGAATGATTTACTGGTCCCCTCAAGAGGGTCAGACATAACGTTGGCCATTCTATTCTGTCTGGGGGATTTCTGACTGGACACTGGAGCTGTGCTCTTCTTGGAGGACTCCCCTTTTGTGGTTGGTCTTCCCATTCAGCTGCTCTACTCGTGCAGCTAGGGCAGCAGTGGGCTGTCCATCCCACCTCCTCATGTTCTCTCCGTGGTCACGGAGGAAAAACCACAGGGTGCCTCGTGGTGTGTACCTTCTGCTGCCTTTCTCTTGGGTGGGGAAACGTTTACTTCTAATGGCTGAGACATCGGCCCATGTAGGTGGAATGTAGGACATGTCCTCTTCCATTTTCTGGACCCTCTGAGAGTTCTTCCACAGCTGAGACCAGGGAATGCTGAGATGAAGGGAGATTTCCAGAGCTTGCCAACCACTCCATCCACTGTTAGAGTGTGGGTGTCTGTCCACCAGGACACTATTGCCAATGCTTTCGAGTGTGCTTCTGGTGCGCTCTGCAGGAACTTTCACCACATCATGTGTGTGCAAGGGGCCTGATCTGGGTCCATGGGTGACTGCTCATCATTCAGATCACCATAGATCATCTCAAACACAGCCAGTTCCCTGAGGTTCTGGATGCCTTTCTCAATGCTGATCCATTTGCCCAGCTGACATAGGATATCATCCTTGTAGGGGTGCCTCTCCCTTACCCTGAGCAGGAGTCGCTTCCAAAGTCTGAGGGTTTGAGTCTGTTTCCCTATTTCCCTATCAATGCCAGCATCCTTGGCCAAAGATCCCAGCTGCCTGGCCTCTCTCCCCTCCATCTCAAAAGCACTGGCTCCATTGTCCCAGCATCGGAGCAGCCAGATGCAAATCTGCTCAGCTCCCAGGCTGCCGAAATCTCTCCACATATCTCGCATCTCAGTTGGGATAGAGATCAGATGATCACCACTGGCCCTTCCTCCTGTTCCCATGATGGACCTGGCTCATCCCCATGACTTTCTGGTATATTTTGTTTTCTGTATCGGGGTGACTGATACCGGCACTGTCTGGTTCTCTGTCTCATTTGCTGTGCTGGTGGAGGCGGCTAAGACTTGCTCTGCCTGTCGCCCCAGCCCAGCTGCTGTACAAGTGAGTTTATTCTCAGATCCTGCAGCCCTTTCTCCCCCTTGAGGGCAGTGGGTGGTATTAAAGAGGACACGGTAGGCATGGGCAAGTCCCCAACACATTGCAGTGATTTGTGTCTCCTGGGTTTTGCCATTTTGGTAACACACCCTTTCTAAACACTCCATCTGCTTCTCAGGGCTCTGCATTTGTTCAGGGATGAAATTCCAAAGTATTCGAGGTGCCCACTGACTCAGGCCTTTGCCCATCTTTTCCCACACCCCTTGCCACTCACTATTATCTGCCCTCGGAGCAGGTTTCCGGGCACTGCTGTTGTTAGAGAAATGCCGCATGGCCAAAACCGAAATCAGGCAGGCATTCAGAAGGCATTGTGCCACAATCACACTGGCCTGCAGGCTCCAAGGATAATTGAAACTCCCCAAAGCCGAGAGGATCTCTTCCCCTGGCTCACCCATAGAGGGGGTGAGACCCCTAACTAAAGCCCAGGCAGCAAGCAGGTACTGGCCTTCCCACACACACAGTGAAACAAACACATTATAAGCAGTCAGCAGCCAGTACAGCAAAAAGAGACCCTTTATACATTTTCCACCACTGGGATCATATACTGGATATAAGGATTAATCCAGCCCCACCACACAAGCAAGTGGGCCAGCATTGCAAACATTTTCTTATCAAATACAAACACAAACAGAGAAAATTACACCGAACAGATTGCTCTAACACACTCTGGTCAGAGTCTGTCCCTTTTTATTCTTATTTCAGCCCTCTTGTGACCCACGTTGGTGTGCCAAAAAGGCTGTGATGTTTCAAGCCCTGCCGGGACCAGAGACCACATTGCTGTTGTCCCTTCCCCACCCTTGAGTAGGGCACAAACCCCGGGTTAAAATAAGAAAAAATTTAATACAACAGTGTAATAAGCAATGTGAAGAACAACAGTTGTAATGATAACAACAATAAACAGTAATAACAGTAAACAAGACAAAAGATATACAGAGAAATACCGCAATGGTTACAGACAGCCCCGTGCTTCTCGTGACCAAAGCCACAAAGGAAAAAGCTCCCACGCTCCCGCGCCCAGACCTGATGTCAGCATGGTATGAATAACTCATTTGGAAATCCCTTCCCCCTCTCTGCTGTGGAAACTTAACGCTATCCTAGCTGAACCAAGACATTTGGATTACAGATTAATACGGAATTATCTTGGAAAGGATATTCTCAATTTGGAAAATGGTGAAGATATTACAAAAACATATCTTTCTGTCTAAACAAAGAACATTATTCTGGAAAATAGCTCATACATATAAGCAAGCATCCTGTGGACAGTGACTCAGGTTTTGCAATTTAAAATTTAGATACAGTAATAAAGAAGAACTGCACTACCAACATTTCATTATCAGTACTGCGTCACTATTTCTAACTTGGGGCACTAGCAACTAAGCATATTCGATAGAAACAATGTTGACAATAAAGAGCTTCAGTGGCTAATGACTTTCAGTTAAAGCCTGAAATCAGTAAATAATAAGCCATACCCCGTAAGTGAGAGACCTATTTTTTAAAATACTGTGACACTACCCCATGAAAAACCCACAACTAATTACATTACTAATAAGTAAAGACAGACAGTTTATTCTCATCCACTAGATAGTAGATCTGTGCGTCTCCTCAATGAAGTATGTTTAGGATACAAAATGTTCAAAAGGAGACTGAAAATATGCTTAGAAATTACTGTTATTCCATTAAGAGATATTAAACTGAACTAGGAATAGTCGAACTTGGAGAAAGTATTGTATGTTTGTACAGGTTTTGCTCTTCTGTAGATGCCTGATTATGTGTTTCACATCCCCCATCAGCATCTCTCAGAAATGCAAATATCTCCCTCCTTTCACAAGTCCTGCAGTTGCAATTGAGCCTGGTAAAACCGCCTTCCTGAACATGAAGTATCTACTCTACCAGGTAGACACAGAATTGCCTTGTAAAATAGGTCCATAATTTAAAGGCAAGATACAGACACAAGTTGGAAGAGTGAGGACCACCTCATATTTGTGAGACAGGACTTCTGACAACCATGACAGACACCAAACACAGTCCTGCACAAATAATGCAACAAAGATTCCTGTATCTAAAGAAATTCCAAAGATCAGCATACTTAAAAAAGTGATGACTGAACTTTACCAGGGAAAACTATAGTCCGGCTCTCGGAGTGTCCCTTCACGGGTGAAGACAGGTGACACAGCAAGAGAGATCCTTGGTCTGCACTCATTCAGGACCCATTCCGAAACAGCATGCTCTTACACCAAGTACAGAAGTTGAACACACAAGACAAGGTGTAATGGCAGCAGATTTAAACATGTTGTTACCACCATTGACTGTCACTCGACGAAGTAACCAGCTGTGGTGCAGGCGCGTCTGGCAGTTGTGTGGGGGGCAGCAGGGTGCGGGGCGCTCCTGAGATGGGGGCACCCCTGGGACACTGGCAGGTGCGAGCCGCTGAGGAGTCAGAGGCAGGGCCAGAGGAATGGCAGACTGTAAGGAATTAATTGGCTGGATGGTCACACTCAAAGAGTTGTGGCCAATGGCTCAATGTCCGAGTGGAGAGCAGTGAGAGTGGTGTTCCTCAGGGGTCAGTGTTGGGACCAGAGCTGTTTAACCTCTTTGGTGGTGACATGGACAGTGGGATTGAGTGCACCCTCAGCAGGTTTGCCAATGACATCAAGCTGTGGTGCAGTTGATACACCAGAGGGAAGGGATGTGCCATCCAGAGGGACCTTGACAGGCTTGAGAGGTGGGGCTGTGCAAACCTCATGGAGTTCAACGGGGACAAGCGCAAGGTCCTGCACATGGGTCATGGATCAATACAGACTGAGGGATGAAGGGGTTAGAGCAGCCCTGTGGAGAGGGACTTGGGGTACTGGGTGATGAAATGAGCTGACAATGTGTGCTTGAAGCCTGGAAAAGCAGCTGTGTCCTGGGTTGCATCAAGAGAACTGTGGCCACCACATTGAAGGAGGTGATTCTTCTGCTTTACTCTGCTCTTATGAGATCCCATGTGGAGTCCTGTGTCCAGCTCTGGGGCCCCAACATGGACCTGTTGGAGTGAGTCGAGAGGAGGCCACAAAGATGATCAGGTGATTGGAACATCTCTCCTGTGAAGACAGGCTGAGAGAGTTGGGGTTGTTCAGCCTGGAGAAGAGAAGGCTCTGGGGAGACCTTATAGCGGCCTTCCAGTGCTTAAAGGGGGCTACAGGAAAGATGGAGAGAGACTATCAGAGATGGGATGAGGGGTAGTTGTTTTAACCTGAAAGAGTGTAGCAGCCGAAACAACAAGTCAGAATGCTGGGGGGTTTTGGGGTTGGTTTTTTTTTGTTTGTTTTGTTTTGTTTTGTTTTGTTTTCTGCAGGGCAGGGGCCAGTTTTTCATACAAGAGTACATACTTATGCTCTCATTAAAGCCCTTACTTCATAATTAGCAAATCAGAAATTAGACAGTTATCTACTTTTTTTTTTTTTTTTTTTTTTTTTTTTAAGACTACTCTAACATGCACTGTGCAGATCAATCAACTTCTTGTTCATGCACTGTTTCATGCAGTGGTAACTTTTCACAGCTCAGTGTTGCAGCTGTCTGTTGTTTTTCCCTGCCACCTTGGCACAGCTCAGCAGTTTCTTATCTTTCTCCCAAGGCCTGTTTCTCATCAAAGCCTTGCTGCTTCTCTGGGGCTATGCAGAGCTGACAGGCCTATGTCTCTCCCACAAAAGAGAGTAGATTTAGATTTGATATAAGAAGTTCTCCACTGTGAGGGTGGTGAGACACTGGCACAGGTTGCCCAGAGGGTCTGTGGCTGTCCCCTCCCTGATGGTGTTCAAGGACAGTCTGGATGCGGCTTCAAGCAACTTGATCTAGTGGAAGGTGTCCCTGCCCATGGCAGGGGGGTTGGAACTAGATGGTGTTTAAGGTCCCTTCCAACTTAAGCCATTCTATGATTCTGTGGTTCTGTGAAGACTGTAGATATATAAACAAGTATATAAGAAAGGACATTAGGCAAAACAATGAGCTTGAACTTTCTGAACATAAGGACTTTGTTTTAAAAAAATAATACACCTTAACTGATGACAGTAGCAGCTTCTTCCATTAATCTGTATTCTGTGTAACTACTACAGCTATTAACTTTATTGTGTTAGCAACTTCTTCCATTATTTTCAGTGTTCTTTTATAAGCACCACCAATTACTATCCTTCTTTCTGTAGGGAAACCAAGGCTTATGGAAGAGGCAGAAGGACTTATTCCTCTTTTTCCTTCATACTTCTAGAGTTTTAAGAGTTTCTTTAAAGAAAAGGAGTCAAGATCAAAAAGCTCTGTAACATCAGCACTGGTCCATGGACTGCAGTATCAGAAATGCAGCCCTGCAGTCTTTTATGGGGAGCCTTACTATAAGCCTTATTCAAGGAGGCTCTGCAATGGTATTTAAGACTTCTAGCTACAGATAGACCCCAGAAACAAAGGCAAAATCTTCCCTATACTTGTGCATGTAATATATAAAAATTGAACTAGTACTGTGAAATAGAAATGGAAGAAGTATTTTTTGCCTACTTTCTCATCCTGAATAATAGATAAACAGTGTATTAGAACTATATGTCTTAGTAACTATTAAAACACAGCCAGTCTTCTCCAGTGGAACTCTACATATACTACAACACACAATAACTGCTCTTAACGACTTAAACTTACACTACAACACAATACAGTCTCTGACTGCTCATGTGTTATCCCAAAATGCAGTACTGCAGCATGCAAAAATGTACACCACATGTGAAATGATCTGTCAGAAAGCTCTTTCTGTTACAAAAAAGTGTTTCTTTATGAGAAGCTTTTCCTTTAAACATTATCCTTCTCCTACATTTGTGTCTCTGCAGATACTAAATTTCACTATAGTTATTTCTGTTACCTTGATGAAAAAGACAGCTGAAAAGCAGGGTCAGTTCAGATCTTATAAAAAATTTCCATAGAAAACAATTTTTGTCCAAACCTCAAACATTATAAAATTACCTAGAGAAAGTAACTGATCCTCTGGTGATAGACTAATTTTAACCAGGTAAACAAATCCTTCCATTTTGGCAGAGAAATTAATGTAGCTGGTATTGAAAAAACATAAGAAGTATTTCTTAATACTTTTTTATATGAACATAATGCCTATTACTTTCACTTTGGAAAGCTTGAACTAGATCTGTGATGTAAAAAGGGAGAACAAGAGAGAGATGTGGCTACAAAGTCGCAAGCAGACAGTTATGCTGAAATTACTACACCGACGATAGCCCGCAGTGGAAGATACACTTGCAGATAATTATTATTTAAATATGTGTACACCAAAGAGAGCAAGAGAAATATGTTTGCAAAGACAGGGTGCTGAAGCATAAGGAAAACTTCATAGAATTGGCATCGATATGTGTTTTTACAGACTGCCAGCAACATGTAAAAGGCACTGGACAGGGGCATCATTCCAAACTCATAATGAATTTTCTTGTTGCTTATGCCCATGGTTAACTGAAAACTACCAAAGTACTGGGAATCTATTAAAGCCTCCAGCACCCTTCCTTGTCTCTTTCTGATCTGGAAGTTTTCTTTCACAATGAGATAATTAATCAGGTCTCTAAGAACAAACATTAATTTACAGTCCTTGCAAAATTATAAGCTATGCATCTATCCACAGAATCCTAAATCTCTTATTCCTTTTACTCATAAATATATTTCTGATATAAATTAAAATAAAAAGCAATCCAATCTCTTTGTAAATTCCCTGCTTTTATCTTCATTAGCAACATACTGACATTGAAGGGAATCAGCAGAGTATTCCCTGAGCACAGAAAGGTCTCACTCCTGTCTCAGTTCAAGCAGGCAGAGGCAAGATGGAGCACGCCCAAGTTTCCAGTACTCCACAGCTATCCTGTGTGCTTTGGAGGATAACTGCTCATTAGCAGACATCCCCATCTGACAGCAGTCTGAGACAGAGAACGGTGGAGGTGTGAAGACCTGCCTCACAGATTGCTTTTCTCCTTTTTTAATGTCCACAGGCTGAGTCTTGGCAAAACAGAGTTTCGGCAATGAGGTTTCACAAACAGCTGTGCTTTTCCACGAGTTCCTCAGCTTTAACAATCAATGTCAGGACTGTAGAAAATTAGTAGATTAGGACAAAACTAGCTCTAGTTAATACGCTGAACACAAAGTAGTCCAGAAGTTACAGTGCTTCTGACCCAAAACACCCCTTCTTTACAACCCTTTCATCTCCTTTATACATGTGAGCTTAGGCTGTTCTTTGCAGATCAGCTTTCTACACTAAAGGGAGCATATAACTACCTTTGCTCATGGAAGTATTCATTGTCAGGCTGCCTTAAGGGGGGTGATACAGTACAGTATGAAGGTTAAAATAAAATTGAAAATAATCTAGAATTTCACAAGTAGCAGAAGCTTTACAAATAATCTTGTGAACTAAGTAAACACCAGCACAAATACAATAAAAAGGGTTGTTTCAGTAAACACAATCAACTAGTAATTATTTAGTACACCAGTGAAAGTTCACGTTTTGTGCTTAATTAAGAGAATTCTTGCCACCTTTAGCTTAAATGGATTTTCACAAATATGTCTGTAGCACAGCAAATGTTTTATACTTCAAATATATTCCTTAACTTAGTCCACAGTAATTCCTTAGTGTAACAAGCCCTTAACATTTTCTAATTAACTCATTGCAGTACTCCGTCCTATAGAATAGGGAGAGAGAGGCATGGGCAGTGGAAGTAATAAGAGAAAAATGAAGTAACAATAAAATGTGGCAGTATATTTTATGCTAGAAAAATATGGTTTACCTGAAGTTGTTAGTTTAGTTTATAATATATTATTGGAATTAATTGTCTCTTTAGGAATAGTAAATGTAAGACAGAGGCAATAATGTGTTTACCAGATATGTAGGAAAAATTCAGCACATGGTGCTGCTTGTGAAAGTGTTTCTATTAGAGGACCACATTGGGGGCTTTTTGAAACTTGAAGAGCTAATTCCCTAAAGTATCATCAATGAGATATGCCTGGCCTCACTGAATGTGTGAGGACTACTTATTAATTCTATGGCAAACACAATTGTTTCTCAGGCTGATCGGAATTGTGAATAAGACAGTCATTAAAAAAAAAAAAAAAAAAAAAGTTCTTCTTTCCTTGCAGTTGATTATATTTTGTGCTGTTTGGTGAAAAGGAGGCAATAAGTCAGCTGAATAATGAAATTACTCCTGATTTTCCCATGTAATCATGTCCTTTTCTAGACATTTGTGGTCATGTGTCCTGATTTTTTTTTTTTTTTTTTATAGTACGTGTGCTTAAGTGTCAATGTAATGAACAGTATAAATAACTACATGGACAAACTATGATGACATTCTGACATTTTGCCAAGGATTCAAGTGATTTTAAATAGATTTTTTTTCTTGTTAAATAGGACCTTAACCACTATGGAAATCTTGCCATAATACGTGATGATACAACATATGCTGACTGTCAAAGCTCAGATAGTCTGTGACATGTGTGTGCTTTCCTCAGAATACTTGTGAAATCAAATCTTCCCCCTAAATTTGACTGTCTATTGTAAATCAACTGTTGGAGAGTAAACTCTCTTTTTTCTCTCTCTTTTTCACTCAGGGAAGTTCTTCTGACATCTAAGACAAACAACAGGAGCTATTGCTTGGTCATGTGCTGTATTTATAGCTACAATAGTCTCCTGAATGGTGAGGAACTTGAGCATTTAACCATCTCAGGCAGTCAAAGTGTTGTCTCATGGACAATGTCCTTCTTGTCACAAAAGCTTCACTGTAGTTCACAAGAAAAAATCAAGCCATTTTCTTCTTACATATTAAAAAGCTATAGTCCTTTCCATTGTGAGAGCTCATAAGTTTGAAATCTCCTGAGGTTCCTGCATCAGAGGGATGCCCAGGATGCAGAAACAGAACACCTGAAGGCATGGTTTCATCCTCAACATTTTTCATTACTCATGCAAGCAGCTGCTCATCAAGCTCATGTTTGTTTAGGGTCTTGCCCTGAGGTGCCTAATACTTTTCAACTATGATCTAGGTACTTAACACAGGAACCTGAATTTTGCCCCCAGCATCAGATCAATTTGCGTATCTCCTATACAGAATGATGTTTCAAAATTACGGAAAATGTTTACATTCTACAGAGTACAAACCTTTCTTCAATGGGACAATACAGGGCCTGATAAAAAAGCAGGAAGATCTTCTTTGCAATTCCTATAGGTATGTACCCATTAAGTACATAAGTGAAGAATGTAAATGACCTGGTATAACTTCAGTATTCCTTGGTAGTTTTGCAACATTCTTTCATTAGCAAAAAATTGAGTGGAAAAGATGTGGAGCTGTGTTTCCTTTCTTGTTTTATTATTTGTGACCTGATAACAAGAGAAGTACCTAAAAACAAGATGTCTCTTTTCTTCCTCATCCAAATTTGTGAAATGTCAACATGCCATTCTTATTCATTCTACATATGGAAGAAGATCATAGTACTAACATCTCAGAATCTCCTTAACCTTTACTCATACATGAAGAAAAATAGCTTATCCTTTTATATGAGTATGCAAAAAAGGGGATGAGGGAATCCAATGTCTTATGATTTAACAATCACAATATGTCTGTCAAACTGAATACACTTGTTTTCCCTAACAGTAATACAAACACTAACCAATGCAGTTGATCCTAAGGAGGGTTATGTTTTCAAAGAATGATGATGACTAAAATAAAATGTTTCCTTTGTGGCTGTGCCTGTAAGTTGAATGTCAAGGGATCCTCTGTACTGTTTTAAAATAAAGCCATTTGCATGTGCATATGTTTCAAAACCACAGTTCTTGAAAAATCTGGTCTCCTACATTATAAGCACCAAGAGAAGGGTTTAGTCAGTACCATAGAAATGATGTAAAGACAGGTTAACACATACATAGACCTAGCGTCTCCCACAGTGTTTTGATTTTTTTAAAAAATGTTCATCTTGTTTGTTTTTAGTGTGAATAAGCAGTTGCTAAGGAGTTCAGATGCTATCTACTATCCCAGAGAATTATACTAAAGCTGTTTCTTTAATAAATGTCTTTCCCAAAGTAGAATTTATCTCCATATTTCCCTTCCTAAACATTTGTACAAATGTATTAATGTCATTTGTACAGGACCTTGGAAATCCAACTTCAGCCTAGTCTGAAGATTTCAGACCACAATGGACAATTCAAATTTTGCTCCTGACTATGGTAAGTCAGTGAAACTCATTAGAGTTTTGTAGATGTAAACCAGCAAGAACAGAAGTCCCAACATTTCTTAATCAGGATATTAATATTTTGTCTCTTTTCTGTACTGACGTTTTTTTGTCTGCTGTTCATTTGGCAGGTCTCAAAAAACACCCACCCGTACTTTTTATCACACATCTTGTATTTCAGTACAACACTGATATAATCATCCTATGTCAAAATTCAACCTAACTGCCCATTTTCAATAAAATTCCAGTTTTGTGTATCTGCCTACCATTAAAAAACAAACAGACAAACAAACAAACAAAAAACAAACAAAAAATAAAGATATTTTCTCTCTACTACAAGGTTTATATCAGAAAGAGTTATTGATTTATTGTCAACATATCCAATCCCATGTTGATGGCTTCTGTAAACATTTTATTCTCTTTCTAACATGCCCAGCCTGGAAATAATGAGCAATCCACATCATCCTCAAGGCACTTTTGACCCGAAGTAGGATAGAATAATGTCTGGGTGGACAGCTTACAATATTGCACTCTCTGTTGCTAGAGGTCTTCTTTTGCAATAAACATCCTCTATGGCAGGTTTCTGAAGAGAGGAAACAGCCATTTCATTATTCACAGGCAAGAGAATGCCTCTCGGTCCATTTCTTATATGCTTATCTTAATCAATATGTTTAATATGACGTGCTAAAATTACTCTTTGACTGCCTTTGGTCTCTTTCAAGCTTCAATAAATAAAATCTAAAAGTTCAAAACAAGATCAAAAAGCCCCTTGAAATTTTCTGAAGTCTGCAAGTAATTCTAGAGGCCAAAATTCACCAAATTAAATCAAGACCTGTACAATGATTCTTTTATAAAGATTTTATTGTTACAGTTAAGTGAGGGGGTTATAGCTGACCAATGCTACAATTCCAATGCCACATTTATTCAGTCTTTAATTGCACTCCACTGACAGTTAAAAGGAAAACAAATCCCCATTCTCTTTCTGTTCTATCCTTCACTTCCATCACTCCTTCTTCCTGACCCACCTATGCCAGATGATTTGCAAGAATATCTTTAACAGGTGCAAAAATAATAGATCTCTTTAGATTCTTACCAAGAGTTAGCAAGTTCCTTATTATTGTCAAAATTTAAGAATGCTAAGCACTTAATTTACAAATGTACTTAAGATAAAATCTGAGTACATAAACATATTTTGAACAACTTACATTAAGCTATCTTTGAAACAATATTAAGACTAATCAAAACTAGTATTAATAAAAAAAAGTTATGTTTCATTCATTATTAGGCCATTAATTAGCTATTTATTATGATCGAGGTGTCAGAAATTAAAGATATTCAAAGCAATTGATGATTTTGAAACCAATGGGAAACTTCAAATAAGCATAACTAACAGTGTATTAAAAATGTTTTACAGATGTGTGCAACCATTTAATTTTGCGAGAATTAGGTGAATTCCAGCTGATTACTTCAGGACTGGTCCTAAATTCCCTCTCTTTCTATATATTAAAATAACAAAGAAAACTTTATTTTTCCCCTTCCCTTCCCTTCCCTTCCCTTCCCTTCCCTTCCCTTCCCTTCCCTTCTCCCTTTCTTTTCATTTTATGCTTCCTTTTCTTTTTCATCTTCTTTTTCTTTTCTTCTTTCAATTCTGTTGTGGTCAGAGCTGCAAAAGTTTGAATATTTAGAGATTTGGGGTTTTTTTACTAAACTAGCTTATGTATCGGCAAAATTTCTTGATCAGCTTTCAGTCATGTATCTGTAAGCCAGTATTTTGATGGAAGGGGTAAGGTCCAGAAAAGCCTTGTGAAACCTGTGTTAATTGTCTTTTCCCTTCCAGAATTCTTAATGAAGATGAGGAAGTAGGGACTATATTATAATTCTGAAATATGTCTTTTTTTTCATGTTAACATTCATAGGACTGTATGATCATAAAACATAAATCATTAGGAAGAAAAGAAATCCAGAAACATGATTTTTTCAGTGAATCAGATGGAGATGTCAGGTTTGATTTTTTTTTAGAATTCAAGTAGTATTATGGAGCTGAAAATGCTTGAAAAAAGAAATAACTTTGCTAAACTGGAAATCTAGATGAATGTGGTTTTGATGCTTGCATAGGACTGTCAGCAGAATGTATATCTCTAGTCATTTACGGTGTCTTAGAGATTCTGTCTCAAAATGAGAACAGGAGAAGCATCAGTGACCTTAAACTCCTCTATCCAGTAGCAATACATTTTTAAACGTTTATCCTTCCTGATTAAGCCCAATGATTCTGACAGCTGAGATTTCAAGGAAAGCATGTATCAAAGACAACATCAAAAAGCAGCAGTTACAACCTACTAAAGTTACCTCATTGTCAAGCAGAGCCTAATTAGAAGATTAGATTTAGCAAAAGGGATCCAAGGTGCAGGCACAAAAATGCCAGCTCTGTGTGAAATTGCTTTTCTTGGCACAGATGGTTCTCTAAGTATGGAGCTGGTGACACTCTGAGAACCAGCAGGTAGCTGTAGAGGAACATTTTTCAACAGCAACACAAAAGATGTGTTCTTTACCTGCAGTGCCTTTGTCTGGTAATATTACAATTTAATTATCTTTTTAGAGTGATGACTAAATATAAACTCCCCAGCTATAATTAGGAAAAGGTAGAGTAACAAAGTTAGACCCTGTAAGTTTTCTACAGTGAAACTTTCTTCCTGAGAGTACAAAGAAAAAAAAAAAAAAAAAAAAAAAAAAAAAAAGTCCCATTGCAGATTGCCAGTATTACAATTGTAGTTTACTTTTAAATAGCCAGGACAAAGGCAGGTTAGGCTCATCCATTAGGTTTTTTACTTGAGTCATCCTGTGCCTGTGTGAAAAACACTAGGGGAAAATTTGATGAGCATGGATGGATCATAATGTTTGCTGTGCCCTGTAACTGAAGATGATTTTCACTACAGAAAGCAGCAAGATTTTAAAATCCAATTAAATTAATGTATACACTTAGAAATTTGGAGGACGTGTTTTGGAAAAATTACTATTCATGCTTAGAGCACTTCCATTCTGTTCTCAAGGGTAGGGCTCCTGATGAGGTTGTAGATGCCATTATACCCTTTCAGGGGTTGTTCAATTCCTCTTTGGAGCAAGGAAGAACACAGCAGCATTTTTCAACAGAAAGCAGCTAAACCAGAAGTATTTAGCATTTTGAGTGATTAGAACAAAAAACATAAAAGCATCAATGTATGTCCAAATATGATGATTTTTCATTAAGATATTAATAGTATGCATCTTTGACACATCACAAGAACATTATTTATTCAGTGTTTCATCTAGCATTAGAGATATGCCAGAGAAAACAAGTAGCTAAAGATTTCCTGAACAGTAGTAGGAGCATGTGGAATCCAAGTGCAGGCTGGAATATGGGCAGAAACCAGTATGAGTGAGACTGTTTTCCTCAGGAAATATGTGTGCATTGGCTTGTAATGAAGCAGACAAAATGTGCACAGTTTAGTATAAACAGAGTTTTGTCACTGCAGCTCCAAACAAGCAACAGCTCCAGGAAGAGTGAGATGCATGTAAGAGTATCATGCAGTGTATGAGGAGCAAAGAGGAGAAAACAGTGGTGGGAAAAAGGAGACAGTAAATTTTGGTGGAAGAATAGGTAGATGATTATTGCTAAGAAACCTACAAGCAGTGTTGTATTTGGCTGGTTTGAAATTGATATAAACAAAATAAAAGCAACTATTAAGAGTATGAAAGTTAACCATCAGAAATTATCACATCTTTGCTGTCAAATGTCTGCTGGTACATGAGTCTAATCAAATAGAAACAGTTAACAAAAATACCATTAGCATAAATTAAGGGCACAAAGAAGTTTCACAGAGTTACATGTAAAAGGCTTTCTTATCAATAAATAACTTGGTACTCAAGAATTAATGATGGGAAAAAGTTATCAAAACTTTTGACAGTTATAAAAGTGCCGGTAGTACTGGTGTGAACACACTTAAAAAAGTTTCAGCACTGACTAAGAAAAATCTAGTCTGATGCCCAATTCAAAGGTGAGATTAAATTTATGCTTACCTTTATATACAAGTGTCTCTCTCTGAACATGACCAGTGTCATTGATTTTTAATGTTTATTCTATCAAACATATGCTAGTATGTCTTCTGTGATCTGTGTCACCATTTGACTCCACTGAAATTAGAACTTGAAATAAAAATATGTTCTCTTAATCATCAAGTACAGCATATAGAACCAACGATTCGAAATGTGCATCTTCATAATTCAACTATTTTTGTTACACAACAAGGTATTTGCTTCAAATTGAAGGCATTGCTAAAACCTGTAGGCATGTTATTACCATATTAACCTAATTAACATTTAATTTTCTTAAACTTAAGAAAAAATTCTGTACAAATATTTTGTCTAGAATATTTACATTTACTAGCTGTGAAGACAGAGGATGGTGTCATACACATTAGTATGATAGAATTAAAGATGTTAATGCTTTGGAGTGCAGCACTAATATATGATATGGTCAGTGAAACTAACATAAACTTCCTGATAAAATTTTCTTAGCAGACACGGACTTGTAAAAACATGCTGTTTAATAGTTTAAAGAGTAGAAATGTACTACAAAAGTGACTTTGCAGGGCAAGCAATACAAAATCACATTCTGAAAAATCTTAGCATGCATCCAAATTCTTTTACTGGAGTGTTCAACTGAACCACAGGGTCATAAAGCTAGTACTTGCAAAAGGGTCACAGTCTTTGTGTTCACCTCCATGTTGTAACCATTAAAAAATTGAAAAATTTAACAAATAAAAATACTGGATTTCAAATATAGGTATCTTGGACAGGAACTTCAGGATACTTTTCATAATAAGTTAATGTTCCCTCTATGACAAAATGATTTTAAAATATGGCTAAGTTTTCAAGTAACTTGTATTATGTCATAAAAGGAGGATAAAAGAGGGAAAAATGTCAGAGCTGGCCCATCAACCTAATCCTCTTGAACTCAGAAACCTAATTATATCAAGTTAATTGTACGGAACAGAACAAGCAGGACCAAAAAAGTTTTCCAAAGGATATTTTTGCAAAGGAAAACTACAGACAGACAGACAGACAACTCTTCATTTTCATTCTTCTTCTTACCCTGAAGGTCTATGTGAATCTCACATTTGCAGTTGAAACTGAGAAAATGAAGTGAATTTTAGGATAAATGTTTCTCTTTCCTATAAAACATGAGGGGTATATTATATTTGTGAAACCTGGAGCCGAAATAGTCATTTGAGATTCTGCAATTTTTATGTAATGAGCAATTCATTAGCACAATTACGAAGGCAGAGATTGGGAAAATATAAATTGTCACCTCATCTCATACTGATGGTACATCTAATCCGGTATTGTACCTCTGACATTAGACAGTGTTTAGCATGTGATTGAAGGAAGTGCAGGACAGTGCTTATGGGATTACTGATTACAGCTGCATGGATACACTGGGTCTGCTGGAGGTTATCCCCCTGAAGTAAAACAGTTCTGAACTTCTCTGTATCTTCTCCTTCACCCCTTCAAGTCAATGTAACTTCTGATGTTTTCATCTTCAAAAAGATTTACAGTCCTTGATTTTGATCCCAGTAAGCCCTTAGTTAGAGTGATCACTAGTGTTAATGAATTAGTTCCACAACCTGATTTCATACTTACATAAGAAGATACTTCCTTTTCCCTGCTTTAAAGGTGTAGAGTTTCATTTTCACAGTGTACCCCTTTCTTGATTTACGATGACATTTAGAAGCGGCAGCAAATTTAGTGCTTGTCCAACTGAACACCAAAACGAAAATATATGAGACAGATACTATCATCTTCCTCATCCATGATCCCTTTCCCTATTTCCACAAGCAGTTCAAGGGGACACCCCAAAAAAACTCACCTGCATTTGGGATTGGCTGAAAGACATTCTTGGGCACAAATAAACTTGTCTTCTCTTGAAGGAGTCAAACAAACATTTACAATCTGTACACTTTAGTGTTTTCTGCTTGGTGAAAAAATTCTTTTGAGACAGAGAAACAAGGCAGCTAGCGTCTACCAATGATGTTGTGACAGATGTGTATTTCATCTGGTTCCAAACTTGCCTTATGTTTATTTAACAGAAGTGAGTCACATCCCTGTGGATGGAGGGTAAGAATCTCTGTCTTGGGTAGCTTGTTCAGTGGAGAGAAGCTTGCAGAGGCCTTAATGCATAACAAAGAGGGAAATCAAAGCATAGAGCTTGGAACCTACAACTTCTTTGGACTTCTGAGAAAGCAATAGAGCAAGAAATCACACTAGTAGAGGGGCAACTTCTGAAGGAATCATAATTTGGTATAACTCAGGAGTTGAGTGAGTTTACTGCATACCAAACAATGGCAAAGAGGAGAGCTGACAGATAGAAGTTGCATATAAATGTCTATGTTACGCTTTTCCTAAGTATTTAGGTTTCTTTTCATTTAAAAGTTGGTGGCAATAATCCAGAATTTTGTTAAAATATAACGCCTTTTTTTCCATTTAAAAGCCTTTCAGCCCACTGAGTGAATGTCACTGTGTGTTATAACAGGAGAAGGTGTAGGAACATCTACATGAAAATCCTCAGTGGTTTGACATTCCACCACAGGTACAGAAACCAAATTAAAGTACTTTTTTTTTTTTTTTTTTTTTTTTTTTTTTTTTCCCCATCCAAAAAATTACTGGATTACCTTAAGAAGCAGTATCACCATAAATCCATTTCTCCATCTTCTAAAACAGCTGTTGTACTCTGTGTTCTTGTCATGGGTGAAGTTTTGTGTCTTTGAGCAAACAAACTATGTGAATGAAAAGTCTGAGCTTTACTTTTTGTTCTCGTTTTGCCCTCAAAGTAAGAATGGAAGTGGATGAACACCCCAGGAGTGATCTCTTCTGCTGACAAATGGTGATTGACATAGCATTTCAGTGATGTGTATAGGAAGTTCACTTTGCTACATATCTCCACAGGATATCTTAATTACCCTCTTCTTGTAAAAGCTAGGTTTTTTCAAAACAGTTTTTTTAATTTAAATCTACTAAATGGCTGAAAGAGGTTATGTTTTTAGTGCTGTTATACCAAATATTCCCAAGCAATGATGAAGTAGGAATTTTTGAAAAGCAAGACATGAATTTACAGTTCTTATCTAGAATGTACTGAATTCAAAGTAAAGTAGTCTAAATCACTTGAATGGGACAGAATTGGAGTTCAGATATTCAATAGAAGAATAAATGCTTGAATTAAGTCATCTGTATTTTTATTTTTTTGGTAATATGAACATTGCTTCTTTGTAATACTTGTATCTGAACATACAGAAATCAGTTCAAAAGGATTTAATTCAATTCCTCTTCACCTCTGAACAGATATATTAACTTGGAAAAAAAAGGTACTCGTCACAGTTAACAGTACTAATCAGGTCTAACCAGGTGTTATTTCTGAAGGTTTTAAAAGGCAAAGTAGTATCAGAAACAGAGTAGAGAAACTGTATAAACATTGCAGACTTTTTTTTTTTTTTTTTTTTTTTTTTCCCCCTGGCAACCTATGGCCTGATCTATCATAAATGTACAAACATTTATTTTCAGAACAGGAATTCACTGTTAACTAGCATTTTGTCAATTCTTACACACATGTATCCTAGAAGCACATAAGTAAAGATGAACTGTAGAAAACTCTTCTGGCTGTTTTCAGAATTTTTGAAAACAAAGCATTTAAAGTATTTTAAATTTCTTCACTTGGGGTAAAAGAGAAGTGAAAAAAGAAAAATCTGCTGAAGCTTCTTTTATGCACATATGAGGTATTTATAAACCAAGCAAAATAAATGTTGCACCATAATGACCTTGTGTATGAAAAATGCAACAGAAAGTTTAGCCATGGCTGTTTATTTTTCTAAATACAAAACAATCATCACTCATAGTGGGTTTCCTTTTCTGCTTGTATTGTGGGGGGTTTTTAGAGAGTGAGGCACATACTGAAGAATGCCTGCAATCTTGTTATATCAATTTAGTTTTGTAGCATTCCTGACCTCTTGATCAGAGCTTGCAAGCCCCAACAAATTTTATATCCCAAATTACACATAGTTACTCTTAAACTATTTATCATATAGGCAGTTCTTCAGAACCTGCTTCATATACCTGAATGTCTTTCAGAGTTTTCACATTTAGACTGAGAATATAGTTTTAAATGCAAATGAATAAATAAGTATTTCTAAAGAGAATAACTTTCTTAAAAGTCACTCAGGGATACAGAATCAGAGTTGGGCATGAAATCCAGACCAGCTAAGTCCCAGGCCGATACATTAAGACATACCTGTAAGAGAAAAAAAATTCCCCAGACAACTGAGCATAAAACTAGTGAGAAATCATAGATTTGTGTGTGGCACAAATCCAACAATGGATGATTATTTTCAGGTTTGTTTCTTGTTGCGTATAAAAAGAAAGCAAGTGTCAGAAAGGAACAGAAAACTTGTCATGCTATCAGGGTATCAGTCCATCAGGGCTGCTAACCTGTATTTGATATCATCCAGCAGAAGAGTGCTCTGGAAGACAGAGCTGTTAACACTTCCTTAGAAAATTCACCCACCCTCCTATAATTTGAGTTTCAAGAATTTCTCTGATACTGAATATTTATCAGCACTAAATTTTCTGGGTTTGCCATACAAATAGACCTGCTACCATATATATGTGAAGTGTTTCTGACACTGGCTTGTGAATAATACAGTCTTCTGACATTTTTTCCACTTCCAGATGAAGTACTTTTAAAACTGGATACAAATCCCCTCAAATAACATTGCCAGTGTTTTCATCATATGAAAGAAACTAGGATTAATGTGAAAAAATTGGATATCTGTTTTCCTGTTCACATGCTGTAGAAATAATAACTATAAAAAACAAATTTCCAATGAGAAAATAGAAACATACCTTTAAACAGGAAGAATGCAGGTTCAATCTTTGTTTCAGTGTCAGACTTAAACCAGGATCAAATCCAGTGATATTTCAGTGGAATTAGGTCAATTTATGCTACAGAAGAATCTGACCTACAGATAGGGAAACCTTCTGCCATGTTATATGCTGGTGTGAACAGAACCTTGAAGCTGATATCCTGAAAAGCCTTCCTAACTTGAAGTTTTGTGGGTTTCAAAACATTTTAACAGGAAAAAACTGTTTGCATATGTCCTGTGGACTTTTCTTCATCAAACTGAATGTTTTCACAGAAGTATATCAGGTAGCTTCTCCAACTTTTGCAGTTATCCCCAACCCCAGCCTTCTTTTTCTTTTGTTAGAAGGCCTCATTTTCTCTCTGTCTTATTACGGCTCACTTAACACACTAGAAAGTAGTTTTTATAACATTTTATTTTTTAAAAACTTTTGATAATTTCAAGGTATGATCCTTAACTAAATAATTTTATTTTACTCTCTTTCATTAGAATTGTTAAGAATAACTAAGGACCCAGTATACTGCCATCAAAAAACCCCTGGAGAACTGAACCATTTAAGCAAAGATGAGGGTTGTTTTTTTTTCCTCTCTATAGCACTGTAGTCCTTGAGGAAAATGAAGCAAAGAGAGAAATAGAATGTCTTTGACAATAAATTGCGTTTTCTTAATTTCTTGTTCTTTGGTAGAAAAACACGGCTTGGGTATTACTGACCACTGCCATGTGTCCATTCCATAATTTTCTGCACCCATGGTATTGCAGAAATCTGCACTAGACTTCTCCAGGAACAAGAAATGAAGCAGGCAATAAGCTCAAGCAAGCATATTAGTTCAACAAGTTGTACTGGTGTGAAAAGAAAGCTCTGGTCATAATGATTAACCATGAGCTTGACCAACAGACATGCTAGCAAGTGTATATGTGGAGAGGAAAGGGGGAGAAAGATCTAGTTAGTCTGCAGGAAACTGAGATAGATATGACCTGGACAAACAGTTAGTTGCTCATTATACACATATGATGTCACATTAAAAACTATAGCAGTTTTAAATGCCTGGTTTATTCTGCTCCATGTATTATTCATTTTAAAGATGAGGTTTTAAGTAAGTTACTATTTCTTTTCTATACTACCTAACAATAAGATGTGATAGGATTCCAGGGAGCATAATATTTTGTTGATAAAAGTCAAGTTATAAAGGTTAAAAAGTATGTCTCTGCTCCTCATTTTTTTTTCATTTACAATTTTTTACTTTATTAAAAGTCTATCTGCATAATTTCTTCTGATTTAAACAATATTTAGCATAGTAATAAATATTAATTAACTATACCTGCAAACACAATAAATGGTAAACTGGTTTGATATCCTGTACTGTTAATGTTGTATCTCACAGAGAAGCACAATAAAAGGTCTCTTTATAGGTGACTTCCAATACAAGGATCTCCAGTGATGTGAGATAATCACTTCAACACTCACATTTTTAACTTTCAAATGTTTTGATTTTCTTCTTGGTATAACTCAGGTCTAGAAGAGTTAGACAAGAAAAAGTTAAGAATGAAAACAGTTCTCTCTCAAAACAGAAATAAATAATTCCTATTTACTGCAAATAATATTAGCGTCTCTAACTCCCAGGCTTGATGGGATGGAAGATTGCCAAGAAACTGGATGACAGCAGAGAAGACTGCTCCAAGAGCTGGGCTCCTTTTACAGCTGTAGTAGTTATATATCATATATGCATTTGTACTTAAAGAAAGGCATTTAGAAAATTTTAGCATTCTCCACCTTGATATAATATTGCAATTCGGCAGTCCCTTAGGAAACTCAGGAGTAGTGAAGACAGGGTTGAGTGTCTTTGCGTTAGAATCAGGGGGAAGGCCAACAGGGCAGATGTTGTAGTAGGAGTCTACTATAGGCCACCCACCCAGGAATGAGAGATGGATGAGGTATTTTATAGGCACTTAGGTGAAATCTCACGATTGCTTGCCCTTGTTCTTGTGGGTGACTTTAACTTCCCAGACATCTGCTAGAAATACAACATGGCAGAACGAGACCAGTCCCGGAGATTCCTACAATGTGTGGGAGACGAATTCCTGACGCAACTGGTGAGTGAACTGACCAGAGAAGGTGCCCTGCTGTATCTCCTATTTGTGAACAGCTGTTGGACAGCATGGAGGTTGAAGGCCGATTAGGGCACAGAGATAATAGAGTTCTCTCTATCACAGAGATAATAGAGTTCACGAAATAATAGAGTTCTCTATTCTTAGAGAGGTCAGGAGAGGGCTAAGCAGGACTGACATCCTGGACTTCAGAAGGGCTGACTTTGTCTTGTTTAGGCACCTACTTGAAAGGATCCCCTGGGAGATTCTCCTGAAGTGTATAGGGGCCCAGGAAGGCTGGGCGCTCTTTAAGAAGGAAGTGTTAATGGTTCAGGATGATCTGGGAAATTACAGGCCTGTCAGCTTGACATCAGTACCTGGGAAGCTGATGGAGCAGCTCATCCTGAGTAACATCACACAACACGTGTGGGACAAGCAGGTGATCAGGCCCAGTCAGCATGGGTTTGTGAAAGGCAGGTCCTGCCTGACAAACCTGATCTCCTTCTATGACAGGGTGACCTGCTCATTGGATGAGGGAAAGGCTGTGGATGTTGTTTACCTTGACTTTAGCAAGGCCTTTGACACCATTTCCCACAGCATTCTCCTGGCAAAAATGATTGCTTGAAGTTTGGACAATCGCACACTTCACTGGGTAAAAAACTGTCTGGACGACCAGGTCCGGATAGTTGTGGTGAACGGAGTTAAATCCAGTTGGTGGCCGGTCACGAGTGATGTCCCCCAGGGCTCGGTGTTGGGGCCACTCCTGTTTAACATCTTTACTGATGATCTGGACGAGGGGATCGAGTGCACCCTCAGTCAGTTTGCAAGTGACACCCAGTTGGGTGGGAGTGTTGATGTGCTCGAGGGTAGGGAGGCTCTGCAGAGAGACCTGGACAGGCTGGAGCCATGGGCTGAGCCCAACTCGGGGAGTTTCACTAAGGGCAAATGTCGGGGGCTGCCCTTGGGCCACAACAACCCCCAGCAGCGCTACAGGCTTGGGGAGGAGTGGCTGGAGAGCTGCCAGTCAGAGAGGGACCTGGGGGGGTTGATTGACAGCCCGATGAACAGGAGCCAGCAGTGTGCCCAGGGGGCCAAGAAGGCCAATGGCATCCTGGCTTGTGTCAGCACTAGCGTGGCCAGCCGGGACAGGGAAGGGATCTGACCCCTGTACTCGGCACTGGTGAGGCTGCCCCTCGATGACTGGGTTCAGTTTTGGGCCCCTCACTCCAAAAAGGACATTGAATGACTCGAGCGTGTCCAGAGAAGGGCAACGGAGCTGGTGCAGGGTCTGGGGCACAGGTCGTACGGGGAGCGGCTGAGGGAACTGGGGGTGTTTAGTCTGGAGAAGAGGAGGTTGAGGGGAGACCTCATCGCCCTCTACAACTACTTGAATGGAAGCTCAGAGAGCTGGGTTTGAGCCTCTTTATCCTAGTAGAAAGCGACAGGACAAGAGCGAATGGCCTCAAGTTGCGCCAGGGAAAGTTCAGACTAGATGTCTGGAAGCATTTCTTTCCAGAAGGGGTTGTTAGGCATTGGAATGGGCTGCCCAGGGAGGTGGTGGAGTCCCCATCCCTGGTGGTGTTCAAGAGTCGGGTCGATTTAGAGCTTAAGGATATGCTGTAGGTGGGAACTGTGCTAGGAGAACGGTTGGACTAGATGATCTCCAGGGTCCTTTCCAACCTAGATGATTCTGTGATTCTTTGTGATTCTCTGTGAAATTGGCAGTAAAGCATTTATCCATGGTCCTGAGATGTTAAATTTCATCACTAGAACGAGCTGGTAGGATCATCAAAAGTACACAGTGATTAAGGTAGAATTCATGAGAGGCTGAGTTGTTTACCCTATGGATGGGAAAAACTGCAGGTCTGGTACAGTTTCCATAGCTTACGACTATAATCATAATTGCCATAATCAGTAAGTGCAAGCATTTTCTTCCAGTTAGTCAAAAGTCGGTAGTGGAATAAAAATATGTACAGACTTTATATGAGTGAAAGAAAAAAAAAATTAGGAAGGAAGTTGTGGCACAGGTGAGTTCTGGAAAAGTGATGACTTGGTCTAGTTGAAATGAAATCTAATGTGAAGTACTGAACTTGCAGTACTGCTGGCTCCAAATCTGAAATGTTATCATAAGAGCAGAGAAAACAAAATATGATTAGTCCTATTGCCCTCAATCCCATCAATATTCCTAATACAATCAACCTTTTAATCCAGTTACCTTTATATGTCAATTATTACCATTCTTGGGGCAGATTTTGGCAGTTAATCAATGCATGACATAAAGACAACTCTTGTATAGCTTAATTTTTAAAGTTTGGCTGCTTGTATACATACAAGTCAGATTTCAATACCTGAAGAAATGTTATATGAGTATTTTTTTCTGTTATGTAGTTTTCTTTTAAGGAGAAATGCTTGCCTACAGGAGTGTAACTTGTTTCATGCTTTAGATTTCGAGTACAAAAACACATAAGACAGAAGAAATTTCTATGAGCCAGGCAGACAGCTGTGCTAAGATTTGGGAGTAGAGAATTTTCTGCATGGCATTTATGTTTTTTTCAGTTCACAGAAAATTAAAAATCAGCAAATTACAAATTATAGAATTACAAATATCCAGGTGATATTTAGCCTCTGTGTCAATCCCCCTACTGAGGATGAATTATAAAACCTGTTCTGTTAATGTTCAGTTTACAGTCAGAGATAACATATATTGTATGTGGAGTGTCTTCTCATATTTTAGGCAAAGGAATGTTATGCAAATTAAGTTATGCTAAATCAAAGGGAAGTGTCCCATGGGACTCTTCTTATGCAACAAAATTAGAGACTTGGAAAGTCTGGAGAACACCTAACAAATATATTATGTATTCTAGTCATTTGAAAATTATGCAATATGTACATCCCCAAAGGCAATCTGTCAATAGAAGGCAGTGAGATCTGAACTGAGTCATCCATTTTAATCAACACCATTCAGGATCACATGTGCCATTTCTCCAAGTGTTATTCTGCCTTACCAGTTGAGTACATAATGCATGTATGATCCTCAGTTAGACAAAAATAGCTGTGTCTTATGTACAAGGCATAAGCACAGAAATTAAAGACATAAACTGTTAGTTTATATGTAAATAAAGCTGAAGAATGTAATTAGAACAAACATTTTTCACTTAAATGTACTTATCAATTTCCTTAAAGGAAAGGAAAGAGCACCTCACAGTATACCCAGCTTCAGGATTCTGACTTTTAAGGCTTTTTCATGCATCACAGGACAGAATTCCTTACCAAAATGTATGAGTTACATGAATATGATATCAGCAGCTTGCTGTATGGTTTAGCACTTGTTTTGACAAGGTGTGTGTTAAATGAACCTATTATGTGCTTCTAATTGAAGGATATCAGGTGAGGGAACAAAACTGTCTTATTGAGGATACTTCTTTAGAGCTAAAAGAACCCGAGCAGCTTCAGGCAGTTGTTTTATTAAAAAATAGTCCTTTGGATAAAAATAAATTCCCAGACATTACTCATTAAAGCACAAAACCACAGAATTGCTAAGAGTGGAAGGCACCTCTGGAGATCATCTAATCCAACCCCCCTGCTCAACCAAGGACATCTAGACCAGATTGCTAGGGGCTGTGTCCAGTCAGTTTTTCAGTATCTTGAAGGATGAAGATAACCTTACTGGGCAACCTCTCCCAGTGGTCAAGCACCTCGCAGCAAAAAACTTTTTCTTATGACTCAGTGAAATATCTTCTATTTCTGTTTGTACTCCTTACCACTTGTCTTGTCAGTGAGCACCACAGAGAACAGCTTGTCTCATCTTTTTTGCACTCTTCTGTCACATATTATACAAATGGTAAAATCCCTCTGAATCTTCTCTTCCACAGGCTGAGCAACTCCACCTCTCAGCCTTTCTATGTAAGAGAGATGCTCTGATCTTTTAACCATCTTTGTGGCCCTTCACTGGACTCGGTCCTCTGAGTTCATGTCTTTATTGGACAAGAGAGCCCTGAACTGGGTCCAACGTTCCAGGTGTGTCTCACCAGGGCTAAGTAAGGAAGGATTGCCTCCCTTGACATGTTGGTAACACTCCTCCTGACATAGCCCAAAGGGCTGTTGGCCTTCTCTAATGCAAAGATGTCTTGCTGTCCACCAGAACACCCAGATCCTTCTCTACAGAGCTGCTTTCCAGTTGATCAGTTCCCAGCATGTTCTGGTCCCTAGAGCCTTTCCTATGGCAGGAATCGGTATTTCCCTGCATTGAGTTTTATGAGGTTCCTGTCAGCCTGTTTCTCCAGTCTGTTGAGGTTTCTCTGAATGACAGCATAAATACTTTCTATCAATCAACCACTCCTCCCACTTTTGTGTAATACACAAACTTGTTGAGGGTACATTTTGCCCTATCATCCAGATCATTAATGAAGATGCTAAATATATTGGACCCAATATCCACTCCTGGGGCACCACACTGAAGAATGGCTCACGTGGACTTCATGCCACTCATCACAGCCATTTGAGTCCATTAGTTCTGTCAGTTTCCAGGCCACCTCACTGTCCTCTTATCTGTCACAAGTGATCTGTCTTTGGCGATGTTTGGGATACAGCCTTGAAAGCTTTAAGAAGATAAAGTAAATAACATTCACCGTTCTCGACTCATCCATGAAACTATCTCACCATAAAGCGCTATTAGGCTTAGTTCATCTTCATAACTCCATGCTGACTACTCCAAATTGCCTTCTTGTCCTTAACACACTTGGAAATAGCTTTCAGGATTATTTGCTCCATCACCTGACCACAGTTGGGGTGAAGCTGATGGGTTTGTAATTTTGCAGGTACTTGACCTTCTTGAAGATAAAGGTGACATATGCTGTTTTTCAATCTTGAGTAACCTCCCTCAGTCTCCATTAACTTTCACAGATAATTGAGTGGCCTCATGATGACATCAACCAACACCTTCAGCACCCATGGGTGCAATCTGTCTGCTCCCATGGGCTTGTGTATCTCCAGTTTGTTTAAATGTTCCCTAACTTGGTCCTCTTCCAAAGCTTAAACTGCATATGGGCTTTGACTTTCTTAATAATGTCTGTACACATGTAAATAGGCCCTGAACTTTATGGGAAGATGCTGTCTTAGTTTCAGCTGGAATATAGTTAATTTTTCTTCTTAATGGCTAGAATAATGTTGTGCTTTGGATTCAGTATGGGATTGGTATGACAAATTGGTATGATAATGCTGATAACACACTGATGTTTTCAGTTGTTGCTGAAAGATCAAGGACTCTCCAACTCCCCGTGTCCTGCCCATGTGCAGATGTAGAAGGAGCTGGAGGGGGAGCACAGACAGAGCACCGGACCCAAATTAGCCAGAGAAATATTTCATGTCATGTAATGTCATGCTCAGTATAGAGAAGAGGGTCGTCCAAGAAGGAGGGGTTCTTTCTCTCTTCTGGTTTCAGGATCTTGGCTTTTCATTTGTGGTTTTGGGATCTTTGCTTTTCTCGGATCACTAGCTGGGAATGGGCTTCGTGTCAGTCGATGGGTGATAAGCAATCATGCTGTGCATTACCTGTTTGTACTTTCTATTACTGTCATAATTGTTTTATTTTACTTCAATTATTAAACTTTTTTTATCTTAACCTATGAATCTCCCTACCTCTACCATCACAATCCCCTTCCCCATCCCTGGGCAGGGAAGGCTGAGCAAGTGGATGTGTGATGTTTAACCACCAGGTGGGTTTAGACTGCGACAGTCCTTTCTGGTGCCCAACGTGGGGCTCAAATCCATGACCTTGAGATTGAGTCTCAGGTTCTACCAACTGAGAACACACACAAACCCAACACAGAGGAAAAAATTTGAACTTCGGTAAATTATTTTAGAAGACTTTAAATCTTTCAAAAGATCACTTGGTGGTGGGGAAGTTGTAAAATATGGCTGACCTGTCAATTCGAGGTATATGAATCTGTAGTAAAGAGAAAAATTGTACAAAATAACATTTTTGCACTATTCAGTTAACATGATAGCACTACTCACATATAACCTCACCACTGTGAATAAAATATGTCTTTCAGAAACAAGAAATCTTATGAACAGGATTACAAAATCTTTCAGTGTTATTTTAATCTCTTTCCCTGAAGCATATGACACAGCCATCAATATCAACAGAACTAACACAACAAAGAAAACTTTTGAAATGTTTTTGCTTCTTACCATCATGTTTTGTGTTTTTCCTGCATACCTTAAAACAAATAAATGAGGTAGCTACAAAATTAGGCTATTTTCTTCTTCATTCAATTCTGTGTCCTCCCCCTTTTAAAAATTGTAAACATGTCTACAAAGTAAGAAATACAATTCTTATTAAGGCTGTTCCAATGCCAATGTAAAACTAATCAGCTGAACCAACAGACTGAGAAATAAAAATGAAATTTCTTCCAACAGTGTGATCTTTGACAAATTCAGACAGTGTATTGGCTAGACTTTACTCTCCTTATGAGCTCCATAATCTTTCATCTCCTAACGTTTCAGCTGATTACACAACGTTAGTATAATTTTCCTGAAGTCACAAATCCCTCACATGCTAACCTACTTAATAAAAGACTAATGGATTCTTTTATTGTGGTTCTGCTGTTACATTTTTTACAGAACAGCAGTCTCTCTGGTCCTTTGTAAACCGTTACTTTCAATACTTACAATCAGATCCCTACAAGCCACATACAGCCTTTGAATTTGTTTACACAAACCCTTCTTTGTCTGTTTATAGTGTGTGATGCCACAGTATGTGTAAATATAGTGGAAGTGAAATATAAGGACAAGGCTGAAGTGCAAGTGTTCCATGCGTGCACCTTTCCTCCTTTTGAAGGAGAGGGAGATGGGCATTACCAGATGTATTTGCTAAATTTGTTTCTTGGTCACAGGGCTTTCTTATTATCAGGGAGGTTGTCTACCTCTCTATTAGAAGCATGTTTCTTACCATTATGGAGAACAGAAGCTTCACAGGTATTGTATGAAACCACACTGGATAGCTGCAACTCTTCAGTATTCACTTTCAGTGATGGAGCAAGACCAAAATGACTTAGGTGAACAGGAATACTTGACAATATTCTACAATTTTTTAAATACAAATTTGTCTACTAACTGTTCAGGAACACATGTTCCTGTCAAATACTGTGTTTTCTTTTCATGTCTCCATTCTGGACACTGCATTTTCCCACCATAAAATGTTATTCACTGTCATGCTTCACATGAAGGCATTCAGCATTGAAAGTGTGTGTCTCTATTTTGTTTTAAAGAGGGAAAAACATGCTTGCAGGTTATCAGTGCTATCTCCTCTTTGCCTACACAAAGATGTCAAAAGATACTATTTTGTATATATAAACAGATATTAGTTTGTAAAGTATCTCTGATGGTTTCTACATAATCAGTTATATCTAACTAATAAATTCTCCAGCTTTCTGTCTAGAAAGTTGATTACATGGACGAACTCACATGGTAAAAATCCATTATTTCAAACCATAACTTCATTTAAGGCTTTTGGATTAAGCCTCTATCTTTTCTCTTTCAGGCATCCCGTTCAGCAGTGTGCATAACATCAGGAGTACATATTCATGAACTTCAGCTTTACAATTTTTTTTAATTTTTTTTTTAATGCAAATCACTTGCTACCAGAATATTCAGAGATGGATGTTCAAGTGGTATTAAATCATAATGATTCCATCACAGTAGATGTAGCTACAGAGATTTAAAGCAGTGGAGGCTCTGGGTGTAACTAACAGACAGGTCACTCCTCAGATCTAGTGTTACATTAATATTAATTCAATGCCTTATTTGAAATAAGAATTACATATGTTAAAAGATGATCAAGTCCTTTAATTTACACAGCTGCTGACTGCTGTTCTCTTGAATCTTCTGGGAAAAGGGAGGGAAAGAACCAAGATCTCTCTTTTTGTCTCAAATTTGATTTGTTCTACTTTACAGAAAATATCTAAATATTCACTGGCTTGGGTTGCAGTCAGTTAACTGTGATGGAAGAAGTTGTCTCTGTGTATATTCTTTTACTGACAAAAAGTCCTAGCAGTAGAAAGAGATCATTATATGTAGAGAGAGAACAAGTTCTTAATAAATGCACTAAGTTCACATAATAAGAAGGGACTTAAATATTATTTATTCTCTGTGTTATGAATGTTTTACTGGGGGAATGCCCACTAGCTTCTCACTTACACAGCTGAGAAGAATGACCAGCTCCACCAAAACAAATCAAGTAAAGTAAACAAAGACTAGGCTCCTAATAATTAATTGTGGCAACACAATGGTAGACTTGAGGAGATAATGCCCATTTATTTCAGTAAACAGTAAAATCTACAATACCAGCCTGAAATTTTAAATTCAGAAGATAGGAGTTTACATCCACCCCTGTATGGAATAACACTTAAGAACACAGGTAGTGTTTCAGCATAGTTCACAGAGCAGATACTTCCATAACTCTGAGACTGAAGAGTTATGTTTTTTAAGTTACCTTTTTAAAACAATTTTGGACTGAATTAACTGTGGCATCATGACTTTCTGTTCTATCATGGTATTTATGATCTTCTGAACTGTTTGTGTTTTTTCAATTCAGAAAGAGCTATCAGATGTAATAGATTTATTTGGGACTGCAGGAATGAGGCAAAATGGAAACAGAAAAAGAAAAGTCATCCCTGAAAGAGATTGTAGAAAGAAATTATTTTGTAACATGTTCCCTCTGCTGTCTGACAAAATTGCTTTTGCTTATGCAGTCAGACCCCAGACACTTCAAAAAATGGAGTGGCACAAAAAATAATATTTTTTTTTTATCACAGAACTGTTTGGTTAGACTCTTCTTATTACATTCCAGGCTACAAAATTTTTATGGCCAGTGGCAAGACATTTTCTACAGAGGACCAATATGTGACATCTGCTGGTTTTAGCAGAATGTCAGATTGGCAATCATCAGGAAACAATGAAAGTCTTGGTTTTAGGTTGCTCCCGAAAGAGGTGATGAGAAAATTTTAATTTTTTTTTTTTTTTTTTTTTTTTTTTTTAAGCATAAACTGAGACCTAATTGCCCATTGTATTCACATGGTATTTCTAAATTCTTGAATAAAAGAACAGACTTATTTGGTTAAGTTTTTAGTCTGTGTTGCTTAGGCTTATCTACAAACCCTTTAAGATGAATTCTGAAACTTAGCTCTGCACAAGTATCATCCTTTGCAACTCCTTCATTTTTCACACGGGGGTCTTTGGCAGCAATTTCCAGGAGATCAGGCTGCAAAGTCATGTGTGTGGGAGAAGCACATTGCTCAGCTCAGAGTTTCAGAGCTATTTCCAGGAAACACTCACACTATCCCTGGCTGCCTCTCACATGTTAGGAGACACTGAAAGTAATGCCAACTACTAAACTAAGTCTGAACGATACTGCACTTTCTTAGCAAACATACCGAAATTGAGTATTTCTTACCAAAATTATTTTGATGCTATCTTTTCATTAAAATGGCCTGTTAAGGCCATACTTCAGAAGAAAATGTATTTTGGTCTTCAAATCCTTAATAACATTTGTTAGGAACTATATTATCTCTCTCATATTACAAGATAAAGACGTAATTTTTCTTAACTGGGTATTAGCAAACTAGGTAACATTGTTCTCTCCCTGTCCCACTCTATATTTTAGCTCTCCAGATGTCTAGCACAAGATCTACCAGAAACAAAAGATCATTAAAGTTGAGCAAAATTGGAGAGTAGTTTTAATACGATTTATACTAGGTACACTGCTATTTATAATTGTAAAACACTTCTTCAATCCAGCAGTTGTGCAGCCAAGGATTTTAAAAAGATTTCCAGAAGACAAAACAAATGTGTACAATTATTATATGGTTTCTTAGAAAGTTCAGATAATTCTTGCTTTGACATATGTTTCCAATTAAGCTTGGAAAATATACAGCTTTATTTCAAACAGCTCTACCTTTCATTAAAAGCAAAATAGAAACCAATAAAAAAAGAAAAAAACAGGAATAACTCACATCTCCCTTTCTAAGGTGACAAATTATCACAATGTGTCATTTAGATACAAAACACAAAGTCACCCAAGCACAGTAATGGGAAGGCATTTTTCAAATTGTGCAATTATGAACCCACATTGTAGAGGATATATTAACATTACAACAAGAAAAGTATAAGAGTGTGTTTGTTATCTTCCTGAAATTAAATTGCACCATTTGGAAGCTGAGCTGCATATTACTTAATGAAGATAAAGACTACAACAGAAGAGTGATTTTTGGGATTACAGCAATTTTATAATTGATTTTTAATGACTGTTTACAACTTGGCCAAGTAAAAAATTGTTGAACAGGTGTTTACAGCAGCCAATTAATCAACTTTTTCTTAATTTTGTTTCTTTTGTATTTTTTCAGGCATCACTTTATTTGAAAAAAATGTTAACACTCTAGTAACCTGAGCTCTTAAAAGTAAATCCATCAAATACCACAGAAATTAGAGAGGATTACCACTGAATGAACTGTGCAGTGATTTATAAAACAAAAGCTAACATTGCCAAGACAATAAACTAGAATTATTTTTTTTCTTTCTTTTGGTCTTCTGAAAGCCATTCCTCAAAATTTTTATTTTATTTTGTCCAAGTCAGGTAATTAATCTTCAGCAGCAGTCTTATCGACCCTGTTGGAAAGAAAACAAGTCTGCTGCACTGTAGAAGACCATTGTAATCCCCAAGCAATTGCTGTATAATCAAAAGTTTTAACTCAAATTTACAAATACCATTAAAAATTGCTACAGCATTTTTGGTTAATATTTCGAATGCAGAAAACTCTGTGGTGTCTACCCATTACTGAGCATTTACTACTGACAATACCCTAAAATGTTTTGTTTCAAATGTAAACATTAACAAACATGATTCTGAAACCCATGAAACCTGGACTATGAAGAAACATTCAAAATAAGTTACTTCCCTTCAAAATTGTTTTTTTTTCTCAAATGAATCTTGCCAAACTGACATTGTTTCATCACTGCACTGAACTAAAAAAAAAATTTAAAAAATTAAAAAAAAAAAAAAAAAAAAAAAAAAAAAAAAAGAGAGAGAGAGAAGCTAAAATAGTGTTTCGGTAGGCGCTAAGTATCAGCTGTTCTTTATAATTTTTAAAGCAAGATAAAGGCGAAGTATTTCAAGGCCCAGATTGTGTCATAATATTTTGGAGTTAGCGGAGTGAGATGTACCAGGAAATACTGTGAATTAAAATATAATAATACACTAACAAAATAATATATTTTTCTAGAAGTTAGAATATTTAAAAGTAATTTAAATTATAACAAATGTAGGCTTTCACCTATGTCTTTAAAAAGACATGTATTTTTAAACTGATGATTTAAAAATTTTTATATAGAATAGGTCAAATCAATAGAAATTCCAATATCACAGTGTAAAACTCTAAAGCAGAAATCAAACATCCAAAGTTTTAACACCTAAGGGAATTTTAGATGGAGTATATTTTTTTCTTTATGAATTTTCTCTTTTACAGGAGATATTGGCAGAGCTTTGCTTCATTTGCTTCCATATCCTTGAAATGCAGAAGAGATGGTGAAAACAAATTATTCTGAAGCAAAAAGAAAAGACTTCAAATAATTTATTACTCCAATAATAATTTTTTTTGTATTTCCCTACAGAAAGCATATTTTTCAGATGTCCTACTACCTTTAATGTATGTGCATTACCTTTAGAAAGACACTAATGTGCTTAATGTGGCATGGAACAGAGATGGCATAGTGAGAAAACATAAATAAAGAACAGCTAAAAATTTTTAATATTTCAACTAGGGGTACAATGTCATACCCTGATACTTTTCACAAGAAAACCCTTTTTTTTCAAAAATCTTCTTTTTACAGTGAGATATATTTCATAGTACATGTTTTAAATACAATGTAGTAATCTCTTCCTGATTTTATATCCTTTCAGTTACAGAGTTCAGTCTTAACTGTGTCCTGCACTGTTGGAGCACATAATGCACAGCTATATTTGTAAAAGTTGCATTCAGGCAATGGGTAATTCAGGTACACATTTCACAGCCTTACAGAGGCTTTCTCACTTGCTTTTCCCTGGTTTTGAACATGTAAAGTTGAATTAGAACTGAAATACAGACATACAGATCTTGCAAGAAAACCAGCATTTGCTTTCTGGCATTAATTTTGAAAGGCATTTCTATATGCATTTTCAAACATACTTCTATAATCTAAATAATTGTTTAAGAATTCTACATTCACCAAAGCATCTGATCTATTTTCCTTCCAAAGTATTATGGTAGGCTGACTGCAGCTGGACTCCAGGTGCCCAGCTGGACAGGGGGTAGAAAATATAACAAAAGGCTTGTGGGTTGGGATAAGGACAGGATGATCAGTCACCAATTACTGTCACAGGCAAAACAAACTTGATTTGGGAAAAGTAATTTAATTTATTACCAATCAGATCAGAGTAGGATAATGAAAAATAAAACCAAATCTTAAAAATACCTTCTCCTCACCCCTCCCTTCTTCCCAGCCTCAACTGCACTCCTGATTTCTCTACCTTCTCCCTCGGAGAGGCCCAGGGGGATGGGGACTGGTGGTTGCAGTTAGTTCATCACACCTTGTCTCTGCTGCTCCTTCCTCCTCAGCGGAGCACTTCTCACATTCTTCCCCTGCTCCAGCATGGGGTCCCTTTCATGGGAGACAGTCCTCTGCGAACTTTTCCAACTTTGAATCCTTCCCACAGGCTGCAGCTCTTCACGCCCTGCCCCAGCGTGGGTCCCTTCCCCGGGGTGCAGTCCCTCAGGAACAGGCTGCTCCAGCGTGGGTCCCCCACGGGGTCACAGCTCCTGCCAGCAAACCCGCTCCAGCCTGGGCTCCTCTCTCCATGGGGCCGCAGGGCCTGCCAGGAGCCTGCTCCAGCACGGGCTTCCCGCGGGGTCACAGCCTCCTTCGGGCACATCCCCCTGCTCCGGGGTGGGCTCCTCCCCGGGCTGCAGGTGGAGATCTGCTCCCCCATGGACCTCCCTGGGCGCAGGGCACAGCTGCCTCACCACGGCCTGCGCCGCGGGCTGCGGGGGAATCCTGCTCTGCCTCCTGGAGCACCTCCTCGCCCTCCTGCACTGACCTTGCTGTCTGCAGAGCTGTTTCTGTCATGCATTCTTACTCTTCTCTCCAGCTGCTGTTCTGCTGCAGTTTTCTTAAATATTCAATCCCAGAGGTGCTACCACCATCTCTCATGGGCTTGGCCTTGGACAGCATCGAGCCTTTCTTGTATGTGCCTGGCATGTGCTCTGTCAGACACATGGGAAGCTTCTAGCAGCTTCTCATGGAAGCCACCCCTGCAGCTGCCCTGCTACCAAACCTTGGACACAAACACAATACTTTAGCTTAGTCCAGGTATTATCAAAATTAACTGCTTGCCATTATATTCTGCTTGAGAGTTGGAATTTAATTTTGCATCTTCACCCTCACAAACTCCAAATTATCTCTTAACTTTCACGATTCAAGCTCCATCTGTGTCTCCTAGGACACGAATGGAGTACTTCTCATTTTTTAAAAAATAATATCACAGATAGTATTTTCTCTCTACAGAGACCTAGCTATACTTCATTTCTGTGCTCAAAAGGTGCAAGGATAATTAAACTTTCCAACCACATGCTTTCCCCTTGACTGTGCACTCTGCTTACTGTATCACAGGATCAAGACTGAATGGCTTGCTTAGACTGGGTCTTATTGTGAATAGTGGTTACCAAAAGGTTACAGTCTTTGTCCCTGGACCTAACGAGCAGCACAAGCACCATCTGACTTTTTCATCTGGATTCTGTAAACTTTTGATAAGTTCTGGAAGTGTTTGAGACAGGAGAAACCCCTTTCCATGCCCAGTCTCACCGTACTAATGGATCTAAAATGCTTGATAAATTCAGACCATTGTTTATGGGCAGTGATACCTTGGAAAACATAATGCCAGTAGTTACTGCCCCAGAGGATTAAAGCCTTGCAGTGAGGAGAATTTAGCTCTTTCAGGAGACAAAGATGAAGAAAACAAAATAAATAGGTGATGAAATATAGAAAAGTATTTTTTCTCTCATGGATCTCCTCCTAGAATTTCTGAACCTCAAGCTAGGCTTACAGGGTTGGCTGTTGAATAGATGGGAAGGAGAGAAAGAGGAAAAAATCACGATTTTGTTAGTAAAACTGAACAAATCTGATAAAAAGATTGATGGAAGAACAACTGTGCAATCTGAAAATGAGGTTGTTACAGTCACTCATCAACATGAACTAGTTCCTCCTTAAAATGTGTAAGCCCCCAAAAGCATTTTTCTAAAATGACAGATCCCTATTTCTTGCCATCACTGTTTCTGAGATTAAATAATAATAACCAAAAAATCCATCAGTAAGTACACTAAGCAGCTTGTCAAATTACACTAGCTTTTAGAATAATATAAACTGCAAAGGCAGATGCGTGAAGTTTTGATTCCATTAAGGTAAGAAATTAATTTTACCTGTAACTTCCTAGATGCAGCTCATGCCAAACATGATGTCATTGCACAGTAACTCTATGGAAATATTCTGAAAAGGTTAGAAAATCAGTTATCACCAAAATACATCATACTGCATTAAAAGTTTCTCCAGTTTGGGTGTTTCTTAGAGTGTTCCTTGTAACAATCCTCAGTCATGAAAGAGTAAACAACAAAACCAGTAAAACAGCGCCAGCAGAAAGCTCCCAAAGACACAAATAATTCCCTTATAAATCACCTAGACAAAAAAATCCACAAACCCAGAGAATATCATAATCATTAAATAAATATGTAACAAAACACCAAAAAAGTGGAAAAAAGACTACAAACTACTAGGATTTAAGAGAAAAGTAAATCCAAATAAAACACTGGAAATGAAAGACAAAAAGAGATTTCCTAAAGAAATGTTGAAAAATGGGGAATAATCAACAGTCTTCACCAAAAAATCTATGATGATGTAAATCCTCAGCCAGAAAAGAAGAAGGAAAAAAAAAAAAAAAAGAAAACCTTGAAAGCAAACAGGTGTCCTGCTAACTGCCAAAGTCCCTGTAAGTTGCCTTTATTACTGCAGTGCTGCTTACCAGCCAGATAAATAGGTGCTGTCCTAGCAGTCACATGAGAGCCATCTGCAGAACATCTGCAGTTACAAACATTTACAAGCTGCAAAAAGTAACTTTTTTCATGTTTCTGTTGCAAATACGTAACTGAAGAAAGAAATCTGATTTTAAACAAGCAGCTTAATGCTTAAAGGTGTAACATTTGCAAAAGAATGAAGAAGTGACTGTTTTGCCATTTTACTACTATTGTCAAGTCCAACTAGGCTACTGAAATTTTGAGAGAAACAAGCACATTTTGAGAGAACAAGCACTTTTTTCCTCAGTAGAGACTATTTTAATAATCTCAATTCTCCTGTGTCATATAGTTCTGATACAGAATCAGATAGTGAGTTTCATTTCACTGAGTGTCAGATTGCCTATTATCTGTACAGGAGTTTGACTCATATGTCAGCTAATTCACTGGCATGAAATCATGAAAATATCTGAAGACAGGGAAAACTGGATGGAAGAGCTGAAGATACAGCAGAATTAAACTGTCTTAGTAAATATATACATTCCAGTTGTTGCACTCCAGTTCAGAATCAATGGGCCATCTTTTCTGTGTCAGTTACAATAAATTCCCAGTGCTTGTTTCTAGGTTTTATTTTCAGATATGGTGGAATCTTGGCATTACTCTTCTGGAGAAAGAATTTTATCCCTGTGTTTTCCATACAAACCCTTGATCTAATGGAAGAAAGAAAGGAACACCTTTGACCTAGGAGAACACAAAGGAGCTGGAGAGCTGGTCCTTTTCCTGTTCTTTTTGTTTTCCTAACCTGGAAATCACAGCACTAATAAACAGCTCTTTTATTAAATTTAGAAGGATTTTGGCAGGGAAGACTTGGGGCTGTAATAATATATATATATAT